>NC_092580.1:22568333-22884166 GCF_037975245.1 Apostichopus japonicus
AGTTTTGTTTTATAATTGCATATTATAGTATTATTATATCGATATAATCGCAAATGAAATCTTGTTTTCCTACTTTGTAGATCAGACATATATTGTGAATAACACAACAATTTACACCTACCTCCAAAATGCTTCCTCCATATCATATTTTGTTTACCGTACATTCCTTGCATATCCATACCGTATATATTGTCCTTTGGCAATGATGTATTCGTGTACAAATACTATCCAATTAAAAGAAAAATCCTTACACTTCTAGAGATAACCCGTAAGTCCTGCGATGCTACATTAAATAATATTAAAAAGCAAAATCCATAGATTTCTTTATCTTCGAATCAAGACAAAGGAACAAAGAATTCAAACCAGTTTTGGCTGCGCATCAAGTAAATTGGCGAAAATAACTGCCAGTTGATACAAATCTGTTAAAAAAGCCAGAACGGTTTGAGGCAAAGTTTGTTTGTCGCTAATCGTAAACTCGATAACATTTTATGGCTTGTGGAAACAAGGAAAGGCAGTAACATTGTTATGTAAACTTTTCTATCCACTCTACACATTCTAATAAAAGCAGCTTTTAGGGAATAATATCTTTGTTTTTTCTCTCTTCAGGGAACTCCAAAAAGTGGAGGAAACAATCAAGGTGAGTGAAGCCATTTGTAAAAATGTTTGTTCTTTCTTAATATTCGCAATCAAAACTTCCAAACTATGTTAGTAATGTGCTTCGAATCATGATTTTTTTTAAATTTCTCCCCACAACGCTGAAAATGGAGACTGAATCTTTACTTATTTCTATGCCAACTTGAATTCATTCAATCCACTCATCTCCTCTGCCCACATAATTTTCACACACCTAAGCATACGATAAAGGCACGGGTTGATTTGCTCGGGTTTCCTTCAAATTCAATAATACCGCAGGTCAGTAAGTACGTTTGTTTCGTGTTTCAAGAAAATAACCTTTATGTACTTTCGAAATATCAGACGAAACCAAGCTTTCAGTAGTTTAAAAAAAAAAAAGAAAGATGAATAATTTTAAGTAATTTTGGCCGAATGTTGTTGACATGATAAATAAATAAGATCACCGCAATTTTTTTTGGTGACCTATAAAGCGTAATGTAACTACAATATATATTATTACATAGTAATAAATTAATTACTATATTATGTCATGTTTGTAGAAGCATCGTACTTTTTCTATCAACGTTCCGAATATCCCCGAGACTGCGCAGAAGTCAAGGCCCAGTGCTCAAACAATAACTCGAGTGGTGTGTTCGTAATAAAACCAGAGGGATTTGATGAACCATTTGAAGTATTCTGTGAGAATGACATAGACGGCGGTGGTTGGACAGTAAGATACATTCTAAAAGTTGTTTTCCATTATTAATCAATCTGTTTTATATATATATATATATATATATATATATATATATATATATATATATATATATATATATATATATATATATATATATTATAAACCAGAAACGGGATCTATCGTACGCAATACCAGTAGGACACATTTCCCACACTGCGCCCCACCCCGTACTCCCTCATCTCCTAACATTGGGATATAAATCCTTTCTTTGCTTTCAGTCCCGTATGCAACCGTGTAAGTATTAGACGAATAAAGTATCTCAGACTAAATGGTCTGCTATAAAGTTTCACATTTATCAATAGTTTATCACGCTTTATCCATACTAACATGGCGCTTTTGCTAACTTACTTCCCTTACAAATAGAATATGAATTATTTAATTGAATGGGTGACCTTTGAATGTCATCAGTATGGCCCCCAAATATACTAGAAAATCAGATTATTATCACCCATGCAATAATTTCCAAAAATATTAACTGCTACTGCATAAATCTTTATACACACTGAGTGACTTAACTGTCTATATAACTAGTTCTCAATGGCTGGAATTTTGAATTATCAGCTCCTCCAGGAATGTACTTTGAAAACATCTAGCAATACATTTTATATCATATTTCAGGTGATTCAACGACGTGTGGATGGCTCAATTAACTTTGATCGGAGCTGGTCAGATTACAAGGAAGGCTTTGGTTTTTTGAGAAGTGAGTTTTGGATCGGAAACCAAAAGCTGAGTTTCCTTACAAATCAAAAGAAATACCAACTTCGAATTGATTTCGAGAATTCTGCAGGGTCTTCGTTTTTCGCCACCTACGAAGCTTTTCGAATCAGTGATGAGTTTAGCAAGTTTCGTATAGTCAGTGTTGGTAAAAGCACCGGAACAATCGGTAAGTTTGAAATCTTAAACCAAAGGATATAGGGAGAAACACTTTGAACCTTCGAGTGAAACTGTCAGCACTTGTTAACCTCTCTCTTTGAAAAAGACGCTGCAATGAGTCCATTCACAGTCAGAAACGTTATTTTCATTTTTTAATTTATGTTCAACACGAACTAACACATGCAGCCTTGTTCTATTTCGTTCTCATTCTAGATTCCTTTATTGAAACTTGTCCAAGTAATATGGTTTTCAAGAATTGTTCCTGCCAAACGTCATGTGCGAACCCGGATGTCTGCGAGGATACCTGCAGCGCAGAGGATGACGAGTCTTGTATCTGTCCGGGAGGATATTTTATCAAAGGTGATACATGTGTACTCCCTCAAGCATGCGGTTGCTACTTAACAGGAAGAGGTGTTATTCCGGTAAGTCATTGTTTAATCGCTTTATATAAGAGATGGGAATGGGGGGTGGGGGGTGGGTGAGGGAAGGTGGGGAGGGGATTGGGCATTGAAATCACAGCAGTCAGCATGTAAACTAAAATCTTGTTGAAGTACATATATATACACGCTTCATCACATAGTTTAGCGCAACATGTATATTTGGTTGAAATGCCAACGGTAGTTATAAATATTGAATCACAAAGTTGACAGTTTTAAAATCCATGACTGTTTTGCATGATGTTCATAGTTTTACTACATTTTTCAATCAGGACGGTAGTAGCTACGTCAACGATGATTGTACAGAACGTTGTTCATGCGAGGCAGGTACCTTGAGATGCGATTCCAGCTTCAGATGCGATGCCAATGCCGTTTGTGAGGAGCGAAGCGATACATTTGGATGCCGCTGCCGAGAGGGATTCGAAGGAGACGGAGAAAGTTGTACCCGCAATGAATTTACCGATTGTCATGATGTATATACATCTGGTTTAAGAAATGATGGCGTGTACAACATCAAACCAGCTGGTTGGCCTGGATCGGAATTTGAAGTTTACTGTGAGATGTCCAACAGAGGCGGTTGGACAGTAAGACATAATATTGGCTTTTAAAAGTAGAGTTTGAGGAGGGTGGGGCGGGAAGGGAAGAAGGTTATCCCAGCATGCATTTGCAAGTGTTTTCCTTCTTAACCCGAAGGAGTAAGAAAAAATATAGGTGTCTTATTAGGTGATATAGATATCGAAATGGGCGCACTTTTTCAAATGAAGATTCTTGGCGGCTCTTTATATGCATGGCAACATGTGAAACATAGCATCAATGGACTGATTTCATACGTCTTCGTCTGATGAGTGTATGCATCCTGGCTACTTACGGTCAGTCGTAACAGTTTGCCTTCAAAGAAATCCACAAGTCAAGTTGTTGCGTAACCGGATCATCTGATATGACACATGGCCGATGGACAAAGGTTTATTTTTCATTGTACTATTTCCCTCTATCAGGTATTTCAGAGACGTCAAGATGGTTCTGTTGATTTTTACCGCACCTGGGACAGCTACAAGACTGGGTTTCCCGATACAGCGACTGGGGAATTATGGCTAGGAAATGAAAAACTCTATCACATGACGAATCAAAAAAGCTATAAAATGCGCATTGATTTGGTAAACCGGGATGGCGTGTCGTATAATCTCAACTATGACGCATTTCGCATCAGCAACGAAGCGAACAATTACAGATTAGAAACCCTTGGAAGCTTTACCGGTAATACAGGTGAGTGGATGGTTACAACTGCACTTTAAGTACTGCTGCTGATATCAGTTCCCACAGATGTTGGAAATAACTATGAGTGATGATACATGATATCTATCGATGACTTCTTTTCTTAATGGTTTGCGTCTTTTAAGTTACTTAGAAGAATTCATTTCATATTCATTATGGATGTTAAAAATTGATAAATTCAACTAATGTCTCAATGATGACCTGTGTCAAATATTAAACCATAGAAACTTTCCTGCTTAAATGTATTCAAACCTCTAGTTCAGGGGTGGGCAACCTTTTTGAATAAATGGGCCAGATATAAGGAGTGAAAAAAATTGACTGGGCAGCACCTAACCGACGACCTGCTGTTGATTTCATATCTTTCATTCCGAGGACTTTCAAGCAATATGTTTGTGTACTTAATCTGTATCCACAAAAATTAATGTTAATACACTACAGTTGGTAATTAATGGGGATAGAAGGCCTACCTGACAGTATCATAAATTCTAAGAAGCTGACTCAATTGTTTGTGATGATGTAAACTAGATTGATTTTTTTCTTTTTCATGAGACATCTCACAGGCCGCAGCAAAATCACTGGCGGGCCGCATGTGGCCCGCAAGCCGTAGGTTGCCCACCCCTGCAGTCTAGTTGCTTGAAGACTTTGTTATTATTATTATAATTATTATTATTCTTTCAAGTTTAGCGATTCTGACCAGTTGCGTTACTGTATATATTATGAATAGATATATAGTTAGTTAAAGGATCAGCAACCCAACCGCCATCAATAGCCTTTACGTAGAGCTGGATATGAATAACTCTAAACCACTTACAAATAATAGTAATAATGTACCTTCCGAAAGATTAGTACCACGTATTCCGTCATACACGAGAATTGACATCAAATATTCATACCTAAAGTTATTCAATCGTTTCAAAATATTTCAGACTAATTATTAGGGTTATTATGTACGCAGCTCACACGAAGAGCGTTCGTTCAATCTCTCACCATTTTCCCCCGTCCCCCTGTTTTGTACATTAACCTTCATGTAGCATATATAGGCCATGTACGATACTCATTATAACGCCATAGTTGTCATTGTTGAAATGTCATAAAAGAGTTACTCGTAGACTCGACAGAATGTAAACATTTCTTAATTTTTTCCAGTAACACTACTTTCAGGAACAGATAAATGTACATGAATAAAGGACGAAACTGAAAACATTGTTTAATTTTTACGCCAGAGTCCTTCTGAAAAGAAAAAAAATGATTTTTGATATGTGTGATATGAAATGGATACAAAATTATATGAAATTATAAAACTCAAAAAATACCCCAACTTATTTTTTGAAGAAAGCGGTTCCATTTTCGCATAATAATTTGGAATCGGTCTCACATTGATAATATTCCTTCAAGTTAACTGTAGCTAACCCCTTGTAGTGACCTAATGATATCGGTGAAATGTAGGCTGGATATGACTTCGATTTACTTTAAAGTTTATACCAGTTTAGTTCGTTACTATATTAACCAAAGTCAGACAACTTCATTTAAATCATATAACACATTCAGTTTTAATATTTTGGATACAAGCAATTGATTTCGGAGCATTTTTAAAAGTCCAAAGTTTAGATGGGATAAATCCCTTTGATATACACGAACGAAATGATGGAATAAATAAAAACATTATTTATGCGTTGGATAGGATATTTTTAACCATGAATATTCAACAGCATATATTACAAAATCTGACAAACATAGATTTAAGCACAGTATTTATACAAGAATAATGCGTTGCATTCGCTGCGTGATTGCAAGACCGTGCACTGATTTAACGTGTGACATAACCACTTTTAAAGATATATATTAGAGATGAAGCAAAATGTCAAACAAAATTTGCGGAAAAACAATGCCGATGTAACATGTAGTCTACCATAACAAAACTGACGTGACTTTGGTTTCTCCATCTCTAGGGAACGACTACATGGCTTATCACCGAGGGAGAGACTTCTCAACACACGACAGCAGTGGTTATAACTGTGCATCTTATTATCATGGCGCCTGGTGGTACAATTATTGCTTTGATGCAAACCTCAACGGGGACTACAGCAGCAGCAGTTATACTGGTGTCGCTCTGTACAATCGGGGCGCTAATACTTACTCATACAGTCTCAGATTTACGGAGATGAAAATACGACCTGTCTAACCCTCAAATAGTCTATAGCAAAAAAAGTGTATAGGTCTATCCGGTATACCATAAAGCTCTGCATTGAAAATATCTAAAACATAACACTAAACAGACGAGTCGATATTGACGTTTAAAGAAAATTGTATTTATCCATTATAACCTGACAAAGATGAGCCAAACTTTGACGGCCGGCTGTTTGCAACTTCGTCTCCCCTACAACTTTATCTAAAGATTTAGATGAACACGGCGGAAAGTAACTACACACAAGCAATGGCTATTGATCTTCACAGAAATTTGGTTTTGGAACTCGACGAGCGAAAAGAACGATTTTGTTATAATATTAATTTTCGTTATTTTCCCTATAACAGAAGAACATAGTTAAAACCAAGCTAATTGTGCAAATTAATATTCAAATTTGTTTCCATCTGAATGCAGTTTTGCATTTTAATTCCAAAGGGCCCGTGGTTTAATCATTGGTAATGTGTAGAAGAATAAATAACGAAAAAAATCATATATTACAATGATTGAATATTGGTGCTTTTGTTTTTCTTTTTGTTGTGACTACTAAGTCTATTTCTTGCTAGTGATATTAAACATCTTTGACTGAAACTATACTTTCACTTTGAAGAGTGAATGATTGTCTACTGACGGATTTTCGCAGAGCTACGCACAGGCTTGAACCGCTTAACACAAAGACGAGAACAGAAAGAAAGCTCTTTCCGATATACTGATGGTCTATAGATGAAGAGCAGGCTCTATAAAAGCAAAGAATGTACTAGGTTTACAGATCTGTCGGCCACTATCTCTGTGGTCCTATGGATCCCCGAAATCCCATTGCCAAGTCCAATATAAAACATACTTTAAGAAAATAGCAGGTAGATACACAACTATTTGACTTCCATTCAGACTATAATTATGTTCATCTGATTTTCCAAACATCTGCTTCTTTGAAGCTGAAATTACGTATGGGAACTAAGAAACCGAAAAGCTTCACCCGATTAGGGGCCATATAGTGGGTTCCTGGGCCCACACGACGATTTGGCATACGTGCCCTGCGCTCAGACTGGTGCGTGTTGCGTCAACTTTCACTACTCGCAGTTTGTACCCACGCCGATGATGATACTCTCATATTTGTGTGCCCATCCACTACCCCCCCCCCCTCCCCACCACTTCACAAACACATTTCCAAATTTGACGACGCAAATTGTGCCTTTAACGCAATTGTGCTTAAATGACATCCAATGTGTTTCGATTTTATTCCCTGGTGTATGAATTGCATGTTACTGGTGTCAAATAATCCATCCTCATGGAGCAGACAGAAGAACATTAGCCGTAACGACGTCCCAGACGTTACATTCTCTGCAACCGGCATACCATATCGCTTTAACGATAACGTCACATATCAAACACGGATACTTGAGGTTATGATTTTCCTTTATTGATTACTCTGATTTCGTTGTTGTTGGCAGAGATAGCTATCTGTTCTATTTTTTTTTTGTGATATATAAATTATAACTTTTGATACAGGCCTGAAAGGAACAACTTCAACAACAACAACAACAAAACCATTACATTATATTACAGAACTATTACCATAAAAAATAACATTGAAATATGTTTGCAGAAGTATCCTTCAGAAATGGTTATCTGTTACGTTATTACATGTTTCTGAAGACCATGGTACGTCGTAATTTTCAGCTATGAACCATTTTATGTTTGATACTAAACCTCATTTCGTGATTACGTTAACTGCAAATCCCTTCAACTGACCTCAGTATATTAGAATATTGTGGAATGAGTTTAAAAAAAAGTTGTATTGCACATATGCAACCTGAATATAGACTCGTAATATGCCAGTGAATATATAGTAAGGTACGTCAAAGCTCTGTAACGACATAGACAGTTGTGTAACCTGTCGAGTCCTAGCAAAATGCTCTGCTATCAAACAGTAGTTTATTAAAGGGCTTTAATAGACTTGCCTGCAAATAGAGTCCGTCCTATTATATATTATTTTCCCGACTCTGTTTGTAAAATCAGATCCGTTTCGTATCACCAAAAGAAGAATTCCACAGACTGGGGTTGTTTATTTTGATTACGATTGTAGTCTGACGTCATGTAACCTTCGTAGCAGGTGTGGAAGGTATCATATTCTCACACCCAGCGATCAATGACATATTTTAGGAATTGCGATAAATTATACTTTATTCATGAACTTTATTTCTCGACTGTTGATTGGTTCTGATACATGAATATACAGTTATACACACTCCCAATATTTAAAATAGGCGTAGATAAATCTCACTACGGTAGTATTAGAAATCCATTAATAATTGACTCGAACAAGACTAGTATAAATATTATGGGAATATTCTTTACTTAAACTTCTCTACTATTAGTATATATTACTTTCGAAGTTGTTTAATTAGTTTCTATGAACTAAAAAATGGTTATTAGCCCCGTCATTTATATATTATGAAGGAAAATATGAGTTACGTTTACCATTGTGTTCGAGAACTTCGATTGCGCAACTGTTGTTATTGTGGTAAATTATGAAACTAGGCAAGCTTAGGCTAGGTCTCCGTTACACAACAGTATCACTAACTTGACTAAGAACAGGGTCACATATACACCTGTACTAGTTGTATGGATATATATGGAATCTCTCTTGACCTCTACACAATGAATGACAATTGACATAAAAAATACATAGGTTATAACCTAAGCTACAGTATACTACGCACACAATAATTGTACGTCCATAATACCACCAGCGTTGGCTATCGGTCATCTCTTTAATAGAAAAATTCACTGAATTTTGAAAAGTATATTCAATGCATGTATTACCCTTCGATTAGTAAGCGATAATTCTATCGAAGTGGAAGAAAATAAAGACAGTGGCGCAAGACACAGTGGAATATCTTTTGAAATTGTGGCGATTATGATAACAGCCTGAGTGTATTTGTGAGAATTTGTTGTCCCCCCCCCCAAAAAAACAACAACAAAACATCATTGCTTTAGGCGAAAACACACGAAATGAGCAGAACTTAACACACGATTGTAGTCCGGGAACCTTATATACATCAAACATTATAAATGAAACCCAAGTCAGTTATTGACTGTATAAGCGGAAGTGAGTTGCGTGTATTTGTCTATCAGCAGAAATCGTGTATATGTAGGTGTGGCTATAGGCCAATCATATTAAAGACGCAGGAGTTAAATCTTCACGCAACCACGCGTAACTCTAAACAAGATTGGTAACAGAAAACATATTCAATCTGTTTATTTATCCTGTCATGTAGTATATAGTTATACGAATACATATTCAAAACATACGCGATTGTTCTCTACCAACCATTTTCTCACCATGACACGTCTTCAAATACTAGTATCGTGTAATGTTTTACAAAAATTTGGTTTACTCTGTAAATCTCTTATAAATCCCACATAGTAATACCCTGGATATATCTGCCAGACTTTATGAAATACCTGGGAGATATTTCCTCACCTAGTTCAAAACATATTATTACTATTTTTTAACGTGACCTTAATGTAACCGTTCCAGAACAATGGATTTATTTCAGATGTCAGGTTGTCTTTCTCGACGGCCAGCATGTTGGCGGAGCTAAGAGAAAACTGCTTGTGATTGGTTATTTGGAGCAATTTGCTAATTAATGGTAATATTATAAAGGTCTACGGAAACCTATGAACAACACCGTCCTCATCACTCTTAGGCATTATAAATCATAAACATAGCTGCAACTTTCATCAAAATATATCAAAGATGTATTTTCTTAATTCTAGTTTTATTTATGAACAAACATGATCTATTTATGCGCATTGATGGTGTAAAGGGAGTAACCGCCTCATTACTGTTATGTTATCCATTGTTTCTACAACCTTCGTTTCAAGGACACAGAACACAGGTTTGGGCCAAAGGCGATTTTTGAATTTTTTTATTGTCTTCTTTGAAAAGAGGAACATTCAAATGATATTTGTGGGCTTATGCGGGTCTAAAATAAAAAATTTAGTTTGCACGTATTTAATGAGTTTTTCAGATTTATCAAAACTTTAAATATGTATATGATGAAAACGAAAAGAATTTGTCGAAAAAGTACTGAATATGGGGCAAATTGGATAGGTGACCGTAGTATTTTAAATGAAGTGATTAATTCCACTAATTATGAACAATACCCAATAATAATAGTGTCCCTAGGAAAGCTTTAAGGTGAAATCAGAAGCCCTGAATAAAACGTGCCGGCCTTTGATATCGTGATGATTTATATATTAATTTGAGAACAGAAAAATTCAGAAGGAATCAACAAAAAGCAAGTGGAATCGTTCCTGTTTTTTCTTGAAGTGATCGAAGAACTAATTTCAAGGCATTACCCGTCAAACATTTTATCAACCTTAGAGGCAAGGTCCGTATGCTGTACCGGCCTCTTCCACACGCTACCAGAAGACCCATGATCCCGTATTATAACACTTTATAGTGAGTATTAAGTCACAAATAGGATCACTGTCAGAAATTTCGGAATATTAAAAATTTCATTAATTGAAATAAATTTGATCTCTTAAAATAGGTAGTATGGAGAGCTTATCAGTACAAAAACTGTTACAAGGCAGATTACTCTAACTTAATCGTCCTAACAAAGACCCGTAAAAACACAACTTATTCATGTTTCTCATAAAATAAAGTATTTTATATACACGTACATGTATGGGTTTATGTTCTAATGCATAATATATATTGTCGAGATAGAAAAGCTTTGCAGTAGTTTAGGTTTTATTTATTTATAACCAACAGTTCTACAGGGAAGTTAACATCATGTTGCACTTTTCTAAAGACTCAATGTGAAAGTTGCTCTTGTTATCAGAAGTCACTTAAAAATTAATGCCACCTTTTGGGCAAGATTTCTTGATGTATATTTTAAGCAGCCTTCCCCTTAAAAAAACAAGTTGCTATTGTTACATGGTTGTGAGGAAAGCACAATTAATTATGGCACCGTAAAGAAGCGTATAACATTTTGAAAATTTTGAAAATTTAAATGAACTGGCTGCTGCTTTAAACAAAACTTTTTTCGATTAATGAAAAAGCAGACAGAAACATATATAGACCGAACGAAACCAAACAGTTACCGTACATGACAACATATGTGAGTAATCAACGAGTTAAAATAAAATATTGCAAAGTTCCAAGTTGGCCTCGGTAGATTTGTGACGTTTCACTGTGTGGGTTGTTTCTTACAAGTTATTTCCACCAACATTGTTACTATCTTTCATTTCCATCTATTGCAACGAGACCATCAAGTGCACAACTAATCGCAATGGAGGATTTTCATCTCTACAGTATCATTTTAAAAATCACCATTTTTGCATCGATAGCTCTAAATGCAGCGAACTCTCAAGAATTGGTAAGTCCGAAATATTTCTCCATTTTTCCTTCTTGTGTTAGCTGAAAATTCAATGTTGAATTTTCGTGAAGTTATGGTACAATTTTTCAATCTGTTTCACCCGCCATCTTATTTCTATATTCTGTTTGTTTCAATCGATAACTTTTTTTTTTTGAAACATCAAATGCAGATAAAGTTCTCTTCTAATTGACAGACTTGCTGATAGATTCTGTCGTTCATTTAGAACAGAAATCTTTATTCCAGATTCTTAAGAATTATTTTGTCTTTTATCATTTCTTTTTCATAAAAATCTCCTCATACTTGCATATATCTTTAAAATAATAATTCTTGTGTATCACCCCTTGCCTTCCTTTCTATTTTGCAAGTACATTTCAAAAATTCACGCTGCATATTCATAATTGTCCTATAGGCTTCTACCCTGTTTATCTGTCGCTAACTTGAAACTTTCTAAATTGTTACCAAACTTGAATCGGTTCACCTACACCTTTCTTGTATACACTCACGTTACTTTATGTAGTTGCAAACACAAAATTTGTTTTGATTTAGGTTCGAGTAATATTCTGTGACTTTATTTTGCTATCGTCATTCAAAACTTGTATCCAGACACTATAGTTAATTTTAGGTATATTATATTAATGTCAGTTCCTTTATTTCTAAGTCCTCTCGCCAACATCAACCGTATCTCACTCTCCTTATACTTTTACGGTATTTCAATTATGAAATGTGGAACGTCTATACGCCTTGATAGAAAATATAGTCAAACATTTTGCTGTTTACCAAAGCTTTAGAGTATTTACTACTCAAAATATGGATGTAATTAATCAAACTTTTATGCATTAATTATTTTTCAAACTGAAAAAAAAAATCACAAACAGCAAATTCCATTTTTCTTCAATCCTGCTGCATAATTTGAATGGTAACTTTACGAATGAACACATCTTTTTTTTTGGGGGGGGGGCGCGGGGGTGGGAGGGGTAAATACTAGTACATATATATTTCTTTCTGTTTTGCTCTTTCTAATCTCAATCTATTTATGAAACTATTTTCATTCAGTATATCGGTTTACGTTGACAATTAAATTTACCTCCTTCACGGAGGATCACATCCTTCAAATTTTTAAAATCCTTGATTAATCCACGAAAAAAATATTCAATGATATTGCTACTTTTTATTCTATATACCTTGTATCGGAATATAGATATTGGTGAAGAAAACGATTTCTTCTTTGTGACTTTTAAATATCTTTAGAAAATCATAGTTTTTAGAATAATCCCAAAGTCAAAAACATTTGGTAAGAATGAGATTCATTAAGTAGAATTATATTAGCTATCACTGCATCTCCCTTCCGTGGTTTACTACATATTTAACACAGTCAGTTTTACTTCGAGAATTCATAAAAAAGATTCATTCTATAAAACGTATAAAAAGTATTTCAAACATGTAAATGAATATGTTAATAAAATGCTTGATATTAATGTAAAAATTTCTGTTCAAGAAGAAACGACTCCTTTAAGTTATCATGTATTAGTAATGTATCTTCAATGTAATGTTTTTACTGATTAAACTAATTATCATTTCTTACTACTATTTCAGGCATATTGAAATTTTCACACACAAAAAAAGACATAGTTTAAAACTTTATAAACTTATGCTACAAAAAATATATATTCAGGGGTGTCTACATCCATACTTAAGAAGTACAAGAAAAAAGAAGAGAAAAAAGAGAGAGGGAGATGTGAAATAGTTTCCAATTCATTGTTATAAAATTAACAAACTGATTTATTCAAACTTAACTTTAATTTCTATATTACATGAATGAAACGTGACTGACATTACAGATAGGAAAAAAACAAAAATTATCCTTTGTCAAATTGCTATACCGTACTTTGAGACTGGATTCATATCTAATTCGTACTTTGAGACTAAATTAATATCTGTTTCGTACTTTGAGACTATATTCATATCTATATCGTACTTTGAGACTAGATTAATATCTATATTTTACTTTGAGACTAGATTCATATTGATGGATATTCGGTGAGTGTTCTTCTACTCACAATATTAACTGTAAAATGCTTTAGAACTTACATACTTGTGTGGGGAAAAATATTTTAGTCATATTGAGCCTTTTGCAGTACCAAGTTTTACTAACTTGTTGAACTATTTCATATATTTAGTGATCTTGATATCGCTTTCCTTGTCAGTTGAGTCTTATCGGACAAAGTTAAGTGTTTTTTTTCACCTGTTGAAGTTTGGAACCCTCGTCTAGCATTTAGCATGCAAACTGTTTCTATGCGTTAGAAGATTAACAAACAGTATTGATAAATCTTAATTTAAAAAAAGCTTTAAAAAACCCCCAACTTAGTTCTAAAAACTGTTTGTCCCGTTCTCATTTACAATCTACATTTCCCCACATTCTTTCGTATTTTCGTTAAAATCGTTCTTTGGTTGTATGCATTTTCATTCAGAGTCCCCCTTTTGTTATTTTCTGGGGTAATGTAATCAATTTCTTGTGTCTGTAGTTCATGAAGAATGTCAAGTAGACTACAGATTGCTTTACATATTCAGTCCTTTTTACTAATATATCTTATTGGTGCAGGGGGATAACTTAGAGCATATTGACATATTTTAACACCGTGTTAACTTCTAATTACTCCCTAGCTGTGCAGTTTTATTAACATCATGATGACATAAAACGCATGAAAATGTTAACTTATCAGCAAACGTTATAACGGCATATATTATTTTTAATAACTCAAAAAAGAGAAAAAAAATAAATAACAAAAAACATTGCCGTTTTTATTCGAAAGAGTTGAAAGTGTGTGTCATTCACATTTCTTATTTGATCGAAATACAGCCATACTTTCGACTACCGTATTTCGAAGATGCTTTCCGATATGTTTTTGCAATAATATAAATTAAAACAACCTGAATTAATTTTCTGCATCTATTGAAATGAACACAGGACTTCACAATATGATGGTTTAATTTAGTTTCTAATGCTTTAAATTGTAATTCCTATATTGTAGTTTGGCGGTTGAATGGTTCCATTTTTAAAAAGCGTTATTCTTGACAAATATAATGTATGTCCTCCTTTATATGAGCGGATTATGACTCAAACCAGCAAGTGATTACATATATTTCATTAAACCTTGCTTAACGATGCATATCTACCCACCACCTTCAATTTTCTCTTCAACCCATGCTATCATACCTTCAAAAAGTATTTCAACCTCGCATGTCATTTTTTCTCTCCATATCGTTCATCGCAGGAGTTTAATAATATGACTCTAAAGGAAATATCCGAGTAAACGCTCTCGAGAAAATCTTCATTATAAATGTTAATATTTATCTTCCTATTTAATAATTGAAAAATCTATCGATGCTTGATAACTCGAGAATTTACTTGTTGTAGTTAATTATTTACATAGCACTCACCCCATTCACTTTATACTTCTCCTTCTCAATGTTCCGTCTTTTCTACGTTCATATTTATTTCTAGTTACAGCAGAAATTTTCCAACTGTTCCAGTGTGCATAGACGTTTAGTTTCAATCATAAAGAGTGACAGAATAGACTTTTAAATAGCCGGCGCACCCCTCCCCCCCCCCACTTCTCAGTTTTAATACTCATACATTAAATTCATTCGAAGGAATATCTTACAAATACTTTTTCCCGTTTTAACTACGACTACCTATATATAGATACATTATCATGCGATATGCTGAGGTTGGTAGATATACTGATATACTGGCAAATTCTATCCCGATCATTTAATTTAGTTGCACCGATAACATTACAACTTTTAAAAAGTGTTTGTAAGTGAGAGAAAAGATGTTAAAAACTGCCTATCTGAACTGTTATATAAATTGTAAATTAAAAGTGAAATTTTGACGTAATATTACTGTGGCACGAAATTTTTTAATGCTAAAATAGCACGAGAATGTTATATAGCATGTGCATTCGTTGTCATCACGTTCACTACCCGTTCTGTAAACTAAAGTAACTGGAGATTATTGAAGTATATGTACCGTACCGTTATACCGTAAATTATAACATTCACCATAGCAATGAGAATGCCACTTTAATTGCTTAACGTTATTAAAGAATACACGTGGATATAGTGACTCGATGTCCGATGTTTAACCTCTGTGTGAATTACAATATTACACTTATCCCCGTTTTGTGTCAATTAAAATCGGGGCACTGTCCAATTTACATATTCATAGTGAAGGTGTTACCAAATATTTGTGGGTTACATTCCCGCTATGATATATCGGTGCCTAATTATGAACATAATGTATTTAATTTACGAAATGATGTTTTTTTGCATGAAAACTGTACTTGTTTGTGCTAAAACTAAAGTGACAGTGTTCACTATTACCTTCAATACACAAAATCGTTATATATAGCTGACTTGACTATATGTAACATTTATCATTTATAAAACAGCTCTTCGTTTAATAACTATGTGTTTCAGGTTGAATAGTATTCATTCATTGGTATTCATGGCCAGTGATGAAGTAAGTACACAATTAGTCAAAATCATCTGATAACTGCAGGAGGATCGTTTACATAAGAGGAGCTGTTCTTGAACTGAATTCTAACGACGTGATTTTACGGTTCGAAAGTACCCGTTAAAAAGGGTCGCACCGTTTCCCCCCCCCCCCCCAAAAAAAAATAAGCTGCTGTTAAATTACATCTAGCAGCTAGGTATGCTACCGTCAAAATACAGTTTTAAACAATTTTAACAACACTTGTCGGTGAAATATAAAAGTCAGAGGGCCCGACGTTTCGATTCTAGCAGGATCTTTTTCAGAGGCTAATAGGAACCAAAACAAACTAAGGAGCAATAAAAATGAAATAAATCTCTCGTCAATTGTTTTACAGTGGTTGGCATACAGAGAAACGATTTTATGTTCCCACAGGTGATTGTGCCAATAATTGTGGAATAATTCTGGTTACACTGACGACATGGAAATTACACGTTAACTTATCAGAGTAAAATGAGCTGTATATTTTTTTATATAAAAAGGGTTATCAAAATTTAGCTATAAAACTTAATAAAATAATTCTTTCTTAATATATAGCTATTAATATTATCATTCGAATATCAATGGAATAATTCGCATCGTACTGGTTGAAGTTGAATATTTATCTCATGCTACCTCTCCTCGCTTTTATAGTTTTAGAAATTTCTTCGCCTCAAATTTCCGTCTTTTTGCGCATTCGGGTATATTCCTCTTTCCTACAGAATGCATTCACCAACTTTACTCGTGTATAAATTCAAAAAACCTCATCAAATTTGCACTTGAAATCGATATAAGTGATCATTTTGGAGTGAAGGATCGTTACTATACTGACAGACTGATTTTTAGTTTTTAGTAACAGCTTTAATATTCAAACATTAAATCACATATGTTATGATATTTTTCTTCCATGTCGATTCATGTCCTTCTATCCTCATATATACAGTATATATATATATTGATTACGTATTGGTATCATGTTAAAATATCAAGCTCTGTCCTGAGTATATACTTTCATTTAGCTGTTTACCATTATAGAAATCTTAACACTTTTTTGTGTTAAAGTTTAGGTATGGTACCACAGTTACAGTAAAATGTACATCTGCTCGTAAGGTTAACCGTAGAACAAAATGACTTAAGCGACCTACTGCAGTGCTTGTTTCGGCATATTTCAGTCACCTTCATTACTTTTCTGTATTTATTTGAAAGAGCATAAATCATTGTATAGACCTACAAATGGTGTGAAAATATGGAGGATTGAAGGTGATATCATAAATTTTTAGAAACTATATGGTTAAATGTGGATATTACTTCGAGTGAGCAAACGAAATGATTGCGGTTCAGAATGCTGAAATTACTCCTCTTCTAGCTCAAAATCTAAATGGTAATGGTATAGAAATTTGCAGATGCCATGACAGACCAAGCCCTTGGCTATCATATGGTGGGTAGGACATACCGGTTGAAAACTTCTATCTATGCTTTAGTAAAATGACGAATTTAGTAGTTAAGTCAATGGAACGCTTAATTGTGGTACGACACCTATGCGAATGCCATTTTACGTCAGCAATAGTTTTAGAACTATTACATTTTCCTCTTCCAAACCAAACAGTAAGCCTTCTGATCAATTCTTTCTGTGAGTGTTCCAAATCCAACCGTTCTCCCCAAAGTCACTATTATAACTATTCCGATAAAGCCTATTCACCCACTACACGTACCTCCCGACACCATACGCTTACATACTGGTACGCTAATTTCATTGATTTTTTTCAACACTTTACAAGGACCAAGTTCAAATACTTTAGTTTTGTTTTATAATTGCATATTCTAGTAGTATTATTATTTCGATATAATCGCAAATGAAATCTTGTTTTCCTACTTTTTAGATCAGACATATGTAGTGAATCACACAACAATTTACACCTACCTCCAAAATGCTTCCTCCATACCATATTTTGTTTACAGTATATTATTTGCATATGCATACCGTATGTATTGTCCTTTGGCAATTATGCATTCGTGTACAAATACTATCCAATTATTCCATTTAAAAGAAAATTCCTTACACTTCTAGAGACAACCGGTAAGTCCCGGCTGCGATGCTACATTAAATAACATTAAAAGCAAAATCCATATTTTTCTTTATCTTCGAATCAAGACAAAGGAACAAAGAATTCAAACCAATTTTGGCTGTGCATCAAGTATATTGGCGAAAATAACTGCCAGTTGATACAACTCTGTTAAAAAGGCCAGAACGGTTTGAGGAAAAGTTTTTTTGTCGCTAATCGAAAAACCGATAACATTTTATGGCTTGTGGAAACAAGGAAAGGCAGTTACATTGTTATGTAAACTTTTCTATTCACTCTACACATTCCAACAAAAGAAGCATTTAGGGAATAATATCTTTATTTTCTCTCTTCAGGGAACTCCAAAAAGTGGCGGAAACATTCAAGGTGAGTGAAGCCATTTGTAAAAATGTTTGTTCTTTCTTAATATTCGCAATCAAAACTTCCAAACTATATTAGTAATGTGCTTCGAATCATGATTTTTTTTTTAAATTTCTTCCCACAACGCTGAAAATGGAGACTGAATCTTTATATATTTCTATGCCAACTTGAATTCATTCAATCCACTCATCTCCTCTACCCACATGATTTTCACACATCTAAGCATACGATATAGGTAGGGGTTGATTTGCTCGGGTTTCCTTCAAATTCAATAATACCGTCGGTCAGTAAGTACGTTTGTTCCGTGTTTCAAATGATAATCTTTATGTACTTTCGAAATATCAGACGAGACAAAACTTTCAGTAGTTTTAAGAAAAACCAGATGAATAATTTTAAGTAATTTAGGACGAATGTTGTTGAAATGATAAATAAATAAGATCAACGCAATTTTTTTGTGACCTATAAAGCGTAATGTAACTACAATGTATATTCATGTAATAAATTAATTACTATATTCTGTCATGTTTGTAGAAGCATCGTACTTTTTCTATCAACGTTCCGAATATCCCCGAGACTGCGCAGAAGTCAAGGCCCAGTGCTCAAACAATAACTCGAGTGGTGTGTTCGTAATAAAACCAGAGGGATTTGATGAACCATTTGAAGTATTCTGTGAGAATGACGTAGACGGCGGTGGTTGGACAGTAAGATACATTCTAAAAGTTGTTTTCCATTATTAATCAATCTGTTATATATATATAAATAACTAATAACCAGAAACGGGATCTATCGGACGCAATACCAGAAGGACACATTTCCCACACTGCGCCCCACCCCGTACTCCCTCATCTCCTAACATTGGGAGATAAATCCTTTCTTTCCTTTCAGTCCCGTATGCGACCGTGTAAGTATTAGACGAATGAAGTATCTCAGACTAATTGGTCTGCTTTAAAGTTTCACTTTTATCAATAGTTTATCACGCTTTATCCATACTAATATGGCACTTTGGCTAACTAACTTCCCTTACAAATTGATTATGAATTATTTAATTGACTGAGTGACCTTTAAATGTCTAAATGTCATCAGTATGGCCCCCAAATATGCTAGAAAATCAGATTATTATAACCCATGCAATAATTTCCAAAAATTTGAACTGCCACTGCATACTTGGTTATAAACAATGAGTGACTTTACTGTCTATATAGCTAAGTTCTCAATGGCTGGAGTTTTGAATTATCAGTTCCCCAGGAATGTACTTTGAAAGCATCTAGCAATACATTTTATATCTCATTTCAGGTGATTCAACGACGTGTGGATGGCTCAATTAACTTTGATCGGAGCTGGTCAGATTACAAGGAAGGCTTTGGTTTTCTGAGAAGTGAATTTTGGATCGGAAACCAAAAGCTGAGTTTCCTTACAAGTCAAAAGAATTACCAACTTCGAATTGATTTCGAGAATTCTGCAGGGTCTTCGTTTTTCGCCACCTACGAAGCTTTTCGAATCAGTGATGAGTTCAGCAAGTTTCGTATAGTCAGTGTTGGTCAAAGCACCGGAACAGTCGGTAAGTTTGTAATCTTAAACCAAAGGATATATGGATAAACACTTTAAGCCTTCGAGTAAAACTGTCAGCACTTGTTAACCTCTCTCTTTGAAAGACGCTGCAACGAGTCCATTCACATTTTCATTTTCTAAATTTATGTTCAACAAGAACTAACACAGCCTTGTTCTATTTCGTTCTCATTTTAGAATCCTTTATTGAAACTTGTCCAAGTA
The DNA here is from genome assembly GCF_037975245.1 of Apostichopus japonicus. NCBI lineage: Eukaryota > Metazoa > Echinodermata > Holothuroidea > Aspidochirotida > Stichopodidae > Apostichopus > Apostichopus japonicus. The sequence continues at coordinate 22,588,602 of NC_092580.1, forward strand.
ACATGGTTTTCAAGAATTGTTCCTGCCAAACGTCATGTGCGAACCCGGATGTCTGCGAGGATACCTGCAGCGCAGAGGATGACGAGTCTTGTATCTGTCCGGAAGGATTTTTTATCAAAGGTGATACATGTGTACCCCCTGAAGCATGCGGCTGCTACTTAACAGGAAGAGGTGTTATTCCGGTAAGTCATTGTTTAATCGCTTTATGTAAGAGGTGGGAATGGGAGGGGGTTGGGGGTGAGGGGAGGTGGGGAGGGGATTGGGTATTGAAATCACAGCAGTCAGCATGTAAACTAAATCTTGTTGAAGTACATATATATATATATATATATATACGCTTCATCACATAGTTTAGCGCAACATGTATATTTTGTTGAAATGCCAGCGGTAGTTATAAATATTGAATCACAAAGTTGACAGTATTAAAATCCATGACTGTGTTTTGCATGATGTTCATAGTTTTATTACGTTTTCTAATCAGGACGGTAGTAGCTACGTCAACGATGATTGTACAGAACGTTGTTCATGCGAGGCAGGTACCTTGAGATGCGATTCCAGCTTCAGATGCGATGCCAATGCTGTTTGTGAGGAGCGAAGCGATACATTTGGATGCCACTGCCGAGAGGGATTCGAAGGAGACGGAGAAAGTTGTACCCGCAATGAATTTACCGATTGTCATGATGTATATACATCTGGTTTAAGAAATGATGGCGTGTACAACATCAAACCAGCTGGTTGGCCTGGATCGGAATTTGAAGTCTACTGTGAGATGTCCAACGGAGGCGGTTGGACAGTAAGAACTAATATTGGCTTTTAAAAGAAGAGTTGGAGGAGGGTAGGGCGGGGAGGGAGGATATCCCAGCATGCATTTGCAAGCGTTTTCCTTCTTAACCCGAAGGAGAAAGAAAAAATATAGGTGTCTTATTAGGTGATATAGATATCGACATGGGCGCACTTTTTCCTAATGAAGGTTCTCGGTGGCTCTTTATATGGCAAAATTTGAAACATAGCATAAATGGACTGATTTCATACGTCTTCGTCTAATGAGTGTACTTACGGTCAGTCGTAACACTTTGTCTTTAAAGAAATCCACAAGTAAAATTGTTGCGTAACCGGATCATCAGATATGACACATGGCCGATGGACAAAGGTTTATTTTTCATTGTATTATTTCCCCCTTTCAGGTATTTCAGAGACGTCAAGATGGTTCTGTTGATTTTTACCGCACCTGGGACAGCTACAAGACTGGGTTTCCCGATACAGCGACTGGGGAATTATGGCTAGGAAATGAAAAACTCTATCACATGACGAATCAAAAGAGCTATAAAATGCGCATTGATTTGGCAAACCGGGATGGCGTGTCGTATAATCTCAACTATGACGCATTTCGCATCAGCGACGAAGCGAACAATTACAGATTAGAAACCCTTGGTAGCTTTACCGGTAATATAGGTGAGTAGATGGTAACATTTGCACGCCAAGTGCTGCTGCTGCTGATATCAGTTCCAAAAGATGTTGGAAATAACTATTAGTGACGATACATAATATCTATCAATGACTTCTTTTCTCAATTGTTTGCATCTCTTTGTAGCTTATAAAATTTCAATTCATATTTCAGCATTGATGGAGGTTAAAAACTTATAAATTTAAATAATGTGTGAATGATGACCTGTTAAAAATATGACACCAAAGAAACTTTCTTGCTTACACTTATTCAAATCTCTAATTGCTTGAAGACTTCGTTAGTTTGTTTAAAGTAAAGCGATTTTGACCAGTTGCGTAATTGCATAAGTCATGAAGAGATATAGCTAGTTAAAGGAGCAGCAACCCAACCATCATCAACAGCCTGTACTTATAAAGCTTGATATGAATAGCTCTAAACCACTTACAAATAAAAATGTCCTTTCCGAAAGATTAATACCACGCAATGCATCATACACTAGATTTGATATCAAATATTCAGACTTGATGTTGGCGAAAATGTTTCTTTGATTTTTGAGGTGTTATTTGCAGTTAAACATTACTCAGTTGTTTCAAAGTATCTCAGACAAATTGTTATGGTTATTAATCTACATGTAGTTTATATAGGCCATGTAGGACATTCATTACTAAGCCATAGTTGTTATTTTTGAAATGTCATAAAAGAGTTGCTCTTAGACTCGACAGAATGTAAACATTTCTTAATTGCCTCCAGTAACACTACTTTCAGGAACAGATAAATATACATGTATAAAGGACGAATACCAACTGATAACATTGCATAACGTTTACACCAGAATACTTCTGATAACATTTTTTTATATGTGATATGAAATGGATACAAAATTGTGGAAATTGTAGAATTCCAAAAAAAACCCAACTCACTTTTCAAAGAAAACGGTTCCATTTTCTCATAATACTAACCGTACTTACACTGAATAATCCTTCAAGTTAACTGTAGCTAACCCCTTGTATGATATCGGTGAAATGTAGGCCGGATATGACTTGAATTTACGATTTACAATTTAGTTCGTGACTATATTAAACCAAAGTCAGACAACCTCATTTAAAGCATATATCACATTCATTTTTAATATTTTGGATAAAAGCAATTGATTTCGGACCTTTTTCAAAAGGCAAAAGTTTAGATGGAATGAATCACCTTAAGATACACGAAAGAATGATGTAACATATATAAACATGATGTATGCATTAGATATGATAACTTAAAGTATGAATATTCAACAGCATAATATTATCATATTACAACTCTGACAAACATAAATTTAAGCACAGCATTCACACAACAATAATGCGTTGCATTCGGTGCGTGATTGTAGGACTCTTCGGTTTAATAACAAAAAAGAGGGGCTACCGTAGAAAGTCCTGCACTAATTTAACGTAAGACGTAACCATTTTAAAAGTCTTTGCTATAGATGACGGCAAAATGTCGAAGAGAATTGCGGAGAAACAATGCCGATGTAACATGAAGCCTACCGTAACAAAACTTACGTGAGTTTGGTTTCTCTTTCTCTAGGTTACGACTTCATGGCTTATCACCGAGGGAGAGACTTCACAACACACGACGACGACAACGATGGTAATTCTAATAACTGTGCATCTTATAATCACGGTGCCTGGTGGTACAATTATTGCTATCGTTCAAACCTCAATGGGGACTACAGCAGCAGCAGTCATACTGGTGTCAATCTGTACAATTATGACACTAGTTCTTATACCGAATATAGTCTCAGATTTACAGAGATGAAAATACGACCTGTCTAACCCAAAAATAGTCTATAGCAAGAAACAAGTGTATATGTTACCCGGTATATACCGTAAAGATCTCCATTGGAACTTTTAGAAACATAACACTAAACAGACTGGTCGATATTGACGTTTAAAGAAAATTGTATTGTATCCATTATAACCTGACAAAGATGAGCCAAACATTGACCGCCGGCTGTTTGCAACTTCGTCTCCCTTCCAACTTTATCTAAAGATTTGGATGAAAAATGCGAAATGTTCAACCACACACAAGCAAGGATATTAGCTTTCAAAGGAATTTGGTTTTGGAACTCTACGAGCGAAAAGAACGATTTTCATATTAATTTTCGTTAGTTTCCCTATAACAGAAGAACGTAGTTGAAACCAAACTAATTGTTCAAATTAATATTCCAAATTGTTTCCATCTGAATGTAGTTTTGCATTTTAATTCCAAAGGGCCCGTGGTTTAATCATTGGTAATGTGTAGAAGAATAAATAACGAAAAAATCATATATTACAATGATTGAATATTGGTGCTTTTGGTTTTCTTGTTTGTTGTGACTACTAAGTCTATTTCTTGCTAGTGATATTAAACATCTTTGATTAAAACTATACTTTAACTTTGAAGAGTTAATGAATGTCTACTGACGGATTTTCGCAGAGCTACGCACATGCCTGAACCGCTTACCACAAAGACGAGAACAGAAAGACAGCTCTTCCCAATATATTGATGTTCTATAGATGAAGAGCATAAAACCAAAGAATATACTAGGTTACAGATCTGTCGGCCACTATCTCTGTGGTTCTCTGGATCCCCGAAATCCCATTGCCAAGTCCAATATAAAATATACTTTACAAAAATAGCAGGTAGATACACAACTATTTGACTTCCATTCAGACTATAATTATGTACATATGATTTTAAAAACATCTACTTCTTTGAAGCTGACATGACGTATGGAAACTAAGGAAACCGAAAAGCTTCACATGATAAGGGCACATATAGTGGGTTCCTAGGCCTACACGACGATTTGCCCTGCGCCCAGACTGGTGCGTGCGGCGCCAACTTTCACTACTCGCATTTTGTACCCACGCCCATGATGATACTCTCATATTTGTGTGCCCATCCACCCCCACCCCCCCCCCCCCACACACACATTTCCAAATTTCTTGCGACGCTAAAATGACAGCCAATGTGCGATTTGATTTCCTGGTGTATGAATTGCATGTTACTGGTGAACAAGTACTCCATCCTATTGGAGCAGACTTACCAGAAGAATGTTACCATTAATGACGTCACAGACCATCCATTTCTTGGAGTAATGGAGGGTGAAAGTCAGTCAAAATAGTTTCAATGATCGTATACCGAGTTAGTAACAAAACACTGAGATTGGTTTTCAACTAACAGAGTGGTACACTTTCTCTTGAAATTCTCTAATTAAGATAAAAGTTACATTCTCTGCAACCGGCATACCATATCGCTTTAACGATAACGTCGCATATCAAACACGGATACTTGAGGTTATGATTTTCCTTTATTGATAACTCTGATTTTGTTGTTGTTGACGGAGATAGCTATCTGTTCTAATTTTTTGGGTGATGTATAAATTATAACTTTTGATACAGGCCTGAAAGAAACAACTTCAATTGTTAATAACATTACCATTACATAATATTACATAACTATTTCCATATAAAGTACCATTGAGATATGATTGCAGAATTATCCTTCAGAAATGGTTATCTGTTACGTTATTACATGTTTCTCAAGACCATGGTGCGTCGTGAGCCTTTACCTCTCAGCCGTTTAATGTGTGATACTAAACCTAATTTCGTAATTACGTTCACTGCAAATCCCTTCAACTGACCTCAGTATTTTAGAATATTGTGGAATGAGTGTTTAAACAAAGTTGTATTGCACATATGCAACCTGAATATAGACTCGTAATATGCCAGTGAATATATAGTAAGGTACGTCATAGCTCTGTAACGAAATAGACAGTTGTGTAAGCTGCCGAGTCTTAGCAAAATGCTCTGCTATCGATCAGTAGTTTATTAAAGGGCTGCAATGGACTTGCCTGCATATACAATCCGTCCTATCATATATTATTTTCCCGACTCTGTTTGTGAATTCAGATCCGTTTCGTATCACCAAGTTAAAAGAAATTTCCACAGAGGTTGTTTATTTTGATTTGTTGTATTGCAATGTTTACTTCATGGAGCCTCGATAAATTTGACAAGATGTTCCACCAAATACCATAACGATTGTAGTCTGACGTCATGTAAACTTTGTAGCCGGTGTGGATATGTATCTAACACTGGCAGATTTTATGAAGTGCGATAAATTATACTACATTCATGAACTATATTTCTCGACTGTTGATTGGTTCTGATACATGAATATACACACTCCCAGTATTAAAAATAGGCAGAGCTAAAACTCACTACGGTAGTATTAGAAATCCATCAATAATTGACTCGAACAAGTATAAATATTATGTGATTATTCTTTGCCTAAACTTCTCTACTATTAATAGTTATATATTACTTTCGAAGTTATGTAATTAGTTTCTATGAAGTGCAAAATGGTTATTATTCCCGTCATTTATATATTATGAAGGAAAATATGAGTTACGTTTACCACTGTTCGAGAACTTCGATTGCGCAACTGTTGTTATTGTTGTAAATTACAATGACAATGACATAAGCAATACATAGGTTAAAGCCTAAGCAGTAGTATACTATATATACGCATACAATAATTGTATGTTCATAACATCACCAGAGTTGGCTATCGGTCACATTTTTAATCGAAAAATTCACTGTATTTTGAAAAGTCCTTTCAAGTGCAGGCCCGTAGCGAGGAATTTGCAAAGAGAGGAGCGAACTTGTAGGAACGAAACCTGTAGGCAAACTATCTAAGCGTAGCGCCACCATAAGTTGGCGCTAAGCGTACCAGAAACTGTTGGCCGAAAATGCCTCCCAGATCGCTTCAAATGACACTTCCCAGGCCTTGTAAGTTGCATCTTAGCATTTTCTATTTTAAAATTACTAGCGATATCATAAACATATATGCTCAAGAAGGGGTGGGGCGGTCGTGCCTTCGTCCCCCCCCCCCCTTGGCTACGCGCCTGTTCAAATGCATGTAATACCCTTCGATTAGTAAGCAATAAGTTTCTCGAAGTGGAAGAAAACAAAGACATTGGCGCAAGACACAACGGATTATCTTTTGCAATTGTGGCCATTATGATAATTTTCCACACACGCTCGACTTCGTCGTAGGTATCATGTTTGTGATGCAAACTGGGTGTGTGGTATGACAGCGATATGAATATTCATATTGTTACGTTGGAATGCGAGAGGTCTCGATAATTAATTTTTAACGAGACACAAGCCTGGGTTCGTTTCCGTAAGGAACACAGACAAATTGACGAGTCTAGAGATTTTAAATGAGAACGTAAACTATATTGAACAATGGATTTCGAACCAACAACAACAAGTGGTAATTACAAATATATAGAAAATTACTCACAAACTTAACAAGATAGGATACACTTTAAAACACGCTGGTCTCTTCCAACGGCGATATCCCTCAGCGGCCACGACCTTGATGACGACGATTCTCGGTCCGTTGTACCGCGAAATTCACTGGTGCTCGACGAAGTTTCTCGCGATCCCAGAAACAGCAGTCACCTTCTTTCCGGCGATGCTCCAAAATAGAAGACGGACTTCCAGCCACAATAGAGTGAAGCACAAGTCGAACTTCTCGCCGACTAAATATTACCAGAGTCAGTCCAAAATCAGCTTTATAGCCACCAACTCCTGGCGTAACGAACTTCCTCAATGGAGACAGAAATTCTTCACCTTCTCCGAAATAAAGACTGGAAAACTGTATTTTCACAGCAACGTCCTCTTCAAACTTCTGAATGGAAGTGTAGAATCAATCTTGGTATCGATATCTCAATCCTTCAGAAACTACTGGTAGTTGAGTACTGACGATATATAGTAGAATGGTATAATAAGTGTCGTCGCTTGTATTCGTTCGGAAACTGAGAAACTCTCCGATCTGGGCGGGTTTATATACGATTCGCCATGTCAAGAATCATCTAGATCTCTCTCGATACACCTGAGTAACAACGCGACCCGGTTTCTCTATTCTTGGAAGTCCTTTGCATCGCTCGCGAATATTCCAGAGAATCCACGAAGATGTGTACAGCTTACACGCGATCTCACGTAAACCGACGTCAACCCGAGACCAGCGCGTCATCATGAGGAATATACTAGAACAATCGTGTATTATAACATTCTGACACGGTAACCCGACCTAATTTCTCAAATACTGATTTATCACGTAGGCAATTTCAATACTTTGTATATTATAACATTAGGTTCCTTACTAGCAGTGACTAGCGTTAGGCTACAATGGGCCCTCGTAACAATATTGACGTTAGTATATATGAGTTTTAATAGCGTACAATCTGCATACAGTTCAAGTTGAAAACCCTGTGAATGATCGCGGACGGTGGTATTACCGATGCAGCTTCCGGTGCAGGAGTTATACACGTCCGCTGTGAGTGCAAGATGTTATTTCGAACTGTGTATATCCACGTTAGTCAAATTTTTATGACACTAATCATGGTAGTTCGAACTTGGAAGTCACTGCTAGAACAGAGATAGGAAGGGGATTTTTTTTCTCTACAATTAAATCGGGCCAGGGAGCCGAAAGACTTCTTCCGGCTCCCTGGTCGTGCTTGATCAGTACTGAATAGATGTTTTGGTTGAGTGGGTTGGGGTGGTTGCTCTACACCAACGAAAATTATACAATTTGGAAACTCCATTCAAAGTAGACAATAGTCGCACATGCTTACAATGCAGGCTTAATCAACATAATGCATATTCTATTACTGTCCATTGCCAATCTGCTCTAGGAAGGCGTATAGAGCTATTCTATTCTATTGTAGATATACTGTAGTCTACTCTTATTTCAATCAATAATCGATAAGGTTGGCGACCATACGCTGCTTGAAATACCATGGAGTGGTTGTAGCTAGATTGTAAAGGTATAATAATATGGCATATTTTAAGAAATGAACCCAATAATCCTCTTTTGACCTTGTGGACAAACGCTGTGAACACCTCACGCAAATGAATAAGAAATACTTATTCGGTTCGCTTGGTTTTAAGTTTTCAATTTAAAGGAAAAGTCGGCTGGCTGAAATTGATTAGGTAAAGCAACTACTGGAAATGTTTACTTCAATATGGTCAAATCACATCCTCATCGAAATGGGTATGTCGTAGATATGACAGTATCAAAATTGGTGATATTCGTAAATGCATGTAGCACTATAGCATAGTCAACTTTGTTATCAAGGCAACTACGCAGAAATGCTTATTGTTTGCTTATAATATTTAAAAGCACTTTTTATGACATAAGAATATAATACTACAAGGAGAAGTTGCATTGCGATCATTTTAAAATAGCCTACATAAAATATTGAAAGCTAAGCAAGCATTACAAATGTATCATTTTTCAAGGATAAAGCAAAAAAAGATTGAAATAACCATTGATCCACTTCGTGGAGTAATGGAGGGTGGAAGTCAGCCAAAATAGGTTAGTTTCAATGAATCGTATACCGACAGAGATAGCTATCTGTTGTAGTTTGTATTTTTGTGTGTGTCATATAAAAACTAACTTTTGAAAGGAACAACTCCAATTTTAATAATATAACCATTATACGTTATAGCTGAACAACACTGAATGTGTTCTAGTTACATATTTCTAGTTTGTTCGGCTAATTAGGAATCTTTTGCTCGTTTAGTACCATTTCAACCGATACACTATAGTATGATTCGCAATCCACCGCCAAAGACCGATATGATGTTACTAATATTATCACCCGAGTGAAACATGTAAATTGTGTAAGGACTCATTTTGAGGACATGGCAGTATAAGAATATACAACTTTAATTTCAGTGAATATAAGTGATGATTGGGTTTAACCTTTCATCTTTGCCCAAACTGGAGATTCTATGTTCCAAAATATTTGTTACAGAGCAGATCTACGTTTCGCGGACTGACACCTACGAGGTTGATCGGAGAATTTGTTGTCCCCCCACACAAAACAACAACAACACATCATTGCTTTAGGCTAAAACACACGAAATGAGCAGAACCATGGAGATTTTACCTCCATGGCAGAACTGAATTCACGATTGTGGTTTATATACATCAAACATTATAAATGAAACCGAAGTCAGTTACGGGCTGATTAAGCAGAAGTAAGTTGCGTGTATTCGTCTATCAGCAGAAATCGTGTATATGTAGGTGTGGCTATAGGTCAATCATCACGTGACATATTAAAGACGCAGGAGTTAAATCTTCACGCAAATTCTCGTAACTGTAAACAAGATTGGTAACAGAAAACATATTCAGTCTGTTTATTCATCCTGTCACGTAGTATGTAGTTATACGAATACGTATTCAAAACATACGCGATTGTTCTCTACAAACCGATACACGCCATGACACGTTTTCAAATACTAGTATCGTTTATTTTACTCTGTAAATCTCTTTTAAATCCCTCTTAGTAATACCCTGGATATATCTCCCAGACTTTATGAAATACCTGGGAGATATTTCCTCACCTAGTTAAGAACATATTATTATTATTTTTTCACGTGACCTTAATGTAACCGTTCCAGAACAATGGATTTATTTCACATGTCAGGTTGTCTTTCTCGGTGGCAAGCATGTAGGCGGAGCTAAGAGAAAACTGCTTGTGATTGGTTAGTCGGAGCAATCTGTTTATTAATGGTTATATTTTAAATGTCTACGGAAACCTATGAACAACACCGTCCTAATCACTTTTTGGCATTAGAAATCATATGCATAGCTGCAACTTCCATCAAAATCTATCAAAGATGTATTTTCTTAGTTCTGGTTATATTTATGAATCAACATGATATATTTATGCGCTTTGATGATGTAAAGGGAGTGACCGTCTAATTACTATTATGTTATTCATTGTTTCTACAACCTACAACCAAGCAAATTAGATAGGTGACCGTAGTACTTTAAGGAAATTGATTAATTCCACAAATTGTGAACAATACCCAAAAATCATAGTGTCCCTATAGGAAAGCTTTAGTGTGTAAAAAGAAGACCTGAATTAACGTGCCGGCATTTGATATCGTGACGATTTATATATTAATTTGAGAACAGAAAAATAGAAGAAATCAACAAAAAATCAAGTGGAATCGTTCATGTTTTTTTCTTGAAGTGATCGAAGTACCAATTTCAAGTCATTATCAGTCAAAAATTTTATGCAGTACCGGCCTCTTCCATACGCTACCGGAAGCTCCATGATCCCGTATTATAACACTTTATAGTGAGTATTAAGTCACAAACAGGATCACTGTCAGAAATTTGATCTGTTAAAATAAGTAGTATAGAGAGCTTTTAATAATCAGTATAAAAACCTGCTGCAAGGCAGAAAATTCAAACTTTAATCGCCCTTACAAAGAGCTGTAAAATAACAACTTATTCATGTTTCTCATAAAATAAAGTATAGCATATACACAACATACGTGCATGGGTGTATGTTCTAATGCATAATATATATTGTCGAGGCATGGTCGTGAGGAAAGCACAATTAACTATGGCACCGTATAAAGCGTACAGCACTTAAAAAATTAAATGAACCGGCTGCTGCCTTAAAAATATATATATTTTCGATTAATGGAAAAGCAGACAGAAACATATATAGACAGAAACATACGTGACAATGTATTTGAGTACTCAACGAGTTAAAATAAAATATGTCAAAGTCCCAAGTTGGCCTCGGTAGATTTATGACGTTTCTCTGTGTGGGTTGCTTTCTTACAAGTTATTTCCACCAACAGTGGTACTGTCTGTCATTTCCATCTATTGCATCGAGACCATCAAAGTGTACAGAAGTCACAATGGAGGAGTTTCATCTCTACAGTATCATTTTAAAAATCACCATTTTTGCATCGATAGCTCTAAATGCAGCTAACTCTCAAGAATTGGTAAGTCCGAAATTTTTCTTAATTTTTCCTTCTTCTTTTTACTAACAATTCAACTTTGAAAATTCGTGAAGTTATGGTATAAATTGTCGATCTTTTTGCCGTCCATCTTATTTCTATATTCTGTATGTTTCAATCGATGAATTATTTTTAAGGTATCAAAAGAAGAAAAAGTTCTCTTCTAATTGACAGACTTGCTGATAGATTTCTTGCTTTCATTTAGAACAGAAATCTTTATTCTTAAGAACAAGAACATTATTCTTTTATCTTTTCTTTTTCATAAAAAACCTTATACTTGCAGATATAAAAAAAATAATAAGTCTTGTATATTACAGCCTTGCCTTCCTTTCTATTTTGCAAGTAATTATCAAAGTTACACGCTGTATATTCATAATTGTCCTATACTACTCAGTTTATCTGTTCGTTAACTTCAAACTTTCTAAATTGTTACCAAACTTTAATCGGTTTACCAACACCTTTCTTGTATAAACTCACCTTACTTTATTTAGTTCCACACACTATTTCTTCTGCCTTAGATTCGAGTAATATTCTGTGACTTTGTTATGCTATCGTCCTTTAAACCTTGTTTCCACGCACTATAGTCTATTTGAGATTAGTATATTAATGTCAGTTCCTATATTTCTATAAGTCCTTTCGCCAACATAAACCTTATCTCATTGTTCTTACTTTTATGGTATGTAGTATTTCAATTATGAAATGTGTTACGTAAATACGCCTTGATACCAAATAAAGTCAAACATTTTTCGGTTTACCAAAGCTGTAGAGTATTTACTCAAAATATGGTTGCCATTAATCAAACTTTCGTGTATTAAATATTGGTTAAACTGAAAAAAAACATCAATATTTTTCTCCAATCCTGCTTCGTTACTTGAAATGGAACTGAACTCGTCTAGCGAATGAACTACAATTTTTGCTTTTTTCATAACTTACCACTCAAACTTGCATATGTTTTTTTCAATTAATAATTCTTATCTCTCACCCCCTAGCCTTCCTTTCTATTTTTCAAGTAGATGTAAAAATTACAAGCTGCATATTCATAATTATCCTATACTACTCAGTTTATCTGTTCGTTAACTTCAAACTTTCCAAATTGTTACCAAACTGTAATCGGTTTACCTGTACCTTCGTCTATAGACTAACTTTATTCTATATAGTTGCCCACACTATTTTTTCTACTTTAGATTCGAGTTATATACTGTATCTTTTTTTTTTTCTATTTTCATTCAAAACTTGTATCCATACACTATAGTTTGTTTTAGGTTATATTATATTAATGTCAGTTCCTATATTTCTATAAATCTTCTCGTCAACATCAACTTTATCTCACATTCTTACTTTTAGGGTATTTAGTCATTCAAATATAATATGTGTACGCCTTTATAGAAAATGACCACAAACATTTTGCGGTTTACCAAAGCTGTATAGTATTTAGTACTCAAAATATGGTCGCAATTAATCAAACTTTCGTGTATTAATTATTTGTTAAACTGAACAACAACAAAAACAAACAGCAAATTCAATTTCCCCAATCCTGCTTCGTTACTTGAAAGGAAACTAATATCAAATTTAATAGTATGGTTTATCATAATCCCCTCAAAATTCAAAGTACAGTATGTTAGGCACGAAGTAACAAAGTAAATACAAGTACATATACTTTTTTTTCTTGTTTGCTATATCTTTTCTAATTTTTCTTAGGACTAGTTTCATTCAGTTTATCGGTTTTTCGTTAACTATTAACTTTACCTCCTAACTCGACGGATCACATCCTTTAATTATTTTTTGAAAAATCCTTGATTAATCCACAAAAAACGCTATAATAAATTAACGTAGCAATCTCGTCTATATTGCAACATTTCTTCTTTTAAATATCTTTTGAAAATCATAGTTTCTAAAATATTAAAAAGTCGAAAAGATTTGTTAAGAGTGTAAATTAAAAATTCTGGTCACATTTTCTCAAAATGAGATCAATTAAATAGAATTATATTAGCAATTAATGCATCCCCTTAGCTAGTTTACAAAATATTTCACACAATCATTTACATCGAGAATTTATATAAAAGATTCCGTCTATAAAAATCATATATGTGTATGTTAGTAAAATGCTTGATATTAATTTAACAATTTGTGTCATGAAGATTCGACTTCTTTAAGTTTTCATGTATAAGTAATTATAGTTTCCCCTTCATTGAAATGTTCTTACTGATTAAGCTAATTATTATTTCTTACAATTTCAGGCATATTCAAATTTGCACCCAACAAAAATTAAGAGATAGTTTTAAATTTTATAAAGTTATGCGCTCCATAACTACCAAAATAAAATATTCATTGTTGTCTAAATCCATACTAAAAAAAGTACAAAAAGAGAGAGAGGAAAATGTGAAATAGTTTTGACTTCATTGCTATGAAACCAACTAACTGATTTATTTCAAACTTTAATATCTATTTTACATGAACGAAACGTGGCTGCCATTACAGACAGGAAAAACAAGAGATGGCAAAACAAAAACTATCCTTTTAAAATTGCTATTCCGTACTTTGAGACTAGATTCATATCTATATTACCCTACTTTGAGACAAGATTCATATCTAAATCGTTTATTTTGATGGATATTTTCGGTGAGTGTCCTTCTAATCACAATGTAAAAACTGTAAAATGCTTTAAAATATACCTACTTGTGTGGGAGAAAACATTTTAGCAATATTAAGCCTTTTGCAGTACCAAGTTTGACTAAGTTTCTGAACTATTTTATTTATATATTTATATATTGATCTTGATAACGCTTTCCTTGTCAGTGGAGTCTTATCGGATAAAGTTAAGTTTTTTCCCCCCTGTTGATGTTTGGAACCCTCGTCTAGCATATAACATGCATAAAATTTCTAGGCGTTATAAGACGAACAGTAATGATTTATCTTGATTTTTAAAAAAATGTCTAAAGAAAAAATCCTTCGAAATTTCTGAAATCGAAATTTTTAAAATCTGCAGCTGTTTTTCCATTCTCATTTCCCCACATTCTCTCGCATTCTCGTTAAAGTCTGTTTTGGTCGAATGTATTTTCATTCAGAGTCCCACTTTTGTTATTTTCTGGGGTAATGTAATCAATTCATTGTATCTGTATCACATAGGGAATTTAGCAATATTAAGCCTTTCGCAGGACAAAATTTGACTAAATTTCTGAACTACTTTATTTATTTATTTATTTATTTATTGATCTTGATAACGCTTTCCTTGTCAGTTGAGTCTTATCGGACAAAGTTAAGTTTTTCCCCAGTTGATGTTTGGAACCCTCGTCTACCATATAACATGCATACAACTTTTAGGCGTTATAAGATAGACGAACAGTAATGATAAATCTTGATTAAGAAAAAAAGTCTAAAGAAAAAACCTTCGAAATTTCTGGAATCGAAATTAGTTAAAACTTTTTGTCACATTCTCATTTATAATCTACATTTTTCTCTTTTCTGTCGTATTTTCGTTAAAGTCTTTGTTTGGTCGAATGCATTTTCAATTAGAGTCCCCCTTGTGTTATTTTCTGGGGGTAAAGAAATCAATTCCCGGTATATGTGTTTCATTTAGAATGTCATATAGACTACAGAATGCTTTGCATATCCAGTCCTTTCTCGCCACTTCATTCATATACCTTGTTGGTGCAGGGGGATAACTTAGAGCAAATTGACATATTTTAACACCGTGTTAACTTCTAAGTACTCCTTAGGTGTGAAGGTTTATTAACATCATGATGACGTAAAAACGCATGAAAATATTAACATATCAGCAAACGTTATACGGCATATATTATTTTCACTAACTCAAAAAAGATAGAGAAACCATTACCGTTTTTTATTCGAAAAGTTGAAAGTGTGTGGCATTCACATTTCTTCTATTATCGAAATACCGCCATACTTTCGATTACCGTATTTCGAAGATGCTTTCCGACATTTTCGTGCAGTAAAATAAATTAAAACAACCTGAATTAATTATCTGCATTCATTACAATTAACACAGGACTTCACAATATGATGGTTTAATGTAGTTACTTTTGCTTTAAATTGTAATTCCAATAATGTATTTTGGCGGTTGAATGCTTCCATTTTGAAAAAGCGTTACTCTTGACAAAGATAATGTCTGACCTTCTTTAAATGAGCGGATTGTGACTCAGACCAGCAAGTGATTACATCTTTTTCACTTAACAATGATTAAACGATGCATATCTACCCATCACCCTCAATTTTCTCTTCAATCCAATCTATATCATACCTTTAAAAAGTATTTCAACCTCGCATGTCCAATGTTCTCTCCATAATGTTCATCACAGGAGTTTAATATGACTCTATACGAAATATCCGAGTAAACTTACTGGAGCAATCTTAAATGTAAATGTTAATACTTTATCTTCCATTTAATAATTTCAAAGATATCGATGCTTGATAACTCGAAATTTTAATTGTTGTAGTTAATTATTATATATCACTCACTCCATTTACCTTATACTTATGAAGAATGTCTTCGCCTCAATGTTACGTCTTTTCTAAGTTCATACTTATTTCTAGTTACTAACAGCTGACAGTTTCCAACTATACTAGTGTGTATAGACGTTTGGTTTCAATCCTAAATAGTGACAGAATAGCTTTTGGAGTCGCCAACGTTACCTCGCCCACCCCCCCCCCCCCCTCAGTATTATCATTCAAACATGAAATTTCATTCAGAGGCATATCTTTTAAATATTTTCTTTCGATATTAACTGTTGCCGCCTAACTATATGTAGATACATTATTATGCGGTATGCTGAGGTTGGTCACTAGATATACTGGCTAATTCTATCCCGATCCTTTAATTTAGTTTTTTCCTATAACATTACAACTTGTAAAAAAATGATTGTAAGTGAGAGAAGAGATGTTAAAAAACAGTAAAAACTAATTTTAAATTAAAACAAACCAAAAACAAACCAAGGACTAATTAAAATGAAAAAAAAAGTCTCTCGTCAATTGTTTTACAGATGTTCCCAAAAGTTGTTTTGCCAATAATTCTGGATAAGTTGACGACATGAGAATTACACGTTAACTTATCACGATAAAATGAGCTGTATATTTTTTATATGAAAAAGGTTATCTTATCAGAATCTAGCTATAAAACCTTATAAAATAATTCTTTCTTAATATATATAGCTATTAATATTATCATTCGAATATCAATGGAATAATTCGCATCGTACTGGTTGAAGTTGAATATTTATCTCATGCTACCCGTCCCCGCTTTTATATTTCCAGGAATTTCTTTGCCTCAAGTTTCCGTCTATTTGCACGATCGAATTTGTTTCTTATTCCTACAGAATGCATTCATCGCTAATCGTGTATAAATTGAAACAACTTTATCAAAAATGCACCTAAAATCTATATCAGTGATCATTTTGGAGTGAAGAAACGTTATAATACTGACAGACTGAAGAAAAGCAATGTTTGTTTCTGTTGTCAGTAATAGCTGAACAAATTCAAACAATAAATTACATATGTTATGATATATTTCTTCAATGAAGATTTGTGTCCTTCTATCCTCCTAGATACAGTTTATATATTGATGACGTATTGGTATCAAGCTGAGATATCCAGCTATGTCCTGAGTATATACTTTCATTTAGCTGGTCCGGTATACCATTACAGAAATCTTGACAATTTATTGTTTTAAGTGGTCGTTAAAGCGTAAAATTTGGCAAAACGCCAAAACGATTGTTGCCAGATGGAATCAAATCTGCTAGAAATTCTTAAATTGGCAACATGAGAATAACACCCTAACTTATTGGGATAAAAGTGAGGTTAAAGTAACGAATTTCGTTACAAAACGTTATAAATTGATCTTCTTCTCTTTTGCTGTATATGTTTCAAACTGCCAAGTTCTCACCGTAATTGCAAACGATTATTGTATGTCTTGAAGTTTTTGCAGCTTAAGCACTGAACATCTTAAGGCTTATGATTTTTATTTCTTTCACATCAATTGTTCACAAACACGGTAAAAATCTCTTTCCCTACTAAAACATATTATTGTGATTTATTTGAGTACTATTTTGATAAAATATTTACTCTATAGGCGACAGAATAAATAGTACTCAAATAAATAATAATAAGTCAGTTTTAATTGCTTTAATGGACAAAAAAATCATACCTATACAGAGAAACGTTTAAATGTCATATTGATATAAAGCTAGATGGCCTGACTTTTCGATCCCGGAAGATAATACTAGGATCGAAACGTCATGCAATATAGGCTAACTTTTATATATTAAGCTACACAGGCTTTAGCAGTAAATGATCAGTTGTTAAAAGCCCTTTACTATCAAAGATAATAGTTGATAGTAATGGAACGTGAGTAAAAATTGAAGCTTGCAAGTAATGAACCTGCAAATTAGAGCCAGGGCTTGAATATATAGAGTTAAAAGTAGATATATCAGCGTCTAGTAAATGTTCTGTCGTCACCAGACTTTACAGAGGTGTTTTAAACTTAAAAGTCACTTACCGTTTGTAATTAAAACATATTAAATAGGTATCGTACCACCATTACATTAATGTACATCTGCTCGTAAGGTTAACCTTAGAACAATATGACTTAAAACGACCTACTGCAGTGCTTGTTTTGTCATATCTTCAGTCACCGTTATCGCTTTTCTGTCTTTATTTTAAAGAGCATAAATCAATGTATAGACCTACAAATGGTGTAAAAAAGGTGATATCATGAATTTTTAGAAACTATTTAATGGTTAAATGTGGATATTACTCCGAGAGAGAAAACGAAATGATTGCAGCTCAGTTTGCTGAAATTACTCCTCTTCTAGCTCACTATCTAAATAGTCATGATATGGAAATGTTCCGGTGCCATGACAGGTGAAGTCCTCAGCTATGATTTGGTGGGTAGGACATACCGTTTGATAACTTCTATCTCTGCTTTAGTAAACTGAAGAATTTATTACATAAGTCAATGGAACGATTAATTGTGGTACGACACCTATAGGCAATGCGAATGACATTTTACGTCAGCATTAGTCATAAATTATATTTTCCTCTACCAAACCAAACAGTAAACTTACTGATCAATTCTTTGTGTGAGTGTTCCAAATCTAACCGTTCTCCCCAAAGTCACTACAACTAATCCGACGAAGCCCATACACCCACCACACGTCCCTCCCCTACCATACGCTTACATAATGGTACGCTAATTTTCATTGATCTTTTTTTCTTTCAACACTTTACAAGAAACATGTTGAAATACTTCAGTTTATAATTGCATATTCTAGTAGTAGTAGTATTTCGTTATGATCGCATACGAAATCTTGTTTTCCTACTTTGTAGATCAGACATATGTTGTGAATAGCACAACGATTTACACCTACCTCCAAAATGCTTCCTCCATACCATATTTTGTGTACTGAATATTCCTTGCATATACATGCCGTATATATTGTCCTTTGGCAATTATGTATTCGTGTACAAATACTATCCAATTCTTCCATTTAAAAGAAACATCCTTACACTTCTAGAGACAACCGGTAAGTCCTGCGATGCTACATTTAATAACATTCAAAAACAAAATCCATATTTGTCTTTATCTTCGAATCAAGACAAAGAAACAAAGAACTCAAACCAGTTTTGGCTGTGATCAAGTAAATTGGCGAAATAACTGCCAGTTGATACAAGTATGTTTAAAAAGCCAGAACGGTTTGAGGCAAAGTTTGTTTGTCGCTAATCAAAAAAATCGATTACATTTTATGACTTGTGGAAACAAGGAAAAGCAGTCACATTGTTATGTAAACTTTTCTATCCCCCTACCACCCTCAACAAAGATATTTTTAGGAACAATATCTTATGTTTTTTCTTTCCTCAGGGAACTCCAAAAAGTGGAGGAAACAATCAAGGTGAGTATACAGCCATTTGTAAATACTTATGTTCTATCTTGTTATACGCAATCCAAACTTCCAAACTATGTTAGTAATGTGCTTCGAATAATGAACATTAACAACAAAAAAGGAGACTGAATCTTTGTTTATTTTTTATTTCTTTGCCGACTTGAATCCATTCGATCCACTCATCTCCTCTGCCCACATAATTTTCACACCCCTAAGCATACGATATAGGTAGGGGTTGATTTGTTCGGGTTTCCTTCAAATTCAATAATACAGTCGGTCAGGAAGTACGTTTGTTCCGTGTTTCAAGAGAATAATCTTTATGTACTTTCGAAAAATCACACGAAATCAAACTTCCAGTAGTTTAAAAACAAAAACAGATGAATAATTTTAAGTAATTTTGGACGAATGTGGTTGAAATGATAAATAAATAAGATCACTTTTTTTGTGACCTATTAAGCGTAATGTAACTACAATGTATATTCATTACATAGTAATAAATTAATTACTATATTATATCATGTTTGTAGAAGCATCATACTTTTTCTATCAACGTTCCGAATATCCACGAGACTGCGCAGAAGTCAAGGCCCAGTGCTCAAACCATAACTCGAGTGGTGTGTTCGTAATAAAACCAGAGGGATTTGATGAGCCATTTGAAGTATTCTGTGATAATGACATAGACGGCGGTGGTTGGACAGTAAGATGCTTTCTGAAAGTCTTCTTAAGTTTTTTCATCTTTTAATCAATCTTATATATATATAAACATGGAACTAATCTGTACAACCAGAACCGGGATCGACCGTAAATGATACCATCAGGACACAGTTTCCCACTCCGCCCCACCCCGTACTCCCTCACCTCCTAACATTGGGAGATAAATCCTTTCTTTGCTTTCAGTCCCGAATGCGACCGTGTCAGTATTAGACGAATAAAGTATCTCAGACAAATCGGTCTGCTTTAAATTTTAAATTTTGTTAATAGTTTATCACGCTTTATCCATACTAATATGGCACTTTGGCTAACTAGCTACCCATAAAATAGATTATTGATTATTAATTGATTGACCTTTAAATGTCGTTAGTATGGCTCCCTAATATGCTAAAAAATCAGATTATTATCACCCATGCAATAATTTTCAAACATAGTAACTGCCACTGCAAAATTGGTTATACACACTGAGTGACTTAACTGTCTATATAAATAGTTCTCAATTGCTGGAATTTTGAATTATCAGTTCCTCCAGGAATGTACTTTGAAAACATCTAGCAATACATTTTCTATCACATTTCAGGTGATTCAACGACGTGTGGATGGCTCAATCAACTTTGATCGGAGCTGGTCAGATTACAAGGAAGGCTTTGGTTTTCTGAGAAGTGAATTTTGGATCGGAAACCAAAAGCTGAGTTTCCTTACAAATCAAAAGAAATACCAACTTCGAATTGATTTCGAGAATTCTGTAGGGTCTTCGTTTTTCGCCACCTACGAAGCTTTTCGAATCAGTGATGAGTTCAGCAAGTTTCGTATAGTCAGTGTTGGTCAAAGCACCGGAACAGTCGGTAAGTTTGTAATCTTATACCAATGGATATAGGGAGAAACACGAGTAAAACTGTCAGCACTTGTTAACCTCTATCTTTGAAAGACGCTGCAATGAGTCCATTCACAGTCAGAAACATTATTTTTATTTTCTAAATTTATGTTCAACACGAACTAACACAGCCTTGTTCTATTTCGTTCTCATTCTAGATTCCTTTATTGAAACTTGTCCAAGTAACATGGTGTTCAAGAATTGTTCCTGCCAAACGTCATGTGCGAACCCGGATGTCTGCGAGGATACTTGTAGCGCAGGGGATGACGAGTCTTGTATCTGTCCGGAAGGATTTTTTATCAAAGGTGATACATGTGTACACCCTCAGGCATGCGGCTGCTACTTAACAGGAAGAGGTGTTATTCCGGTAAGTCATTGTTTAATTGCTTCATATAAGAGTTGCGAGGGGGGTGGGGATGGGTGAGGTGAGGGGAGGTTGAGATGGGAGGGGATTGGGCATTAAAATCACAGCAGTCAGCATGTAAACTAAGTCTTGTTGAAGTACAGCTATATACAGGCTCTATCACATAGTTTAGCGCAACATGTATATTTTGTTGATATGCCAGGGGTAGTTATAAAAAATTTAATCACAAAGTTGACAGTTTTAAAAGCCCTGACTGTGTTTTCATGATGTTATATTTTTACTACGTTTTCTTACCAGGACGGTGGTAGCTACGTCAACGATGACTGTACAGAACGTTGTTCATGCGAGTCAGGTACCTTGATTTGCGATTCCAGCTTCAGATGCGATGCCAATGCCGTTTGTGAGGAGCGAAACGATACATTTGGATGCCACTGCCGAGAGGGATTCAAAGGGGACGGAAAAAGTTGTACCCGCAATGAATTTACCGATTGTCATGATGTATATACATCTGGATTAAGAAATAATGGCGTGTACAACATCAAACCAGCTGGTTGGCCTGGATCGGAATTTGAAGTCTACTGTGAGATGTCCAACGGAGGCGGTTGGACAGTAAGACCTAATATTGGCTTTTTAAGAAGAATTGAAGGAGGGCGAGGGGTGCGGGGAGGAAGGAAGGAAGAAGAAATTCACAAGTCAAGTTGTTCCGTAACCGGATCATCTGATATGACACATGGCCGATGACAAAGGTTTATTTATCATTGCATTATTTCCACCTTCAGGTATTTCAGAGACGTCAAGATGGTTCTGTTGATTTTTACCGCACCTGGGACAGCTACAAGACTGGGTTTCCCGATACAGCGACTGGGGAATTATGGCTAGGAAATGAAAAACTCTATTACATGACAAATCAAAAGAGCTATAAAATGCGCATTGATTTGATAAACCGGGATGGCGTGTCATATAATCTCAACTATGACGCATTTCGCATCAACAACGAAGCGAACAATTACAGATTAGAAACCCTTGGTAGCTTTACCGGTAATACAGGTGAGTGGATGGTAACAACTGCACTTTAAGTACTGCTGCTGCTGATATCAGTTTCAACAACTAACTGTTAAAGATGATACATTATATCTATGATGACTTCTTTTCTTAATTGTTTGCGTCTCTTCAGTTACTTAGAAGAATTCATTTCATATTCATTGATGGATGTTAAAAATTGATAAATTCAACTAATATCTGAATGATGACCTGTATAAAATATTAAACCATTGAAAATTTCTTGCTTAAAATTATTCAAACCTCTAGTTGCTTGAAGACTTCGTTATTCTTATCATTTTTTTTCAAGTTTAGCGATTCTGACCAGTTGCGTAATTGCATATATTATGAATATATATAGTTAGTTAAAGGATCAGCAACCCAACCGTCATCAATAGCTTATACGTAGAGCCGGATATGAATAACTCTAAACCACTTACAAATAATAAAAATTGTACTTTCCGAAAGATCAGTACCAAGGATTCCGTCATACACTGGATTTGACATCAAATATTTATACTTGAAGATGGCGAAAATGTTTGATATTTGAGATGTTTTATGCAGTTAAAACATTACTCAGTTGTTTCAAACTATTTCAGACTCATTATTAGGGTTATTGTGTACGCAGCACACACGAAGAGCCTTCGTTCATTCTCTCACCAGTTTTTTCCCGTCCCTCTTGTTTTATACATTAACCTGCATGTAGCCTATATTGGCCATGTAGGATACTTATTATAACGCCATAGTTGTCATTGTTGTAATGTCATAAAAGAGTTACTCGTAGACTCGACAGAATGTAAACGTTTCTTGATTATTTCCAGTAACACTACTTTCAGAAACAGTTAAACATACGTGTATAAAGAACAAATAACAACTGAAAACATTGCATGACGTTTACACCAGAGTACTTCTGATAAGAAAAAAAAAGATTTTGCATATATGTGATATGAAATGAATACAAAATTATGAAATTGTAGAACTCAAAATACCCCAACTTACTTTTAAAAGAATGCGGTTCCATTTTCGCATGTTAATTTTGAATCGTTCGTACACTAATAATATTACTCCAAGTTAAATGTTGCTAACTCATTGCAGTGGCCCTATGGTATTAGTGAAATCTAGGCTGGATATGACTTGAAAGTACATTTTAATTTTATCTATTTAGTTCGTTACTATATTAAGCCAAAGTCACTCGACTTCATTTAAAGCACATAACAAATTCATATTTAATATATTGGATACAAACAATTGATTTCGGAGCTTGTTTTTAAAAGGCCAAAATTTAGATAGAGTCAATCACCTTAAGATACACGAACGAATGATGTAACAAATATAAACATCATTTTTGCATTGGATATGATACCATTAAGAATGAATATTCAACAGCATATATTACAAATTCTGAAAAACACAGATAAAGCACAGCATGCACACAAGAACAATGCGTTTCATTCGGTTTAATAACAAAAATGAGGGGCTACCGTAGAAAACCGTGCACTAATTTATCGTTGGACGTAACCACTTTAAAAGTCATAAATTATAGATGACGGCAAAATGTCGAAAAGAATTGCGGAGAAACAATGCCGATGTAACATGTAGCCTACCGTAACACACCTAACTTGATTTTGGTTTCTCTTTTTCTAGGGTACGACTACATGGCTTATCATCGAGGGAGTGACTTCTCAACACACGACGACGACAATGATGATTATGATTATTCCTCTGATTATTATAATGACAACTGCGCATCTTATTATCACGGTGCCTGGTGGTACAATAATTGCGCTACTGCAAACCTCAATGGGGACTACAGCAGCAGCAGTTATAGTGGTGTCGCTCTTTTCAATTATGACACTTATACTTATACATACAGTCTCAGATTTACGGAGATGAAAATACGACCTGTCTAACCCTCAAATAGTTTATAGCAAAGAAATTTCCTAGGTCTTTCCGACTTATACTGTAAAGATCTGCATTGGAAATATTAGAAATATAACACTAAACAGACTCTGGTTGATATTGACGTTTAAAGAAAATTGCATATTTTTTCATTAAAACTTGAAAAAGAGGTGCACACCAGTGACGGCCGGTTCTTTACAACTTCGTCTTCCTTCCGTCTTTATCAAAAAACAATCCGGAAAATTCAACGATTTTTTATTTAATGTTTTTCCTATAACAGAAGAGCATAGTTGATACCAAATTATTAGTTTAAATTAATAATGCAATTGGCCTCCATCTGAATGTTGTTTTTAATTTTAATAACAACTTGAAGGGCCCGTTGTTTAATCATTGGTTATGTCAGTGTGGACGAATATATAACGAAACAAGTATATATTACAATAATTTTCTCTTAGTGCTTTTGTTTTTCTTATTTGTTGTGACTACTAAGTATCTTTAACATTTTTTTTGGGTAATATTGAACATCTTTGATTAAAACTATTCGTTCGCTTGAAAAGTGAATGATTGCCTACTGAGGGATTCTCGAAAAGCTATGCACAGGCCTGAACCGCTTAACACAAATACGATTTTAAACAGAAAACTCTTTCCAATAGACTGATGGGCTAGACTTAAAGCGGGGTCTATAAAAACCAAAGAATAGACTAGTTTTTCAGATCGGTCGGCCATTATCTCTTTGACCCTCTGGATACCCGAAATAACATTGCTAACCCCAACATTAAAGGAAAAAAAAGCAGATCGATACACAACTATTTTACTTCTACACAGACTATACTTATGTATACATCATTTTCAAAACATTTGCTGCTTTGACGATGAAATAACGTATAGAAGCTACCTTCCCTTTATCCAATTAGTGGCCATATCAGGCGCGTATCCAGGGTGGGCCGTTGGGGGCACGCGCCCCGGGTAAGAAACTAGGAGAGATAAAAAAGAGAGAAGAAAAAAGGGGGAAAAAAGGGGGAAAAAAGGGGGAAAAGTGGAGGAAGGAGAGGAAGGATAGGAAAGAAAAAGAAGAAAGAGAGAAAAAGGAGAAAAAGAGGGAGTAGAAGGAACACGCCAAGACACCGGGAAGAGAAAGAGGAACAGTGACATAATTGCCAGTGACGGATCGAGGATTTCGGAAGGGGCGTGCGCATCACTCTACTCCTCACACCGACAACTCCATTTTTGACTTTTCCATTTTTCCTCACTCATTAATGTATATATATATATATATATATATATATATATACTTTATATGGTCTATAACCTTCAATTGTTCAAAAAAAATTCAAAGAGGAGGGGTTCCCCTCCCCATGTCAATCGCAAAATGTGCTCCCCCCTGCAAATTCCTGGCTACGTCGCTGTACTCGTGCAATTTTGACCAGTCTGTTTGGGGTTGAAGGAGGTTTTTCTATATTGGGTGTCCATACATGAAATTTTGGGCAACATTATGGGTATGTTTTGAAGTGAATTTATTCACGAGAAATGTGAATTTTCAAATTCTGAACAAATAATTGGCTTAAAACCTTGGAAAGTGGGGCTGACGGGTATTGTGGGCCGCGACGTAGAACCACCTACAAAAGCAATGATCCACATGAGATGCGATGAGGTCGAACACGGTGTGTGACTGGTGACAATCCACAAAAAGGTTATGGATAGAAAGAAAAAACTGGTTGGTCATTTTCAAGCCCGAGAAGTGCCATTTCCGTCCTGCATATAGTGGGTTCCTGGACCAACACGACGATACGGCATACATGCCATGCTCTCGGCTCGTGCATGTGGCGTCATCTGGCATTACTCGCATTTTGTGCCACCCCCAATGATACTCTCTTATTTGATTGCCCATCCCACCCCTCCCACATTTCCAAGTTTCTCGCAACGCCCTTACCGCAATTGTGCCAAAATAACAACCAGTGTGCTTCGATTTATTTCCTGGTATATGAACTGAATGTTCTTGGTGTTCAAGTAATCCAGCCTATTGGAGCAGACTTTACAGAGGAATGTTAGCTGTAATGACGTCCCAAACCACCTACATTGATCCATTTCTTGAAGTAATGAAGGGTGGAAGCCAGTCAAACTATGGTAGTTTCAATTAATCGTATACCAAGTTATTAACAAAATACTGAGATGGGCTTTCAACCAACAGAGTGAAAGAATTTCTATTTAAGCTCTCTAAGATAAACCTGCCAAGTCCTAGAAAAATGTTATGCGTTCGATCAGTACTATATTGGAGGTCTTCGACGTACTTACAATTACAATTCACCAATTTCTTGGCTCTATTTCCTTTTTTTCAAAGTTGTATTACATATATGCAACCTGAATATAGACCCCGTGATATGTCAGATACAACTGTGAATAAAAAGTAAGGTTACTTCATAGCTCATGCAACGAACAGGCAGTTCTGTAACCTGCCGAGTCATAGTAAAATGCCTTGCGTTTTGATCAGTACTATATTGGAGGGCTTCGACTAGCTTACAATTATTACAATTCATCATTTTCTTGGCTCAATTTATGAATTCAGATCCGTTTCGTATCACCAAGTTAAAAAAATATCTTCAGAGGTTGTTTATTTTGATTTGTTGTATTGCAATGTTTACTTATTGAAGCCTCGATAAATTTGACACGTTGTTCCACCAATCACGATTACGAACGTAGACTGACGTCATGTCGAACTGTACATCCACGTTCATGAAACGTTTATGACTGTAACCATGGGGGTTGGAACTTTAAGGTGATCAGATATAGGAAGGGTATTGTTTCTCTCTACAATTAAATAGGGCCAGGGATCCGAAAGACTTCTTGCAGCTCACTGGTCGGGCTGGATCAGTAATGATAGGATATATTGGTTGAGTAGGTTGGATTGGTTGCTCTTAACACTACACTAACGAAACGTATACTATTTGAAAAAAATGCATTAAAAGTAGACAATAGTCGCGAATGCCTTACTTAAACATGTAACATGCCATTTTTAATCAACATAATTCATTTTCTTTTACCGTCATTGACTCATTACTCTTATTTCAATCAACAATCGAGAGGGTCAACTTGGCGATTATAAGCTGCTTGAAATACCTTGGAGTGGTTGTAGCTCTAACTATAAAGGTATAATAACATGGCATGTTTTAGAAAAATGAACTCAATAATCCTTTTGGACCTTGCGGTGCAAGCGATGTGAACATCTCACGCAAATGAATTAACAATACCTATTCGGTTTGCTTGGTCTGAAATTTTAAATTTAAAGGAAAATTCCGGTGATTGAAATAAATTAGGTAAAAGCAACTGCTGGAAATGTTTACATCAAAGAGGTCAAAATCAAGTTCTCATCGAAATAGGTATGTCGTAATTATGGCATTTTCAAATTGGGTGATATTCTGTAAATGCATGTAGCACTATAGCAGAGTAAATGATGTTACCACGGCAACTACGCAGAAATGTTTTTTTGTTTTGCTTATCGTAATTAAGCACTTTTTATCACGTATAAGAATATAATATTGCAAGCAGAATTTGCTTTGTGATAGTTTTTTAAATATATTGAAACACTGAAAGCTAAGCAAATATTACAAATGTATAAATTTTCAAGGATAAAGCAACAAAAATATTGTAGTGGAAAAGTGACTTAGCTTCTGAAGAATATTAGCCTTAATGACGTCACAGACCACGTCACTTACATTACTTGGAGTAATAGACGGTGGAAGTCAGTTAAAATAGGTTAGTTTCAATGAATCATATGCCGAGTTAGTAACAAAATATTGAGATGGATTTTCAACTAACAGGGTGGAAGATTTTCTCTTGAAGCTCTCTAATTAAGATAAGATTTACATCCTCTGGAACCGGCAAAGCTTATCGATTTAACGATAACGTCACCTATTAAACACTGATACTTGAGGTTATGAGTATCCTTTATTCATTACTCTGATTTTTTTGACAGAGATAACTATCTGTTCTATTTTTTAATATTTGTGCGTGTGTGTTATAGAATTTCGAACTTTTGATACAGGCCTGAAAGGAACAACTTCAATTGTTAACAATATAATCCTTATATGATATAGCTGCTAAAACTGAACGTGTTCCATTAACATTTTCTCTTATTTGTTCTTTTAGTTCTATTTCCAATGATACACTATAGTCTGCTGTTGCGCAATCGACCACCGAAGACCGATGTGAATATAATCACCGGGTTAAACATATGAAGTGTGTAAGCTTCATTTGAGTACAAGAATTTACAACTTTAATTAAAGTGTCTATAAGTGATGATTGGGTTGAACAATTCATCTTAGCCAAATCCGGTTATTCTATGTTCCAAAACATATGTAGACAGAACAGATATATGTTTTGCGGACTGACACCAACGAGGTTGATCGCATCGTGCTGAACTTGTGGCCTCACTGTCTGAGTGTGTTATTGAGAATTTGTTGTCCCTCCACCCCCCTCCCCCCCCAAAAAAAACACTTCATTGCCTTAGGCAAAAAACACGAAGTGAGCAGAACTGAACACACGGTTGTGGCATTTATATATCAAACATTATACTGCCTGTGAGTATTTCTGATAACTTTTTGTCAAATTTTTTTTACACAACATTGCGTTAGATAGAGTCACGCGAAATGAGAAGAACTGAATACAGTATTGTGGTTTTGATACATTTAGAATACGACAAATCAAACCTAAGTCAGTGATGGACTGTATAAGCTACAGTGAGATGCGTGCATTCGTCTATCAGCACAAACTGTGTAAACAGCTGGAAAGGTGTGGCTATAGGCCAATTATCACATGATATATTATATAGTCACGAATACCTACGCGATTGTTCTCTACAAACCATTTTCTCACCATGAAACGTTTTCAAATACTTGTATCATTGAATTGTTTTACGAAAATTTATATTAAATTTACTCTGTAAACCTCTTTAATATCTCTCATAGATATATATCCCAGACTTTATGGCATACCTGGGAATTATTTCCTTGACCAGTTCAGATTTTTTCCCCTATATTTGAACGTGATCTCAACTTAACCATTCCAGAACAATGAGATTCCAGATGTCAGGTTGTCTTTCTCGGCGGCTAGCATGTAGGCGGAGCTAAGAGAAAACTGCTTGTGATTGGTTATTTGGAGCAATCTGTTAATTAATACCGTAGTATTTTTTTAAGGGAAGTGATTAATTCCACTAATTGTGAACAATATCCAATAATAGTATTATCCCTAGCTAAAGCTTGAGATTTTTGATGATGAAATAAGAAGCCCTGAACTAACTTGCCGGCATATCTATATAGTGATGATTTAAACATGAAATTGAGAACAGAAAATAGAAGAAATCAGCGAAAAATAAAGTGGAATCGTTCATGTTTTTTCTTAAAGTTATCGAAGTACCCTTTTGACGGCATTACCCGTCAAATATTTTATCAACATTAGAGGAAAGATCCGTATTTTGTACCGGCCACACTCTACCGGAAGACCCACGCTCCCATATTATGACACTTTATAGTGAGTACAGAGTCACAAACAGGATCACTGTCAGATATTTCGGATTATTAAAATTTCGTCACTTAAAAATAAGTAGAATATAGTATAGAGCTTATTAAAATCAGCACAAAAACTGTTGCAAGGCATATGACTCCAACATAATCGCCCTAAATAAGACCAGTAAAAACACAACTTATTCATGTTTCTCATAAAATAAAGTATTTTATATACATTTACATGCATGGGTATATGTTCTAATGCATAATATATATTGTCGAGATAGAAAAAGCTAAACATTTATATCCAACAGTTCTACAGGCTAACATCATGTTGCACTTTTCAAAAGGCTCAATGTGAAAGTTGCTCTTGTTATCAGAAGTCACTTAAAAATTAATGCCACCTTTTGGGCAAGATTTCTTGATGTATATTTTAAGCAGCCTTCCACTAAAAAACAAGATGCTATTGTTACATGCAATGTTCGACTTATGGCCAAAAAATTGCATAGCAACAAATTTTGACAATTGCTATA
Organism: Apostichopus japonicus; assembly: GCF_037975245.1. Taxonomy (NCBI): domain Eukaryota; kingdom Metazoa; phylum Echinodermata; class Holothuroidea; order Aspidochirotida; family Stichopodidae; genus Apostichopus; species Apostichopus japonicus. The sequence continues at coordinate 22,618,721 of NC_092580.1, forward strand.
CAATATTTTTGTTGCATAGCAGTTCCCCAATATTGAATAGCAGTTTTGAAATTACCACAAAACGGACCAAATGTTGGCGATCAATGTATTAACTAGAAAATGTTTGTTTATTATTATTATTATTTATACTAGTGTTGCTACGATAATCGTTTTCAATATCGGTATCGGCCGATATTTGCAATATCGGCAGCATATCGGTATCGGTAAAATTTTGCCTAATTGCCGATAACAGCAAACCGATATTGAACTTTTCTTTTTAACAGCAGAGCTACCTGTACTTATTTATACTTGCAATGATTTGTTAATCTGCCCAAGACGATCCATTTCTTTAGCGTCAGTTAAACTCAGATTCATTTTCGATTAATATCCATGGAAACCTGACTCTCCGTAACATCTAAAAACACGTCTACGGCGCGCGAATATAACCATTGACCTTCGTGAACCTTGGCCTACACACAGCATTAGTGCAGCATATATACACTGTACTAACCATTCATTTCCTCAAAGGCCTCCGTGAAAACCTTGAACATGATGCATACAGTAACTGCACAGTTCAGCAGTGTTGGAAAACCTTGTTCAATTTCCCGCGAACACACTGCCGATTTCCCGCCGGTGTTCGCCTGCCTAGCACGCGTAACGTGCGAGCATAAAGGCGTGGTGTCCAGGGGCCCGTCTTAGGGCTATGGTGGGGTCACGGGGTAGAACCCCTCGTGGGGATCCTTGGGGCGAAAGCACCCGAAAATTGTTGTCATTTTTTGGGATGACTGGCGATGAAAAAATTCGCAGTTGAGGATGCAAAATACTGACAACTTTTTTTATTTAAATTGTCACGAAACTGATGAAAATTTTAAAATGACAAGTTAAAGTAGCTGTATTATGTTATAAAATGAAAAGAGATTTAATCTGTCTTTCAATCTTTAAAAAGTGCAACTTACAAAACTTCCGATATTATGAAACAAACAACGTTCAGCAAAGCCCCGTTTCTAGACTGCCTAACAATGAATAGCGTGCACTATGCGTACATTTTTACAACTGCAGTGTTTAACCCTATACCCAACTACTGTACCACGGTACATGTGCTGCGAATTTGCCCAGGTACCTTCCCAACAACTGTGAGCTCATCCCCTGTATAACACCTGTTTGTTAACATTTTTTGGCACGTTGCCAGGGAACCTTTTAGTTACGTGAGATCCGTAACCGCCGAGGTGGTTAGGCTATTTGCTTTACACTTAACTATGATAGGATATTATTTTTTCAGGTTTTTTTTCGCTATACGGTCAAGTCAATAAGTTGTACATTGAGTATAAACTCAATAAATTATAACTTCTACATTGTGATCGACAGTTCGTAAGTTAAGGTTTGAGTGTTTGCTCCCAAATCTGACTAGGAATTTGTATCGCACAAATCGGCAGAAAGTGCGATGCTGATTTGAAAACGTCTCGCAAGTTTGTCGTTTTGGATCGCATTTTGCGATGCGATACCGGAAAAATCGAACACTGGTTACATGGTTGTGAGGATAGCACAATTAATTATGGCACCATAAAAAAGCGTATAACATTTTGAAAATTTAAATGAACCGGCTGCTGCCTTAAAAAAAAAATCGATTAATGAAAAAGCAGACAGACACATATATAGACCGAACGGAACCATACAGTTACCGTACATGACAACATATTTGAGTTCTCAACGATTTAAAATAAAATAAGTTCCAAGTTGGCCTCGGTAGATTTATGACGTTTCACTGCGTGGGTTGCTTTCTTTCAAGTTATTCCCACCAACAGTGTTACTGCCTTTCATTTCCATCTATTGCATCGAGACCATCAAAGTGTACAAAAGTCACAATGGAGGAGTTTCATCTCTACAGTATCATTTTAAAAATCACCATTTTTGCATCGATAGCTCTAAATGCAGCGAACTCTCAAGAATTGGTAAGTCCGAAATATTTCTCCATTTTTCCTTCTTGTGTCAGCTGAAAATTCAATTTTGAATTTTCGTGAAGTTATGGTACAGTTTTTCAATCTTTTTTACCCGCCATCTTATTTCTATATTCTGTTTGTTTCAATCGATATTTTTTTTTTTTGAAACATCAAATGCAGATAAAGTTCTCTTCTAATTGACAGACTTGCTGATGGATTTCTGCCGCTCATTTAGAACAGAAATCTTTATTCCAGATTCTTAAGAATTATTTTGTGTCTTATCTTTTCTTTTTTAAAAAAACTCCTCATACTTGCATATTTTTTTAAATAATAATTCTTGTGTATCACCCCTTGCCTCCCTTTCTATTTTGCAAGTACATTTCGAAAATTCACGCTGCATATTCATAATTGTCCTATAGGCTTCTACCCTGTTTATCTGTCGCTAACTTGAAACTTTCTAAATTGTTACCAAACTTGAATCGGTTCACCTACACCTTTCTTGTATAAACTCACGTTACTTGATGTAGTTGCAAACACAACATTTGTTTTGCTTTAGGTTCGAGTAATATTCTGTGACTTTATTTTGCTATTGTCATTCAAAACTCGTTTCCAGACACTATAGTTAATTTTAGGTTATATAATATTAATGTCAGTTCCTATATTTCTATTAAACCTCTCGCCAACATAAACCTTATCTCATTTTACTTACTTTTATGGTATGTAGTATTTCAATTATATGAAATGTGTTACGTCAATACGCCTTGATAGAAAATAAAGTCAAACGTTTTGCTGTTTACCAAAGCTGTAGAGTATTAAGTTCTCAAAATATGGTTGCAATTAATCAAACTTTCATGTATTAATTATTTTTCAAAATGAAAAATAAATCACAAACAGCAAATTCATTTTTTTTCAATCCTGCTGCATAACTTGAAATCAAAAGTTAACACTCGTCTAGCGAATGAACACATCTTTTTTTTTTTGGGGGGGGGGGCTAGGGGTAAATACTAGTACATATATATTTCTTTCTGGTTTGCTCTCTCTAATCTCAATCTATTGAGGAAACTAGTTTCATTCAGTTTATCGGTTTACGTTGACAATAGCAATTACCTCCTATCACGGAGGATCGCATCCTTCAAATTTTTAAAAATCCTTGATTAATCCACAAAACAATATTCAATGAAATTGTTACTTTTTATTCTATATACTCTTTGTATCGAAATATAGACATTGGTGAAGAAAACGATTCTTCTTTGTGACTTTTAAATATCTTCAGAAAATCATAGTTTTTAGAATAATCCCAAAGTCAAAAACATTTGGTAAGAGTGTAAATTAAAAATTATGGTCACATTTTCTCAAATTGAGATTAAGTAGAATTATATTAGCTATCACTGCATCTCCCTTCCTTGGTTTACTACATATTTAACACAGTCAGTTCTACTTCGAGAATTCATAAAAAAGATTCCTTCATTAAAACGTATAAAAAGTATTTCAAACATGTAAATGAATATGCTAATAAAACGCTTGATATTAATGTAAAAATTTCTGTTCAAGAAGAAACGACTCCTTTAAGTTATCATGTATTAGTAATTATAGTTTCCTCTTCAATGTCATGTTTTTACTGATTAAACATGTTATCATTTCTTACTACTATTTCAGGCATATTGAAATTTGCACACAAAATACAGACATAGCTTAAAACTTTATAAACTTATGCTCAAAAAATATATATATTCAGGGGTGTCTACATCCATACTTAAGAAGTACAAAAAAGGAAGAGGAAAAAAGGAGAGAGGGAGATGTGAAATAGTTTCGAATTCATTGTTATAAAACTAGCACACTGATTTATTCAAACTTAACTTTAATTTCTATATTACATGAATGAAACGTGACTGATATTACAGATAGGAAAAATCAAGAGATGGCAAAACAAAAAATAGATATGGATTCATATCTAATTCGTACTTCGAGACTAGATTCATATCTAAATCGTACTTTGAGACTAGATTCATATCTATATTTTACTTTGAGACTAGATTCATATCTAAGTCGTTCATTTTGATGGATATTCAGTGACAGTCTTCTACTCCCAATATTAACTGTAAAATGCTTTAGAACATACCTACTTGTGAGGGGGGGGGGAATATTTTAGCAATATTGAGCTTTATGCAATACCAAGTTTTACTAACTTGCTGAACTATTTTATATATTTATTGATCTTGATATCGCTTTCCTTGTGAGTTGAGTCTTATCGGACAAAGTTGAGTGTTTTTTTTTTCACCTGTTGAAGTTTGGAACCCTCGTCTAGCATTTAGCATGCAAACTGTTTCTATGCGTTAGAAGATTAACGAACAGTAATGATAAATCTTAATTTAAAATAAAGGTTTTAAAAAAAAACCAACTTAGTTCTAAAAACTGTAAAAACTGTTTGTCCCGTTCTCATTTATAATCTACATTTCCCCACATTCTTTCGTATTTTCGTTAAAATCGTTCTTTGGTTGTATGCATTTTCATTCAGAGTCCCCTTTTTGTTATTTTCTGGGGTAATGTAATCAATTTCTAGTGTCTGTAGTTCATGAAGAATGACAAATAGATACAGATTGCTTTACATATTCAGTCCTTTTTACTAATATATCTTGTTGGTGCAGGGGGATAACTTATATTGACATATTTTAACACCGTGTTAACTTCTAATTACTCCCTAGCTGTGAAGTTTTATTAACATCATGATGACATAAAACGCATAAAATGGAAACTTATCAGCAAACGTTATAACGGCATATATTATTTTTAATAACTCAAAAAAGAGAAAAAGATAAATAACAAAAAACATTGCCGTTTTTATTCGAAAGAGTTGAAAGTGTGTGTCATTCACATTTCTTATTTGATCGAAATACAGCCATACTTTCGATTACCGTAATTTCGAAGATGCTTTCCGACATGTTCTTGCAATAATATAAATTAAAACAACCTGAATGAATTTTCTGCATCTATTGAAATGAACACAGGACTTCACAATATGATGGTTTAATTTAGTTTCTAATGCTTTAAATTGTAATTCCTATATTGTATTTTGGCGGTTGAATGCTTCCATTTTTAAAAAGCGTTATTCTTGGCAAAGATAATGTCTGTCCTCCTTTAAATGAGCGGATTATGACTCAAACCAGCAAGTGATTACATCTTGTTCACTAAACAATGTTTAAGCGATGCATATCTACCCATCACCCTCAATTTTTTCTTCAACTCAAGCTATCATACTTTCAAAAAGTATTTCAACCTCGCATATCATTTTTTCTCTCCATATCGTTCATCGCAGGAGTTTAATATGACTTTATACGAAATATCCGAGTAAACGTACTCGAGAAAATCTTCATTATAAATGTTAATATTTATCTTCCTATTTAATAATTGAAAAAAAAATATCGATGCTTGATAACTCGAGAATTTACTTGTTGTAATTAATTATTTACATATCACTCACCCCATTCACTTTATACTTAAGAAGATTGTCTCCTTCTCAATGTTCCGTCTTTTCTACGTTCATATTTATTTCTAGTTACTTACAGCAGAAATTTTCCAACTGTTCCAGTGTGTATACGCGTTTAGTTTCAATCATAAAGAGTGACAGAATAGCCTTTTAAATAGCCGGCGCACCCCTCCCCCCCCCACTTCTCAGTTTTAATACTCATACATTAAATTCATTCAGAGGAATATTTTACATATATTTTTCCCCGTTTTAACTGTTCCCGACTACCTATATATAGATACATTATCATGCGATATGCTGAGGTTGGTAGATATACTGATATACTGGTAAATTCTATCCCGATCATTTAATTTAGTTGCTCCGATAACGTTACAACTTTTAAAAAGTGTTTGTAAGTGAGAGAAAAGATGTTAAAAACTGCCTATCTGAACTGTTAAAATAAATTGTAAATGAAAAGTGACATTTTGACGAAATATTACTGTGGCACGAATTTTTTAATGCTAAAATAGCACGAGAATGTTATATAGCATGTGCATTCGTTGTCATCACGTTCACTACCCGTTCTGTAGATTAAAGTAACTGGAGGTTATTGAAGTATATGTACCCAGGGTTCTGCCCAGGGTAGATTGAGTGCCGGCAGGACTATCTAAGGGGAGCGCCACCATCGGTTGGCGCGGAGCGTACAAGAAAATTTGGGTTTTGGAAACCCCCCCAGATGGCCGGAAACGGCCCTTCCCGAGTATTCTGAGCCACATATAGACAGCTTTGAAATGAGATCTCATGTCTGGAATTTTTCATAATTAATGAAAAAAGTTAGGACAAATATCTGGAGCACCAGAGTACAGACCAGCCGGTGGTGCCTATTAAGTATACTAAAAAGCAATAGCAATGCACCGTGCACGTGGCTGACTAGTTCGTGTAGCCGTCACGTATAGTCACTACGAGGCGGAGTGCGCTGGTCGTGCCTAATGCAATATGATGTAAATTCACCCGCTACGAAGGTTAACGGCCGTATGTGTACTAGCTAGCTGGATAGTGCCTGTGTCTCGCGCGATAAAAATAGATATAAATGAAACTATCAAAAGTACGATCGGGAGTTGGAAACGGAAACAGTCATTGGTCTGGAATGCGGAACTCTGGTAATTTTTACTAAGTATGACACTGTGATGTGTTGGATATTTTGAATTTGAACAGTTATGAACTGGATTTCCCCTAGTCTCAAACAGATTGTTTCTGTACGTTCGACCCTCCGGCTATGGAGCTGTTTTTTGGAGTTCCTATCGAAAATAAGTGCCGGTCGGAAAAGTCACTCAGGCAGATTGTGGCGGTCGGTAATTCAGCGTGCTGGTCGGGCCCGACCGGCGCCGACCGGCAGCGGCAGAACCCTGTGTACCGTACCGTTATACCGTCAATTATAACATTCACCATAGCAATGAGAATGCCACTTTAATTGCTTAACGTTATTAAAGAATAAACGTGGATATAGAGACTCGATGTCCGATGTTTAACCTCTGTGTGAATTTACAATATTACACTTATCCCCGTTTTGTGTCAATTAAAATCGGGACACTGTCCAATTTACATATTCATAGTGAAGGTGTTACCAAAATTTTGTGGGTTACATTCCCGCTATGATATCGGTGCCTAATTATGAACATAATGTATTTAATTTATGAAATGATGTGTTTTTTGCTTGAAAACTGTACTTGTATGTGCTAAAACTAAAGTGACAGTGTTCACTTTTACCTTCAATACACAAAATCGTTATATATAGCTGACTTGACTATGTAACATTTATCATTTATAAAACAGCTCTTCGTTTAATAACTATGTGTTTCAGGTTGAATAGTATTCATTCATTAGTATTCATGGCCAGTGATGAAGTAAGTACACAATGAGTCAAAATCATCTGATAACTGCAGGAGGAAACGTTTACATAAGAGGAGCTGTTCTTGAACTGAATTCTAACGACGTGATTTTACGGTTCAAAAGTACCCGTTAAAAAAGCGTCGCACCGTTTTTCCCCCAAAAAATAAGCACAATAAAATAATAATTACATCTGGCAGCCGGTATGCTACCGTCAAAATACATTTTTAAACAATTTTAACAACACTTGTCGGTAAAATATAAAAGTCAGAGGGCCCGACGTTTCGATTCTAGCAGGATCTTTTTCAGAGGCTAATAGGAACCAAAACAAACTAAGGAGCAATGAAAATGAAAAAAATCTCTCGTCAATTGTTTTACAGTGGTTGTTATACAAAGAAACGATTTTATGTTCCCACAGGTGATTGTGCCAATAATTGTGGAATAATTCTGGTTACACTGACGACATGGGAATTACACGTTAACTTATCAGAGTAAAATGAGCTGTATATTTTTTTATATAAAAAGGGTTATCAAAATTTAGCTATAAAACTTAATAAAATAATTCTTTCTTAATATATAGCTATTAATATTATCATTCGAATACCAATGGAATAATTCGCATCGTACTGGTTGAAGTTGAATATTTATCTCATGCTACCTCTCCTCGCTTTTATAGTTTTAGGAATTTCTTCGTGTCAAATTTCCGTCTTTTTGCGCATTCGGGTGTATTCCCCTTTCCTACAGAATGCATTCACCAACTTTACTCGTGTATAAATTCAAAAACCTCATCAAATTTGCACTTGATATCTATATAAGTGATCATTTTGGAGTGAAGAATCGTTACTATACTGACAGACTGATTTTTTGTTTTTAGTAACAGCTTTAATATTCAAACATTAAATCACAAATCTTATGATATTTTTCTTCCATGTCGATTCGTGTCCTTTTATCCTCATATATACAGTATATATATTGATTACGTATTGGTATCATGTTAAAATATCAAGCTCTGTCCTGAGTATTAGCTGTTTACCATTATAGAAATCTTAACACTTTACTGTGTTAAGTTTTAGGTATCGTACCACAGTTACAGTAAAATGTACATCTGCTCGTAAGGTTAACCGTAGAACAAAATGACTTAAAGCGACCTACTGCAGTGCTTGTTTCGGCATATTTTCAGTCACCTTCATTGTTTTTCTATATTTATTTGAAAGAGCATAAATCATTGTATAGACCTACAAATGGTGTGAAAATATGGAGAATTGAAGGTGGTATCATAAATTTTTAGAAACTATATGGTTAAATGTGGATATTCCTTCGAGTGAGCAAACGAAATGATTGCGATTCAGTATGCTGAAATTACTCCTCTTCTAGCTCAAAATCTAAATGGTCATGGTATGGAAATTTGCAGATGCCATGACAGGCCAAGCCCTTGGCTATCATATGGTGGGTAGGACATACCGGTTGAAAACTTCTATCTATGCTTTAGTAAAATGACGAATTTAGTAGGTAAAGTCAATGGAACGCTTAATTGTGGTACGACACCTATAGGCAATGCGAATGCCATTTTACGTCAGCAATAGTTTTAGAATTATTACATTTTCCTCTTCCAAACCAAACAGTAAACTTACTGATCAATTCTTTGTGTGAGTGTTCCAAATCCAACCGTTCTCCCCAAAGTCACTATTATAGCTATTCCGATGAAGCCCATTCACCCACCGCATGTCCCTCCCCACACCATACGCTTACATACTGGTACGCTACTTTTCATTGATTTTTTTCAACACTTTACAAGGAACAAGTTGAAATACTTCAGTTTTGTTTTATAATTGCATATTCTAGTAGTATTATTATTCCGATATAATCGCAAATGAAATCTTGTTTTCCTACTTTTTAGATCAGACATATGTAGTGAATAACACAACAATTTACACCTACCTCCAAAATGCTTCCTCCATATCATATTTTGTTAACCGTATATTCCTTGCATATCCATACCGTATGTATTGTCCTTGGCAATTATGTATTCGTGTACAAATACTATCCAATTATTCCATTTAAAAGAAAATTCCTTACACTTCTAGAGACAACCGGTTAGTCCCGGCTGCGATGCTACATTAAATAACATTAAAAGCAAAATCCATATTTTTCTTTATCTTCGAATCAAGACAAAGGAACAAAGAATTCAAACCAGTTTTGGCTGTGCATCAAGTAAATTGGCGAAAATAACTGCCAGTTGATACAACTCTATGTTAAAAAAGCCAGAACGGTTTGAGGCAAAGTTTGTTTGTCGCTAATCGAAAAACCGATAACATTTTATGGCTTGTGGAAACAAGGAAAGGCAGTTACATTGTTATGTAAACTTTTCTATTCACTCTACACATTCTAACAAAAGCAGCATTTAGGGAATAATATCTTTGTTTTCTCTCTTCAGGGAACTCCAAAAAGTGGCGGAAACAATCAAGGTGAGTGAAGCCATTTGTAAAAATGTTTGCTCTTTCTTAATATTCGCAATCAAAACTTCCAAACTATATTAGTAATGTGCTTCGAATCATGATTTTGTTTAATTTCTTCCCACAACGCTGAAAAAGGAGACTGAATCTTTATTTATTTCTTTTTTATTTCTATGCCAACTTGAATTCATTCAATCTACTCATCTCCTCTGCCCACATTTTTTTCACACACCTAAGCATACGATATAGGTAGGGGTTGATTTGCTCGGGTTTCCTTCAAATTCAATAATACCGTCGGTCGGTAAATACGTTTTTTCTGTGTTTCAAGAGCATAACCTTTATGTTCTTTCGAAATTTCAGACGAAACCAAACTTTCAGTAGTTTAAAAAAAAAACAGATGAAAAATTTTAAGTAATTTTGGACGAATGCTGTTGCCATGATAAATAAATAAGATCACCGCATTTTTTTGTGACCTATAATGCGTAATGTAACTACAATGTATATTCATTACATAGTTATCAATTAATTACTATATTATGTCATGTTTGTAGAAGCATCGTACTTTTTCTATCAACGTTCCGAATATCCCCGAGACTGCGCAGAAGTCAAGGCCCAATGCTCAAACAATAACTCGAGTGGTGTGTTCGTAATAAGACCAGAGGGATTTGATGAACCATTTGAAGTATTCTGTGAGAATGACGTAGACGGCGGTGGTTGGACAGTAAGATACATTCTAAAAGTTGTTTTCCATTATAAATCAATCTGTTATGTATATATATATATATATATATATATATATATATATATATATATAACAATATATATATATATATATAACAATATATAACTTATAACCAGAAACGGGATCTATCGTACGCAATACCAGAAGGACACAGTTTCCCACACTGCGCCCCACCCCGTACTCCCTCATCTCCTGACATTGGGAGATAAATCCTTTTTTTCCTTTCAGTCCCGTATGCGACCGTGTAAGTATGAAGTATCTCAGACTAATTGGTCTGCTTTAAAGTTTCACTTTTATCAATAGTTTATCGCGCTTCATCCATACTAATATGGTACTTTGGCTAACTAACTTCCCTTACAAATTGATTATGAATTATTTAATTGACTGAGTGACCTTTAAATGTCTAAATGTCATCAGTATGGCCCCGAAATATGCTAGAAAATCAGATTATTATAACCCATGCAATAATTTCCAAAAATTTGAACTGCCACTGCATACTTGGTTATACACACTGAGTGACTTAACTGTCTATATAAATAGTTCTCAATGGCTGGAATTTTGAATTATCAGCTCCTCCAGGAATGTAATTTTGAAAACATCTAGCAATACATTTTCTATCACATTTCAGGTGATTCAACGACGTGTGGATGGCTCAATTAACTTTGATCGGAGCTGGTCAGATTACAAGGAAGGCTTTGGTTTTCTGAGAAGTGAATTTTGGATCGGAAACCAAAAGCTGAGTTTCCTTACAAATCAAAAGAAATACCAACTTCGAATTGATTTCGAGAATTCTGCAGGGTCTTCGTTTTTCGCCACCTACGAAGCTTTTCGAATCAGTGATGAGTTCAGCAAGTTTCGTATAGTCAGTGTTGGTCAAAGCACCGGAACAGTCGGTAAGTTTGTAATCTTAAACCAATGGATATAGGGAGAAACACGAGTAAAACTGTCAGCACTTGTTAACCTCTATCTTTCAAAGACGCTGCAATGAGTCCATTCACAGTCAGAAACATTATTTTTATTTTCTAAATTTATGTTCAACACGAACTAACACAGCCTTGTTCTATTTCGTTCTCATTCTAGATTCCTTTATTGAAACTTGTCCAAGTAACATGGTGTTCAAGAATTGTTCCTGCCAAACGTCATGTGAGAACCCGGATGTCTGCGAGGATACTTGTAGCGCAGAGGATGGCGAGTCTTGTATCTGTCCGGAAGGATTTTTTATCAAAGGTGATACATGTGTACCCCCTCAAGCATGCGGCTGCTACTTAACAGGAAGAGGTGTTATTCCGGTAAGTCTTTGTTTAATTGCTTCATATAAGAGTTGCGAGGGGGGTGGGGATGGGTGAGGTGAGGGGGGTTGAGATGGGAGGGGATTGGGCATTAAAATCACAGCAGTCAGCATGTAAACTAAGTCTTGTTGAAGTACAGCTATATACAGGCTCTATCACATAGTTTAGCGCAACATGTATATTTTGTTGATATGCCAGGGGTAGTTATAAACATTGAATCACAAAGTTGACAGTTTTAAAAGCCCTGACTGTGTTTGAATGATGTTATATTTTTACTACGTTTTCTTACCAGGACGGTGGTAGCTACGTCAACGATGACTGTACAGAACGTTGTTCATGCGAGTCAGGTACCTTGATTTGCGATTCCAGCTTCAGATGCGATGCCAATGCCGTTTGTGAGGAGCGAAACGATACATTTGGATGCCACTGCCGAGAGGGATTCAAAGGGGACGGAAAAAGTTGTACCCGTAATGAATTTACCGATTGTTATGATGTATATACATCTGGATTAAGAAATGATGGCGTGTACAACATCAAACCAGCTGGTTGGCCTGGATCGGAATTTGAAGTCTACTGTGAGATGTCCAACGGAGGCGGTTGGACAGTAAGACCTAATATTGGCTTTTTAAGAAGAATTGAAGGAGGGCGAGGGGTGCGGGGAGGAAGGAAGGAAGGACAAACCAGAATGCGTTTGCAGGCGTTTTCTTTCTTAACCCGAATGAGTAAGAAAAAATATAGTTGTCTTATTAGGTGATATAGATATCGACATGGGCGCACTTTCTTCAAATGTGGGTTCTCGGCGGCTCTTTATATGGCAACATTTGAAACATAGCATAAATGGACTGATTTCATACGTCTTCGTCTGATGAGTGCATGCATCATGCATGGCTAAATACGTTCATTCGCAACAGTTTGTCTTCAAAGAAATCCACAAGTCAAGTCGTTGTGTAACCGGATCATCTGATATGACACATGGCCGATGACAAAGGTTTATTTATCATTGCATTATTTCCACTTTCAGGTATTTCAGAGACGTCAAGATGGTTCTGTTGATTTTTACCGCACCTGGGACAGCTACAAGACTGGGTTTCCTGATACAGCGACTGGGGAATTATGGCTAGGAAATGAAAAACTCTATCACATGACAAATCAAAAGAGCTATAAAATGCGCATTGATTTGATAAACCAGGATGGTGTGTCATATAATCTCAACTATGACGCATTTCGCATCAACAACGAAGCGAACAATTACAGATTAGAAACCCTTGGTAGCTTTACCGGTAATACAGGTGAGTGGATTGTAACAACTGCACTTTAAGTACTGCTGCTGCTGATATCAGTTCCAACAAATAACTGTTAAAGATGATACATAATATCTATCGATGACTTCTTTTCTTAATTGTTTGCGTCTCTTCAGTTACTTATATATCTGAATGATGACCTGTATAAAATATTAAACCATTGAAACTTTCTTGCTTAAAATTATTCAAACCTCTAGTTGCTTGAAGACTTCGTTATTCTTATAATTTTTTTTCAAGTTTAGCGATTCTGACCAGTTGCGTAATTGCATATATTATGAATAGATATATAGTTAGTTAAAGGATCAGCAACCCAACCGTCATCAATAGCTTATACGTAGAGCCGGATATGAATAACTCTAAACCACTAACAAATAATAAAAATTGTACCTTCCGAAAGATCAGTACCAAGGATTCCGTCATACACTGGATTTGACATCAAATATTTATACTAGAAGTTGGCGAAAATGTTTGATATTTGAGGTGTTATTTGCAGTTAAAACATTACTCAGTTGTTTCAAAATATTTCAGACTCATTATTAGGGTTATTGTGTACGCAGCACACACGAAGAGCCTTCGTTCATTCTCTCACCAGTTTTTCCCGTCCCTCTTGTTTTATACATTAACCTGCATGTAGCCTATATAGGCCATGTACGATACTCATTATAACGCCATAGTTGTCATTGTTGTAATGTCATAAAAGAGTTACTCGTAGACTCGACAGAATGTAAACATTTCTTGATTATTTCCAGTAACACTACTTTCAGAAACAGTTAAACATACGTGTATAAAGGACAAATAACAACTGAAAACATTGCATGACGTTTACACCAGAGTACTTCTGATAAGAAAAAAAAAGATTTTGCATATATGTGATATGAAATGAATACAAAATTATGAAATTGTAGAACTCAAAATACCCCAACTTACTTTTAAAAGAATGCGGTTCCATTTTCGCATGTTAATTTTGAATCGTTCGTACACTAATAATATTACTCCAAGTTAAATGTTGCTAACTCCTTGCAGTGGCCCTATGGTATTAGTGAAATCTAGGCTGGATATGACTTGAAAGTACATTTTAATTTTATCTATTTAGTTCGTTACTATATTAAGCCAAAGTCACTCGACTTCATCTAAAGCACATGACAAATTCATTTTTAATATATTGGATACATACAATTGATTTCGGAGCTTGTTTTTAAAAGGCCAAAATTTAGATAGAATCAATCACCTTAAGATACACGAACGAATGATGTAACAAATATAAACATCATTTTTGCATTGGATATGATACCTTTAAGAATGAATATTCAACAGCATATATAACAAATTCTGAAAAACACAGATAAAGCACAGCATGCACACAAGAACAATGCGTTGCATTCTGTGCGTGATTGTAGCACTCTACGGTTTAATAACAAAAAAAGGGGACTACCGTAGAAAACCGTGCACTAATTTAACGTATGACGTAACCACTTTAAAAGTCATACATTATAGATGGCGGCAAAATGATGAAGAGAATAGCGGAGAAACAATGCCGATGTAACATGTAGCCTACTGTAACACACCTGACGTGATTTTGGTTTCTCTTTCTCTAGGGTACGACTACATGGCTTATCACCGCGGGAGTGACTTCTCAACACACGACGACGACAACGATGATTACGATTATTCCTCTGTTTATTATAACTGTGCAGTTAATTATCACGGCGCCTGGTGGTACAATTACTGCTATTCTGCAAACCTCAATGGGGACTACAGCAGCAGTAGTTATACTGGTGTCGCTCTGTACAATTATGACAGTAATTCTTATACTGAATACAGTCTCAGATTTACGGAGATGAAAATACGACCTGTCTAACTCTCAAATAGTTTATAGCAAAGAAATTTTCTAGGTCTTTCCGACTTATACTGTAAAGATCTGCATTGGAAATATTAGAAATATAACACTAAACAGACTCTGGTTGATATTGACGTTTAAATAAAATTTCATATTTATTCATTAAAACTTGAAAAAGAGGTGCACACCAGTGACGGCCGGTTGTTTGCAACTTCGTCTTCCTTCCGTCTTTATCAAAAAACAATCCGGAAAGTTCAACGATTTTTTATTTAATGTTTTTCCTATAACAGAAGAGCATAGTTGATACCAAATTATTAGTTTAAATTAATAATGCAATTGGCCTCCATCTGAATGTTGTTTTTAATTTTAATAACAACTTGAAGGGCCCTTTTTAATCATTGGTTATGTCAGTGTGGACGAATATATAACGAAATAAATATATATTACATTAATTTTCTCTTAGTGCTTTTGTTTTTCTTATTTGTTGTGACTACTAAGTATCTTAACATTTTTTTGTGGAAATATTGAACATCTTTGATTAAAACTATTCGTTCGCTTGAAAAGTGAATGATTGCCTACTGAGGGATGCTCGAAAAGCTATGCACAGGCCTGAACCGCTCAACACAAATACGATTTTAAACAGAAAACTCTTTCCAATAGACTGATGGGCTAGACTTAAAGCAGGGTCTATAAAAAACAAAGAATAGAATAGTTTTTCAGATCGGTCGGCCATTATCTCTGTGACCCTCTGGATACCCGAAATAACATTGCCAACCCAACATTAAAGGAAAAAAAGCAGATCGATACACAACTATTTTACTTCTACACAGACTATACTTATGTATAAATCATTTTCAAACATTTGCTGCTTTGACGATGAAATTACGTATAGAAGCTACCTTCCCTTTATCCAATTAGTGGCCATATCAGGCGCGTATCCAGCAGGGGCGTAGCGAGCGGGGGGGGTGTGGGGGTGTCACACCCCCCCCCCAATAATTTGGTCGCTGTCGGCAAATTTTGGGTCTGTCGGCAAAAGGAGAAAAGGTGAAGAGAGCGGAAGGGGAAGAAAGAAGGAAAGCTGAATAGAGAAAAGGAGAACGGGAGCTTCTTCCGTGCCAAATTTGACTTAAAATATGCACCAGATTGCATCTAAGGACGTTTCAAAACTAAAAATTTTCCAAAGGGGAGGGGGACACCCCCTACCTTAGACCCCTCCCCCATTTCAGTCACCACTTCCAGATCCGTCGGCAAATCAAATTTGACTTAAAATATGCACCAGATTGCATCTAAGGACGTTTCAAAACTAAAAATTTTTCCAAAGGGGAGGGGTAGACCCCCTACCTTAGACCCCTCCCCCATTTCAGTCACCACTTCCAGATCCGTCGGCAAATCAAATTTGACTTAAAATATGCACCAGGTTGCATCTAAGGACATTTCAAAACTAAAAATGTTCCAAAGGGGAGGGGGACACCCCCTCCCCTTAGACCCCTCCCCCATTTCAGTCACCACTTCCAGATCCGTCGGCAAATCAAATTCTCCACACCCCCCAACAAAAACCCCTTTGCTACGCCCCTGGTATCCAGGGTGGGCCGTTGGGGGCGCGCGCCCCGGGTAAGAAACTAGGAGAGATAAAAAAGAGAGAAGAAAAAAGGGGAAAAAAAGGGGGAAAAGTGGAGGAAGGAGAGGAAGGAAGAGGAAAGAAAAAGAAGAAAGAGAGAAAAAGGAGAAAAAGAGGGAGTAGGAGGAACACGCCAAGACACCGGGAAGAGAAAGATGAACAGTGACATAATTGCCAGTGACGGATCGAGGATTTCGGAAGGGGCGTGCGCATCACTCTACTCCTCACACCGACAACTCCATTTTTGACTTTTCCATTTTTCCTCACTCATTAATGAATATATATATATATATATATATATATATATATACTTTATATGGTCTATAACCTTCAATTGTTCAAAAAAATTTCAAAGAGGAGGGGTTCCCCTCCCCATGTCAATCGCAAAATGTGCTCCCCCCTGCAAATTCCTGGCTACGTCGCTGTACTCGTGCAATTTTGACCAGTCTGTTAGGGGTTGAAGGAGGTTTTTCTATATTGGGTGTCCATACATGAAATTTTGGGCAACATTATGGGTATGTTTTGAAGTGAATTTATTCACGAGAAATGTAAATTTTCAAATTCTGAACAAATAATTGGCTTAAAACCTTGGAAAGTGGGGCTGACGGGTATTGTGGGCCGCGACGTAGAACCACCTACAAAAGCAATGATCCACATGAGATGCGATGAGGTCGAACACGGTGTGTGACTGGTGACAATCCACAAAAAGGTTATGGATAGAAAGAAAAAACTGGTTGGTCATTTTCAAGCCCGAGAAGTGCCATTTCCGCCCTGCATATAGCGGGTTCCTGGACCAACACGACGATACGACATACATGCCATGCTCTCGGCTCGTGCATGTGGCGTCATCTGGCATTACTCGCATTTTGTGCCACCCCCAATGATACTCTCTTATTTGATTGCCCATCCCACCCGTCCCACATTTCCACGTTTCTCGCAACGCCCTTACCGCAATTGTGCCAAAATAAAAACCAGTATACTTCGGTTTATTTCCTGGTATATGAATAGAATGTTCTTGGTGTTCAAGTATTCCAGCCTATTGGAGCAGACTTTAGAGAGGAATGCTAGCTGTAATGACGTCCCAAACCACCTACATTGATCCATTTCTTGAAGTAATGAAGGGTGGAAGCCAGTCAAACTAGGTTAGTTTCAATGAATCGTATACCAGGTTAGTAACAAAATACTGATATGGGTTTTCAACCAACAGAGTGAAAGATTTTCTCTTTAAGCTCTCTTAGATAAACCTGCCAAGTCCTAGAAAAATGTTATGCGTTCGATCAGTACTATATTGGGGGGCTTCGACGTACTTACAATTACAATTCACCAATTTCTTGGCTCTATTTCTTTTTTTTCAAAGTTGTATTACATATATGCAACCTGAATATAGACCCCGTGATATGTCAGATACAACTGTGAATAAAAAGTAAGGTTACTTCATAGCTCATGCAACGAACAGGCAGTTCTATAACCTGCCGAGTCATAGTAAAATGTCCTGCGTTTTGATCAGTACTATATTGGAGGGCTTCGATTAGCTTACAATTATTACAATTCATCATTTTCTTCGCTCTATTTATGAATTCAGATCCGTTTCGTATCACCAAGTTAAAAAATATCCACAGAGGTTGTTTATTTTGATTTGTTGTATTGCAATGTTTACTCATTGAAGCCTCGATAAATTTGACACGTTGTTCCACCAATCACGATTACGCACGTACAATGACGTCATGTCGAACTCTACATCCACGTTCATGAAACGTTTATGACTCTTACCATGGGAGTTGGAACTTGAAGGTGGTCAGATATAGGAAGGGTATTGTTTCTCTCTACAATTAAATAGGGCCAGGGATCCGAAAGACCTGTTGCAGCTCACTGGTCGGGCTGGATCAGTAATGATAGGATATATTGGTTGAGTGGATTGGTTGCTCTTAACACTACACTAACGAAACGTATACTATTTGAAGAAAAAAATGCATTAAAAGTAGACAGTAGTCGCGCATGCCTTACTTAAACATGTAACATGTCAGTTTTAATCAACATAATTCATTTTCTTTTACCGTCATTGACTCATTACTCTTATTTCAATCAACAATCGAGAGGGTCAACTTGGCGACTATAAGCTGCATGAAATACCTTGGAGTGGTTGTAGCTCTAACTATAAAGGTATAATAACATGGTATATTTTAGGAAATTGACCCAATAATCCTTTTGGACCTTGCGGTGCAAGCGATGTGAACATCTCACGCAAATGAATTAGAAATACCTATTCGGTTTGCTTGGTCTTCAATTTTAAATTTAAAGGAAAATTCCGGTGATTGAAATAAATTAGGTAAAAGCAACTGCTGGAAATGTTTACATCAAAGAGGTCAAAATCACATTCTCATCGAAATAGGTATGTCGTAATTATGGCATTTTCAAATTGGGTGATATTCTGTAAATGCATGTAGCACTATGGCAGAGTAAATGATGTTACCACAGCAACTACGCAGAAATGTTTTTTTTTTTGGCTTATCGTAATTAAGCACTTTTTATCACATATAAGAATATAATATTGCAAGCAGAATTTGCTTTGTGATAGTTTTTTAAATATATTGAAACACTGAAGCTAAGCAAATATTACAAATGTATAAATTTTCAAGGATAAAGCAACAAAAATATTGTAGTGGAAAAGTGACTTAGCTTCTGAAGAATATTAGCCTTAATGACGTCACAGACCACGTCACTTACATTACTTGGAGTAATGGAGGGTGGAAGACAGTAAAAATAGGTTAGTTTCAATGAATCATATGCCGAGTTAGTAACAAAATATTGAGATGGATTTTCAACTAACAGGGTGGAAGATTTTCTCTTGCAGCTCTCTAATTAAGATAAGATTTACATCCTCTGGAACCGGCAAAGCTTATCGATTTAACAATAACGTCACCTATCAAACACTGATACTTGAGGTTATGAGTATCCTTTATTCATTACTCTGATTTTTTTTGACAGAGATAACTATCTGTTCTATTTTTTAATATTTGTGCGTGTGTGTTATAGAATTTCGAACTTTTGATACAGGCCTGAAAGGAACAACTTCAATTGTGAACAATATCATCATTATATGATATAGCTGCCTAACACTGAATGTGTTCCATTAACATTTTCCTCTAATTTGTTCTTTTAGTTCTATTTCCAATGATACACTATAGTCTGCTGTTGCGCAATCGATCACCGAAGACCGATGTGAATATAATCACCGGGTTAAACATATGAAGTGTGTAGGCCTCATTTGAGTACAAGAATTTACAACTTTAATTTAAGTGTCTATAAGTGATGATTGGGTTGAACAATCCATCTTAGCCAAAACCGGTTATTCTATGTTCCAAAACATATGTAGACAGAACAGATATATGTTTCGCGGACTGACACTTACGAGGTTGATCGCATCGTGCTGAACTTGTGGCCTCACTGTCTGAGTGTGTTATTGAGAATTTGTTGTCCCTCCACCCCCCCCCCAAAAAAAACACTTCATTGCGTTAGGCAAAAAACACGAAGTGAGCAGAACTGAACACACGGTTGTGGCATTTATATATCAAACATTATACTGCCTGGGAGTATTTCTGATAACTTTTTGTCAAAATTTTTTTTACACAACATTGCGTTAGATAGAGTCACGCGAAATGAGAAGAACTGAATACAGTATTGTGGTTTTGATATATTTAGAATACGACAAATCAAACCTAAGTCAGTGATGGACTGTATAAGCTACAGTGAGATGCGTGTATTCGTCTATCAGCAGAAAAATGTGTAAACAGCTGGAAAGGTGTGGCTATAGGCCAATTATCACGTGACATATTATATAGTCACGAATACCTACGCGATTGTTCTTTACAAACCATTTTCTCACCCAGACACGTTTTCAAATACTTGTATCATTGAATTGTTTTACGAAAATTTATATTAAATTTACTCTGTATACCTCTTTTATATCTCTCATAGATATATATCCCAGACTTTATGGCATACCTGGGAATTATTTCCTTGACCAGTTCAGATTTTTTCCCCTATTTTTTAACGTGATCTCAACTTAACCATTCCAGAACAATGAGATTTCAGATGTCAGGTTGTCTTTCTCGGCGGCTAGCATGTAGGCGGAGCTAAGAGAAAACTGCTTGTGATTGGTTATTTGGAGCAATGTGTTAATTAATACCGTAGTATTTTTTTTTAAGGGAAGTGATTAATTCCACTAATTGTGAACAATATCCAATAATAGTATTATCCCTAGCTAAAGCTTGAGATTTTTGATGATGAAATAAGAAGCCCTGAACTTACTTGCCGGCATATCTATATAGTGATGATTTAAACATGAAATTGAGAACAGAAAATAGAAGAAATCAGCGAAAAATAAAGTGGAATCGTTCATGTTTTTTCTTAAAGTTATCGAAGTACCCTTTTGACGGCATTACCCGTCAAATATTTTATCAACATTAGAGGAAAGATCCGTATTTTGTACCGGCCACTTCCACACTCTACCGGAAGACCCACGCTCCCATATTATGACACTTTATAGTGAGTACAGAGTCACAAACAGGATCACTGTCAGATATTTCGGATTATTAAAAATTTCGTCACTTAAAAATAAGTAGAATATAGTATAGAGCTTATTAAAATCAGCACAAAAACTGTTGCAAGGCATATGACTCCAACATAACCGCCCTAAATAAGACCAGTAAAAACACAACTTATTCATGTTTCTCATAAAATAAAGTATTTTATATACATGTACATGCATGGGTATATGTTCTAATGCATAATATATATTGTCGAGATAGAAAAAGCTAAACATTTATATCCAACAGTTCTACAGGCTGACATCATGTTGCACTTTTCAAAAGGCTCAATGTGAAAGTTGCTCTTGTTATCAGAAGTCACGTAAAAATTAATGCCACCTTTTGGGCAAGATTTCTTGATGTATATTTTAAGCAGCCTTCCACTAGAAAACAAGATGCTATTGTTACATGGTTGTGAGGAAAGCACAATTAATTATGTCACCATAAAGAAGCGTATAACATTTTGAAAATTTAAATGAACCGGCTGCTGCCTTAAACAAACAAAAATCGATTAATGAAAAAGCAGACAGACACATATATAGACCGAACGGAACCAAACAGTTACCGTACATGACAACATATTTGAGTTCTCAACGATTTAAAATAAAATAAGTTCCAAGTTGGCCTCGGTAGATTTGTGACGTTTCACTGCGTGGGTTGCTGTCTTTCAAGTTATTTCCACCAACAGTGGTACTGTCTGTCATTTCCATCTATTGCATCGAGACCATCAAAGTGTACAAAAGTCACAATGGAGGAGTTTCA
The DNA here is from genome assembly GCF_037975245.1 of Apostichopus japonicus. Lineage (NCBI taxonomy): Eukaryota > Metazoa > Echinodermata > Holothuroidea > Aspidochirotida > Stichopodidae > Apostichopus > Apostichopus japonicus. Next base: position 22,640,575 of record NC_092580.1, read on the forward strand.
TCTCTACAGTATCATTTTAAAAATCACCATTTTTGCATCGATCGCTCTAAATGCAGCGAACTCTCAAGAATTGGTAAGTCCGAAATTTTTCTCCATTTTCCCTTCTTGTGTCAGCTGAAAATTCAATTTTGAATTTTCGTGAAGTTATTGTACAATTTTTCAATCTTTTTTACCCGCCATCTTATTTCTATATTCTGTTTGTTTCAATCGATAATTTTTTTTGAAACATCAAATGCAGATAAAGTTCTCTTCTAATTGACAGACTTGCTGATAAATTTCTGCCGCTCATTTAGAACAGAAATCTTTATTCCAGATTCTTAAGAATTATTTTGTGTTTTATCTTTTCTTTTTCATAAAAAAAAGCTCCTCATACTTGCATATTTGTTTAAATAATAATTCTTGTGTATCACCCCTTGCCTTAATTCCTTTCTATTTTGCAAGTACATTTCAAAAATTCACGCTGCATATTCATAATTGTCCTATAGGCTACTACCCTGTTTATCTGTCGCTAACTTGAAACTTTCTAAATTGTTACCAAACTTGAATCGGTTCACCTACACCTTTCTTGTATAAACTCACGTTACTTGATGTAGTTGCAAACACAACATTTGTTTTGCTTTAGGTTCGAGTAATATTCTGTGACTTTATTTTGCTATCGTCATTCAAACCTCGTTTCCAGACACTATAGTTAATTTTAGGTTATATAATATTAATGTCAGTTCCTATATTTCTATTAAACCTCTCGCCAACATAAACCTTATCTCATTTTTCTTACTTTTCTGGTATGTAGTATTTCAATTATGAAATGTGTTACGTCAATACGCCTTGATAGAAAATAAAGTCAAACGTTTGCTGTTTACCAAAGCTGTAGAGTATTAAGTTCTCAAAATATGGTTGCAATTAATCAAACTTTCATGTATTAATTATTTTTGAAAATGAAAAATAAATCACAAACAGCAAATTAATTTTTTTTCAATCCTGCTGCATAACTTGAAATCAAAAGTTAACACTCGTCTAGCGAATGAACACATCTTTTTTTTTGGGGGGGGGGGGCTAGGGGTAAATACTAGTACATATATATTTCTTTCTGGTTTGCTCTTTTTAATCTCAATCTATTTAGGAAACTAGTTTCATTCAGTTTATCGGTTTACGTTGACAATAGCAATTACCTCCTATCACGGAGGATCGCATCCTTCAAATTTTTAAAAATCCTTGATTAATCCACAAAACAATATTCAATGAAATTGTTACTTTTTATTCTATATACTCTTTGTATCGAAATATAGACATTGGTGAATAAAACCATTCTTCTTTGTGACTTTTAAATATCTTCAGAAAATCATAGTTTTTAGAATAATCAATAGTCAAAAACATTTGGTAAGAGTGTAAATAAAAAACATATGGTCACATTTTCTCAACATGAGATTAATTAAGAAGAATTATATTAGCTATCACTGCATCTCCCTTCCTTAGTTTACTACATATTTAACACAGTCACTTCTACTTCGAGAATTCATTAAAAAAAATCCTTCTTTAAAACGTATAAAAAGTATTTCAAACATGTAAATGAAAATGTTAACAAAATGCTTGATATTGATGTAAAAATTTCTGTTCAAGAAGAGACGACTCATTTAAGTTATCATGTATTAGTAGTAATAGTTTCCTCTTCAATGTAATGTTTTTACTGATTAAACATGTTATAATTTCTTACTACTATTTCAGGCATATTGAAATTTGCACACAAAATACAGACATAGTTTAAAACTTTATAAACTTATGCTCCAAAAATATATATATTCAGGGGTGTCTACATCCATACTTAAGAAGTACAAAAAAGAAGAGGAAAAAAAGAGAGAGGGAGATGTGAAATAGTTTCGAATTCATTGTTATTAAACCAACAAACTGATTTATTCAAACTTAACTTTAATTTCTATATTACATGAATAAAAGGTGACTGACATTACAGATAGGAAAAAACAAAAATTATTATTATTTATTTATTTGTTTGCCACAAAAGTACAAAGTGGAGGAAGTCTTCCATAAAGCTTAAAAGCTTAACAATGTGGAAGACTCCCTGAAGAAAGAAAAGAAAACAAAAGAAAAAACAAAATATATATATGTGTATGAATACATACATAGATATAAGTACAAATTAAATGTTCAATATATATATATATATATAGTAATTACATACAGGTATAATTTAGTTTTAGTCAGTAACTAGCTATTATTTCCTTACAAAACCACTTCTTAAAGGATGTGACTGACTTTTTACTCTTTAAATCGTTCATTAGAAGATTCCATGTTTTTGTTGCACGGTTTTGTAGGCTTAAAGTTCCAATGGTGGTATTGTAGAGATTATAGTGGGCATGATTAGCATGCCTCGTGTTATGATTATGTACATCTCTGTTACTGGTTAAAAAATTGTCAAAGGCAGCTGGTAGTATTATCCTTTGTCAATTATCCTTTGTCAAATTGCTATACCGTACTTTGAGACTGGATTCATATCTAATTCGTACTTTGAGACTAAATTCATATCTTTATCGTACGTTGAGACTATATTCATATCTAAATCGTACTTTGTGACTAGATTAATATCTATATTTTACTTTGAGACTAGATTCATATCTAAATCGTTCATTTTGATGGGTATTCGGTGAGTGTTCTTCTACTCACAATATTAACTGTAAAATGTTTTAGAACTTACATATTTGTGTCGGGAAAAATATTTTAGTAATATTGAGCCTTTTGCAGTACCAAGTTTTACTAACTTGTTGAACTATTTTATACATTTATTGATCTTGATATCGCTTTCCTTGTGAGTTGAGTCTTATCAGACAAAGTTAAGTGTTTCTTCATCTGTTGAAGTTTGGAACCCTCGTCTAGCATTTAGCATGCAAACAGTTTCTAGGCGTTAGAAGATTAACGAACAGTAATGATAAATCTTAATTTAAAAAAATAGGTTTAAAAAAACCCAACTTAGTTCTAAAAACTGTAAAAACTGTTTGTCTCATTTATAATCTACATTTCCCCACATTCTTTCGTATTTTCGTTAAAGTCGTTCTTTGGTTGTATGCATTTTCATTCAGAGTCACCCTTTTGTTATGTTCTGGGGTAATGTAATCAATTTCTTGTGTCTGTAGTTCATGAAGAATGACAAGTAGATACAGATTGCTTTACATATTCAGTCCTTTTTACTAATATATCTTGTGGGTGCAGGGGGATAACATAGAGCATATTGACATATTTGAACACCGTGTTAACTTTCTCCCTAGCTGTGAAGTTTTATTAACATCATGATGACATAAAACGCATGAAAATGTTAACTTATCAGCAAACGTTATAACGGCATATATTATTTTTTAATAACTTAAAAAGAGAAAAAGATAAATTAAAAAAAAACATCGCCGTTTTTATTCGAAAGAGTTGAAAGTGTGTGTCATTCACATTTCTTATTTGATCGAAATACAGCCATACTTTCGATTACCGTATTTCGAAGATGCTTTCCGACATGTTCTTGCAATAATATAAATTTAAAACAACCTGAATTAATTTTCTGCATCTATTGAAATGAACACAGGATTTCACAATATGATGGTTTAATTTAGTTTCTAATGCTTTAAATTGTAATTCCTATATTGTAGTTTGGCGGTTGAATGGTTCCATTTTTGAAAAGCATTATTCTTGACAAAGATAATGTTTTTCCTCCTTTAAATGAGCGGATTATGACCCAAACCAGCAAGTGATTACATCAATTTCATTAAACCTTGTTTAACGATGCATATCTACCCATCACCTTCAATTTTCTCTTCAACCCAAGCTATCATACCTTCAAAAAGTATTTCAACCTCGCATGTCATGTTTTCTCTCCATATCGTTCATCGCAGGAGTTTAATATGACTCTAAACAAAATATCCGAGTAAACGTACTTGAGAAAATCTTCATTATAAATGTTAATATTTATCTTCCTATTTAATAATTGAAAAAATATCGATGCTTGATAACTCGAGAATTTACTTGTTGTAGTTAATTATTTACATATAACTCACCCATTCACTTTATACTTAAGAAGATTGTCTTCTTCTCAATGTTTCGTCTTTCTACGTTCATATTTATTTCTAGTTACTTACAGCAGAATTTTTCCAACTGTTCCAGTGTGTATAGACGTTTAGTTTCAATCATAAAGAGTGACAGAATAGCCTTTTAAATAGCCGGCGCAACCCTCCCCCCACTTCTCAGTTTTAATACTCATACATTAAATTCATTCAGAGGAATATTTTACAAATATTTTTCCCCGTTTTAACTGTTCCCGACTACCTATATATAGATACATTATCATGCGATATGCTGAGGTTGGTAGATATACTGATATACTGGCAAATTCTATCCCGATCATTTAATTTAGTTGCTCCGATAACATTACAACTTTTAAAAAGTGTTTGTAAGTGAGAGAAAAGATGTTAAAAACTGCCTATCTGAACTGTTAAAATAAATTGTAAATGAAAAGTGAAATTTTGACGTAATATTACTATGGCACGAATTCTTTTAATGCTAAAATAGCACGAGAATGTTATATAGCATGTGCATTCATTGTCATCACGTTCACTACCCGTTCTGTAAATTAAAGTAACTGGGGGTTATTGAAGTATATGTACCGTACCGTTATACCGTAAATTATAACATTCACCATAGCAATGAGAATGCCACTTTAATTGCTTAACGTTATTAAAGAATAAACGTGGATATAGTGACTCGATGTCCGATGTCTAACCTCTGTGTGAATTTACAATATTACACTTATCCCCGTTTTGTGTCAATTAAAATCGGGACACTGTCCAATTTACATATTCATAGTGAAGGTGTTACCAAAATTTTGTGGGTTACATTCCCGCTATGATATCGGTGCCTAATTATGAACATAATGTATTTAATTTATGAAATGATGTGTTTTTTGCTTGAAAACTGTACTTGTTTGTGCTAAAACTAAAGTGACAGTGTTCACTATTACCTTCAATACACAAAATCGTTATATATAGCTGACTTGACTATGTAACATTTATCATTTATAAAACAGCTCTTCGTTTAATAACTATGTGTTTCAGGTTGAATAGTATTCATTCATTAGTATTCATGGCCAGTGATGAAGTAAGTACACAATTAGTCAAAATCATCTGATAACTGCAGGAGGAAACGTTTACATAAGAGGAGCTGTTCTTAAACTGAATTCTAACGACGTAATTTTACGGTTCGAAAGTACCCGTTAAAAAAGCGTCGCACCGTTTTTCCTCCCAAAATAAGCTGCTGTTAAATTACATCTGGCAGCCGGTATGCTACCGTCAAAGTATATTTTTAAACAATTTAACAACACTTGTCGGTAAAATATAAAAGTCAGAGGGCCCGACGTTTCGATTCTAGCAGGATCTTCTTCAGAGGCTAATAGAAACCAAAACAAACTAAGGAGCAATGAAAATGAAAATAATCTCTCGTCAATTGTTTTACAGTGGTTGGTATACATAGAAACAATTTGATGTTCCCACAGGTGATTGTGTCAATAGTTGTGGAATAATTCTGGTTATACTGACGACATGGGAATTACACGTTAACTTATCAGAGTAAAATGAGCTGTATATTTATTTTTATATAAAAAGGGTTATCAAAATTTAGCTATAAAACTTAATAATATAATTCTTTCTTAATATATAGCTATTAATATTATCATTCGAATACCAATGGAATAATTCGCATCGTACTGGTTGAAGTTGAATATTTATCTCATGCTACCTCTCCTCGCTTTTATAGTTTTAGGAATTTCTTCCCGTCAAATTCCCGTCTTTTTGCGCATTCGGGTTTAATTTAATTCCTCTTTCCTACAGAATGCATTCACCAACTTTACTCGTGTATACATTCAAAAAACCTCATCAAATTTGCACTTGATATCTATATAAGTGATCATTTTGGAGTGAAGAATCGTTACTATACTGACAGACTGATTTTTTGTTTTTAGTAACAGCTTTAATATTCAAACATTAAATCACATATGTTATGATATTTTTCTTCCATGTCGATTCGTGTCCTTTTATCCTCATATACACAGTATATATATTGATTACGTATTGGTATCATGTTAAAATATCAAGCTCTGTCCTGAGTATTAGCTGTTTACCATTATAGAAATCTTAACACTTTATTGTGTTAAGTTTTAGGTATCGTACCACAGTTACAGTAAAATGTACATCTGCTCGTAAGGTTAACCGTAGAACAAAATGACTTAAAGCGACCTACTGCAGTGCTTGTTTCGGCATATTTTCAGTCACCTTCATTGTTTTTCTGTATTTATTTGAAAGAGCATAAATCATTGTATAGACCTACAAATGGTGTGAAAATATGGAGGATTGAAGGTGATATCAGAAATTTTTAGAAACTATATGGTTAAATGTGGATATTACTTCGAGTGAGCAAACGAAATGATTGCGGTTCAGGATGCTGAAATTAATCCTCTTCTAGCTCAAAATCTAAATGGTCATGGTATGGAAATTTGCAGATGCCATGACAGGCCAAGCCTTGGCTATCATATGGTGGGCAGGACATACCGGTTGAAAACTTCTATCTATGCCTTAGTAAAATGACGAATTTAGTAGGTAAAGTCAATGGAACGCTTAATTGTGGTACGACACCTATAGGCAATGCGAATGCCATTTTACGTCAGCGATAGTTTTAGAATTATTACACTTTCCTCTTCCAAACCAAACAGTAAACTTACTGATCAATTCTTTGTGTGAGTGTTCCAAATCCAACCGTTCTCCCCAAAGTCACTATTATAACTATTCCGATGAAGCCCATTCACCCTGCATCACACGTACCTCCCCACACCATACGCTTACATACTGGTACGCTAATTTTCATTGATTTTTTTCAACACTTTACAAGGAACAAGTTGAAGTACTTTAGTTTTGTTTTATAATTGCATATTCTAGTAGTAATTATTATTCCGATATAATCGCAAATGAAATCTTACTTTCCTACTTTTTAGATCAGACATATGTAGTGAATAACACAACAATTTACACCTACCTCCAAAATGCTTCCTCCATACCATATTTTGTTTACCGTATATTATTTGCATATCCATACCGTATATATTGTCCTTTGGCAATTATGTATTCGTGTACAAATACTATCCAATTATTCCATTTAAAAGAAAATTCCTTACACTTCTAGAGACAACCGGTAAGTCCCGGCTGCGATGCTATATTAAATAACATTAAAAGCAAACTCCATATTTTTCTTTATCTTCGCATCAAGACAAAGGAACAAAGAATTTAAACCAGTTTTGGCTGTGCATCAAGTAAATTGGCGAAAATAACTGCCAGTTGATACAACTCTGTTAAAAAAGCCAGAACGGTTTGAGGCAAAGTTTGTTTGTCGCTAATCGAAAAACCGATAACATTTTATAGCTTGTGGAAACAAGGAAAGGCAGTTACATTGTTATGTAAACTTTTCTACACTCTACACATTCTAACAAAAGAAGCATTTAGGGAATAATATCTTTGTTTTCTCTCTTCAGGGAACTCCAAAAAGTGGCGGAAACAATCAAGGTGAGTGAAGCCATTTGTAAAAATGTTTCTTCTTTCTTAATATTCGCAATCAAAACTTCCAAACTATGTTAGTAATGTGCTTCGAATCATGATTTTTTTTAAATTTCTTCCCACAACGCTGAAAAAGGAGACTGAATCTTTATTTATTTTTTATTTCTATGCCAACTTGAATTCATTCAATCTACTCATCTCCTCTGCCCACATAGTTTTCAAACCCCTAAGCATACGATATAGGTAGGGGTTGATTTGCTCGGGTTTCCTTCAAATTCAATAATACCGTCGGTCAGTAAGTACGTTTATTTCGTGTTTCAAGAGAATAATCTTTATGTACTTTCGAAATATCAGACGAAACCAAACTTTCAGTAGTTTAAAAAAAAAACAGATGAAAAATTTTAAGTAATTTTGGACGAATGCTGTTGACATGATAAATAAATAAGATCACCGCATTTTTTTGTGACCTATAATGCGTAATGTAACTACAATTTATATTCATTACATAGTAATAAATTAATTACTATATTATGTCATGTTTGTAGAAGCATCGTACTTTTTCTATCAACGTTCCGAATATCCCCGAGACTGCGCAGAAGTCAAGGCCCAATGCTCAAACAATAACTCGAGTGGTGTGTTCGTAATAAGACCAGAGGGATTTGATGAACCATTTGAAGTATTCTGTGAGAATGAAGTAGACGGCGGTGGTTGGACAGTAAGATACATTCCAAAAGTTGTTTCCCATTATTAATCAATCTGTTATATATGTATATATATAAATAACTTATAACCAGAAACGGGATCTATCGTACGCAATACCAGAAGGACACATTTCCCACAATTCGCCCCACCCCGTATACTCCCTCACCTCCTAATATTGGGAGATAAATCCTTTCCTTGCTTTCAGTCCCGTATGCGACCGTGAAAGTATTAGACGAATGAAGTATCTCAGACTAATTGGTCTGCTTTAAAGTTTCACTTTTATCAATAGTTTATCATGCTTTATCCATACTAATATGGCACTTTGGCTAACTAACTTCCCTTACAAATTGATTATGAATTATTTAATTGACTGAGTGAAATTTAAATGTCTAAATGTCATCAGTATGGCCCCCAAATATGCTAGAAAATCAGATTATTATAACCCATGCAATAATTTCCAAAAATATGAACTGCCACTGCATACTTGGTTATAAACACTGAGTGACTTAACTGTCTATATAACTAAGTTCTCAATGGCTGGAATTTTGAATTATCAGTTCCTCCAGGAATGTACTTTGAAAGCATCTAGCAATACATTTTATATCTCATTTCAGGTGATTCAACGACGTGTGGATGGCTCAATTAACTTTGATCGGAGCTGGTCAGATTACAAGGAAGGCTTTGGTTTTCTGAGAAGTGAATTTTGGATCGGAAACCAAAAGCTGAGTTTCCTTACAAATCAAAAGAAATACCAACTTCGAATTGATTTCGAGAATTCTGCGGGGTCTTCGTTTTTCGCCACTTACGAAGGTTTTCGAATCAGTGATGAGTTCAGCAAGTTTCGTATAGTCAGTGTTGGTCAAAGCACCGGAACAGTCGGTAAGTTTGAAATCTTCAATCAAAGGTTATAGGAAGAAACACTTGAAACCTTCGAGTAAAACTGTCAGCACTTATTAACCTCTCTCTTTGAAAGACGCTGCAACGAGTCCATTCACATTTTCATTTTGTAAATTTATGTTCAACACGAACTAACACAGCCTAGTTATATTTCGTTCTCATTCTAGATTCCTTTATTGAAACTTGTCCAAGTAATATGGTTTTCAAGAATTGTTCCTGCCAAACGTCATGTGAGAACCCGGATGTGTGCGAGGATACTTGCAGCGCAGAGGATGACGAGTCTTGTATTTGTCCGGGAGGATATTTTATCAAAGGTGATACATGTGTACCCCCTGAAGCATGCGGCTGCTACTTAACAGGAAGAGGTGTTATTCCGGTAAGTCATTGTTTAATCGCTTTAGATATGAGGTGGGAAGGGCGGGGGGGGGGGTTGTGGTGTGGGAGAAATGAGGGGAGGTGCGGAGGGGATTGGTCATTGAAATCACAGCAATCAGCATATAACATAAAATCTTGTTGAAGTACAGATATGTACATGCTTTATTACATAGTAAAGCGCAACATGTATATTTTGTTGATATGCCAGCGGTAGTTATAAACATTGAAACACAAAGTTTTCAGTTTGAAACTGTGACTGTGTTTTGCATGATGTTCATAGTTTTACTACGTTTTCTTATCAGGACGGTGGTAGCTACGTCAACGATGACTGTACAGAACGTTGTTCATGTGAGTCAGGTACCTTGATTTGCGATTCCAGCTTCAGATGCGATGCCAATGCCGTTTGTGAGGAGCGAAGCGATACATTTGGATGCCACTGCCGAGAGGGATTCGAAGGAGACGGAGAAAATTGTACCCGCAATGACTTTACCGATTGTTATGATGTTTATACATCTGGATTAAGAAATGATGGCGTGTACAACATCAAGCCAGCTGGTTGGCCTGGATCGGAATTTGAAGTCTACTGTGAGATGTCCAACGGAGGCGGTTGGACAGTAAGACCTAATATTGGCTTTTAAAAGAAGAGTTAAGGGGGGGGGAGGGAGGGAGGAGGGACATCCCATAATGCTTTTGCAAGAGTTTTCCTTCTTAACCCGAATGAGTAAGAAAAATATCGGTGTCTTATTAGGTGATATAGATATCGATTAGGTGATATAGATATCGCAATGGGCGCACTTTTTTCAAAAGCAGGTTCTAGGCGGCTTTTTATATGGCAACATTTGAAACATAGCATCAATGGACTGATTGCATACGTCTTCGTCTGATGAGTGTATGCGTCCTGCATGGCTAATTACGGTCATTCGCAACAGTTTGTCTTCAAAGAAATGTAAAGTAAAGTAAAGTAAAGTAAAATTTATTGATATTCATCATAAAATGACAATATAATGAAATGGACTACAGCATCTCAAAAATAGGTAAAAAAAGTTATCTATGTATCATACAATTCAAAGTTTTAATACTTATAGGTAAAAATGATCGCCTAAACCGTTCTGTTCGCATACGTGGGATCGTGTAAAATCTACGTGGTTTCATATAAAACTCAAAAAGAGGGTGATCGGAATCCTCGACTATAGAAGAAGCACATAGACATATGATACGTTCAATAAAATCATCCGTGATGGTAGAATACAACTTGACGGATTTATTCAAGTAGTCTAATTGTCCTTTAGAACAGGATGATAACCAAACTGGGCCACAGTACACAAGGAAAGACAGCACCATTGTCTGAAAAAGCCAAAGCTGCTTATCAAAATCTAAGCCAAAGCCGGCGAGCCTACGAATACAATATAATCTCTGTTTAGCTTTTGCTGCCAAATTATTCACGTGGGTATTCCAAGTAAGCGAGCTGTTGAAGGTTAATCCAAGAGTTTATCCAAGGTAAATCCACAAGTCAAGTTGTTGCGTAACCGGATCATCTGATATGACACATGGCCGATGACAAAGGTTTATTTATCATTGTATTTTTTCCCACTTTCAGGTATTTCAGCGACGTCAAGATGGTTCTGTGGGCTTTTACCGCAACTGGAACATATACAAGAATGGGTTTCCCGATACAGCGACTGGAGAATTATGGCTAGGAAATGAAAAACTCTATTACCTGACGAATCAAAAGAGCTATAAAATGCGTATCGATTTGGTAAACCGGGATGGTGTGTCATATAATCTCAACTATGACGCATTTCGCATCAATAACGAAGCGAACAATTACAGATTAGAAACCCTTGGTAGCTTTACCGGTAATACAGGTGAGTAGTGGTAACATCTGCACTTCAAGTCTTGTTGCTGATATCAGTTCCAACAAATAACTGTTAAAGATGATACATAATATATATCGATGATTTCTTTTCTTCATTGTTTGCGTCTCTTCAGTAACTGATAATAATTCATTTCATATTCCTTCATCGATGGATGTCAAAAACTTATAAATAGAAATGATGTGTGAAAGATGACCTTTATAAATTATTACACCATAGAAACTTTCTTGCTTAAACTTATTCAATTCTCTAGTTGCTTGAAGGCTTCGTTAGTTTTTTCAAGAATAACTATTCTGACCAGTTGCGTAATCGCATAAAGTCATAAAAAGATATATCTAGTTAAAAGGATCAGCAACTCCACCATCATCAACAGCCTATACGTGGAGCTTTATATGAATAAATCTAAACCACTTACAAATAATAATGTACTTTTCGAAAGATTAGTACCACGCATTCCGTCGTACATTAGATTTGCCATCAAAAATTCATAATTGAAGTTGGCTAAAATGTTTCTTTGATTTTTGAGGTGTTATTTGCAGTTAAAACATTAGTCAGTTGCTGCAAAGTATTTCAGACTAATTATAGGGTACGAGTGAGGGTTCGTTCAAATTTGTTGAAATGTCGTCAAAGAGTTGCTCGTAGACTCGACATTTCTTGATTATTTCAAGTAACACTACTTTCAGGACAGATATATATGTATATATATATTATATATATATATATATATTATATATATATATATATATATATATATATATATATATATATATATATATAATATGTATAAAGGACAGATAACAACTGACAACAATGCATAATGTTTTTTTTTCTTATCAAAAAATATATATTTTGTATATGTTACATGAAATGGATAAAAATTATGGAAGTTGTAAAACTTTAGACGAATACCCCAACTTACTTTTCATAGAATGCGGTTCCATTTACGCATGAAAATTTTGAATCGTTCTTACACTAATAATACTAAATATAAATTACTCCTTGCAGTGGCCTTATGATATCAATGTAATCTAGGCTGGATATGACTTAGATTTGAGTTTTCATTTTGAACTGATTTTGTTCGTTACTTTATTAAGTCAGAAAACCTCATTTAAAAGTATATAACACATTCCTTTTTAAATATTTTGGATACAAGCAATTGATTTCGGAGAAAAAGTTCAGAGGGAATAAATCACCATAAGATGCACGAACGAATGATGGTACAAATATAACCATGGTTTATGCCTTGGATATGATATCTTAAAGTATGAATATTCAACAGAATAATTTACAAAAACTAACAAAACATTAAACATTAAGAACAGCATGCACACAAGGATAATGCGTTGAATTCGGTGATTGTAAGACTGTACGGTTTAATAGAAAAGGGGCACTACCGTCAAATACGGTACGGTACACTTACTTAGCGTATTACGTTAACACTTTAAAAGCCTTATATTATAGATGACGCCAAAATGTCAAAGAAAATTACGGAGAAACAGGCGTAGGAGCCCAATTTGATTTGGGGGGGGGGGGCTGTAACGACTTGCCCGAAAAATAAAACCTAAATTTTTCGCGCGTAATGTGCATACCATGTAGGCATGCATCGGTTGTTATACACCGCATGCCAATAACATACAATCATTTGCTGTGTTATTACCCTTCCATATTGGTTAGAATTATTGGAGAAGTCGTTACAATAATAATGATAATAATAATATCAGTTTAACCATTGAAAAATACATTGCAAATTATTTTCCTTTCAGTAGGTGCCCGAAAAATTCTCAGCATATTGCCCGAATTTTCACAAAAATTGCTGGTTGGGGTCTGCAGCCCCCCCCCCAGCCCCCCCCCCCCCTCGCCTCCTACGCCTATGTGGAGAAGCAATGCCGATGTAATATGTAGCCTACCGTAACAAAACTAAGTGACTTTGGTTTCTCTTTTTCTAGGGTACGACTACATGGCTTATCACCGAAGGAGAGGCTTCTCAACACACGTCGTCGACAACGATGGTTATTATTATCATCACTGTGGTGCTAAACTTCACAGCGGCTGGTGGTACAACGATAATAATCATTGCTATGATGCAAACCTCAATGGGGTCTACAACAGCAGCAAAAGTGTTAATGGTGTCGCTCTGTACAACCGGGGCGCTAATACTTACACATCCAGTCTCAGATTTACGGAGATGAAAATACGACCTGTATAAATATGATCGTGGCGCTTAACAACAAAAGAACACATTGTCAAATACATGGCAGAAAATAAAAACACAGTACAAATACAAAGAACAAAATGATCCTAAAAGATATTACTTTTGAGATTACTTTTGAAAGTATAGTAACAGTGGGATATGACCGGATAGTTAGATGGATAGTGTTATGGTCCTTGCATGCTGAATGATCTGACAAAGATGAGCCAAACTTTGCAACCGCCTGTTCGCAACTTCGTCTCCGTTCCATCTACTTAAAGGTTTAGATGAACAATCCAGTAAGTTCAACTACACACAAGTGCAATGAATATTCATTGACCTTCAAAGAAAATTGGTTTTGGAATTCTACGAGAGAAAACAACGATTTCGTTAACCCTCGTTAGTTTCGTTATAACAGAAAAACATAGTTGATACTAAATTATTTGCTTAAATTTATGATTCAACTGTTTCCATCTGAATGTAGTTAATAAAATTGTTTATTTCCGTTTTGACATTGCTTTTGTGTGGAAAAGATATATAACGAAACAAGTAAATATTACAATAATTACCTCTTTGTTCTTTTCTTATGTCTGTTTGTTGTAACTCCTGTCTGAGTATCTTGAATTATACATATTTCTTCAGATATCAAAATTCTTAAATTAAAAATATTCGTTCCATTTTGAAGAGAATATTTTTCCTGATTGTCTGCTGACGGATTCTCGAAGAGTACATGACTGAACCGCTTAACAAAGACCGTTTCGCACAGATGACGTCCTCATTCCAATAGATTGATGGGCTAGACTTAAAGCAGGCTCTACGTATACTATAATAAGATCAAACTAGTTAAACAGATCGGTCGGTCATTACCTAGCGGATCTTTTAAACCAATAGGTATAAAAAAAACTGTAGGTTATAAGACTCACTGATCACAAGCCCGCCCCCCCCCCATACTCTGTGGGCTCCTAGATTCCAAATGTGACATTGTTGCCAGGTCCAAAATAAAACTGAAATATAAAAAAGGTAGGAAGATACAAAACTGTTAGTCTTCGATGCAGACTATAACTATGTATGTATGATTTTCCAAACATTTGCTGCGTTGAAGCTAAAACTACGTATTTAAACTAAGGAAACCGAAATGATCCAGGGAATTCGTTCCCTTCATCCAATTAGGAACTCTTTAGTTGGTCCCTGTGCCCTTCGACGACATGACATACGTGCCCTTCGCTCGTGCTAGCCCATGTTGCGTCACCTTGCATTATCCCTTGCATTGCCCGACCCCACCATGTACTCTCACTGACCTTCCAAATGACATGCGACGCCACTAAAGCCGTTACCGAAATTGTGCTAAAATCGCAGCCAGTGTGCTTCGGTTTTATATCTGGTGTGTGAATTGCGCGTGCCTGGTTTTCAAGGGTCACAGCCCAGTGGAGCAGACCTTGCAGCTCCCTTGATCTTATTCAGACGATAGAATATGCATTAAAAATGTCACAAGTAAAATATCTAAATATACGATAAGCATGCTTCACCTTTTACAAGTTTCCCGAAGCAGTGACAAAACTATCCCCAGATTTTCAATTAGTGGAAGTGGGGAAGGGAGGGAAGGGTAGGGGATGATAAAGTTGTTTAAGTTTTCAAACTTTCAGTAAGGAAGAATTTTTATTGAGGGATCAGTGAGCAGGCTGTGACAGGTCTACATGTGACGATTTTTAAATTTTACGTTTTAGAAAATATTTGGTGATAAGCCACTAAAGGCAAAATCATATTCAAAATCATTTCACCAAATCAGGTTCCTTAAATTCATTAGTACTTTAAGAGTGTTTCAGTCACCCACTATATGTCCTACACAGATATACTTCACGGAATAGCAATTGAACTTTCAAGTTACATATAATTATAATCTCACGTGAGTCCCGTGACATATCTAACAGGATGATAGCCTTGAGCGCCATTTTCTAGGTGGATACGTGCGCATTATAAATCTTTGTTAATATTAATTGTTAGTGTTACCATTTAAGCGCATGAGACACTATATGAAATACAGCACCCGACCCACCATGACATGGTGATTATACATGGATTGTGATTATCCATCTCTATAAGCAAATAATACGATACTTTGCTTCAGACAAGAAATACAAACAACCATATCGAAATCCTACTTTGAGTTTCATTTTACATAGTTACATTATCAAGGATTCCTATCTGCAATAAATAAAGGAAAAGTAAACAACATGGGCGGATAAGCCTAGTGGTCAATCGGATCCAAATGTTGTTGGATGCTAGATGCTTCAAATGCGCCGCTTGTTTCCACACCCCATGCAGTGCCGCCGGTTTGGATCACTGAGTCGGTATCCATGTCCAAATCGAATGGATTCCTGCCAAGAATTGAAAGAGGATGATAGGGGTGAGGGGGTGCATCATGAGACGAGAATCCATCTAACTACCGGTCCAACCCTCCTTCTTGTAGTAAGTTAATTCAACTTATCAACAATCATCTTCAAGTGATCTTTTCGAACACTGCTCATTATGTCATCTAATATATGTGTAATTCACATTATTTTCCAGGCTCTGTTTGTAAACGGAGATCCTGCTTGTATAAGCCAAGTTATTCTAAATATCTGTCTATAAGTAGTGCATTAAATTTGTTTTGATTCATTATTACAAATGTTTACTAATTAAATCCTCAAATATGACATATCACATGATATTCCACCAATCACGTTTACTTACGCATTATGAGAGATTCTTACATCACATGCCATTCGCACTGTAGAACCGTGACGACCGTATACGTCTGACATCTGTCAAACTAAAGAAAGGGGGAAATGAAGTAAATACTTACAATGGGCTAGATGATGAACCCAATCAACCCATATATCAATGTACTTCATATTTTACATTTTGAAAATAAAGATGATCGAGGTTAGTTCTAGGGATACCCCCCACCCCAGCAATAATAATGATAGTAATAATAATAATAATAATCAAAATTAGAATAATGATGATGATAATAATAATAAGAACATTAATTATAATAATAATAATACTAATACTACTACTACTAATAATAGTAATACTAATAATTATAATAGTAATACTATTAATTATAATAATTATAAAAAATGATAATAATAATAATGATGATAATAATAATAATAATAACAATAGTAGTAATAATAATAATATAATAATAATAATAACAATAGTAGTAATAATAATAATAATCATAATAATAATCAGATCGTGTGGTAGCTACCAAACTGAAACGTCGTTGCAGATGACGGCGAGCTCTTTGCTTTATATACACAGTATGCTGGTTAAGTCTTGACACAACTATAGCGGGTAAAAGTTGTTGCGGTGGAGAGTAATCATTAATTTTGTAAACTTTAAATATTTCGATGAACAGAAAATAACATTCTTTCTTCCCTGTTTACCTTTAATAGCTATCTTGTGAATATGAACGGTTAGTATAAGCAGTGATTACTTATAATCAAGCAAAGGTAACAAAGATAATCATATTAAAGCATGGTGCTTATATTTATGTATAATACTCCATAAACTGTTATGTTGAAATATTCAAGGACAACTCAACATTTCGAAGCAACTGCAATTATTAACAAGATGGTAATCCACAGGTTTGCAAACGCCCTTCACGAACAATTTCTTAAATGGTACGAGTATCGAGTGCCGAGTACGCGTAACGAGTGCGTGTACGTGTACGCGTACCGAGTACCGAGTACCGGTACAAACTAGCATATCTCACTGCAGACACCCTTAACGAACAATCTATTAAATGGTACGAGTATCGAGTATCGAGTACGCGTCCCGAGTGCGTGCAGGTGTACGCGTACCGAGTACCGGTACATACTAGCATATCTCACAGCAGACACCCTTCACGGACAATATATTAAATGGGCTACATACTTGCATATCGAACCGGCCTTCATTCATGAACTCCGAACTACACAAAACAGCAAATGTGGAGCTGACTATAATAGTGTTCTACATTGTAGGAAGACCAGTGAATTCCCTCGATGAATCTATACGATGTCTTAACGGTTTATAATATGATATAAATAATGGTAAAAAGAACAACTCGGAGATTATACAGCGGTTACAATATCAGTATATAATATACAAATCATTTTAGTGCCAATAATTATTCTTGGACCTTTGAATTTATTATAGCTATCTTATATGGATTAACTAAAAGAAACGGAAGAGTGTTGCTTAATGTTTTCTGCAACCATTCCGGGTTTCAATATTTACATTTCTCAACAAAAAAAAAACAGGTTTGGGTTTATAGACAAGAGCTCTAGTAAATGCGTATAAAACTGGGATCAGGTTGAAAGGATTTCCGTTAAAATGATACAAAGATTTACATCACAACATATTGTATGCATGTCTGTATATTTCTGATCTGCGTTTAAAAAATCTAAACAAAACTGAGTTATTTATTCAATGTCAACCTTCACCAACTTAGACGGATCAAGTGGTAAGGTATATTGTTCCTTATATGTACAATTCTTTTACAACATATTTATTCCCAAAGTATCAATTGATCTGTTGGTCATGCATGCAAAGACAAATTGTCATTTCATCCATTGAGTCCCCGGCTACCACCGTACGGGGCAAATTTCTATAGCAGACTTTCTAAAAGAAAACGATCAAATTAGTTAAATTTTACTATATATGAGCAATACAATTCTTACATTTGGAAATATAACCTTATGGTTGCATGGTTTTGCAGGATACCCACGGATTTTGGTAACACTTGACAGGCCCAGCATATTTATTAAATGACGGCTGCAAGTCACTCCGATGCCCTTTGAGTTCAGTATGCCTTTATGAATATAATTCAGAAGTCAAATGTCGAATTCAGCGAGAAAGCGACTCAATTGTTTCTGTGACAATGTTGAAATAAGTGCAACCTGTTCAAGTTAAAACAAAAAAGAAAGTTCTATCGAAACGAATTGTTACAATGACAACTGAGATGAAAGTCCAATGAGTATAGGACAAATGTTATATTGCTCATGTCCAGATTCTTCGTGAACGAAGGCTGTGAATTGTATACATATTAAATAGCCCAAGGGCGTAGGAACCGGGGGGCTGGGGCGCCAGCCCCCAGTGAAAAATATGGGGGGCGGAAGTATCATTCCGCCCCCCCCGCTCCGCGAGTCAGAAAACCCCTTTTTCATTTCCAAATGAGAAAAAAAATCTCATTTGGAGAACAAATTGCATCTATAGGGCCAGGTGAAAATGCAAAATTATTTACAAAATGGATTGGGTGTTGAAGTGTGCTATATTGCACCAAATTGCATCTGAGGCCACCTGGAAATGAAAAAAATTCCAAAGGGGAGGGGGACACCCCCTCCCCTTAGACCCCTCCCCCAGGCCGGCCATCAGTCTTCAGCCCCCCCCCCACTCAAAAGTACCTTCCTACGCCACTGAAATAGCCAATGGTCAATTGTTTATGAAACGGGCATAGTTTGCGATGATACTTTCAACCATTTACTTGTTTTGTTCTTACTCTCTTCATCAAACTTCGCTTATGTTCTGCGATCAGCATGCACAGTTGATCTGAGTCTTTGGCTGGTTTGTAATTGATATTTTGAAAGTACCGCCCCTGTCTGAATACGTAAGTCCCCTCAGTACACCTATCAAATGTATCGGCCAACCGATCTCGGTAGTTTGCCAAATCCTGATCAAAGTTAGGTCCATATTCCTTAACCTTTCTCCAGAGAGATTCATTAAAATGCTGATACAGCCTGACATCGAGCCTGTTCCAGTTGTCAATTTTATGACGCAGCGATTGACTTATTTCACCAAGTTTTGCCTGTTCCGTTCTCTGATTCTTAGGAACGAACAAAATATCTTCGAGCTGCCAAGAAAACTGTTTCTTCATTACAAGTAGGGATTCTTCGATGTATTCGGTGATGAGAACCATATCTAATTCTTCGTCAAGTTTGGCGATATAATCGCGTACCATCGTCTCATTATTGTGATACCGGACATCCAAACCGAGATCGAATAGTTGATTATTTTGAGCGTAATAATACCGAAGCCCTACTTGACCTTCCCATTTCAATTGTTTCAATTTCTCTAAATATTGCTTCGGGTGTTTGAACCATTCCTTCAATCTATCGTTTATAGAAGCTGATTTTAATCGATTTTTGACCAAAATCGGAAAAGCGTCGTCCATCTGGAAATGAACGAATGCCGATTCAAATTGCGTACCGGGATATCTTAAAATCGTGATGTATCGTGTACCAGGTTTCATAAATGTGTCCATAGCTTTCCGAAAATATCGAACATGAACGGTTATCATATCATACTTATAACGCTCATAGTCCCCTTTCTTCACGTCCAAAGGCTTCAAAAATAAATTTTTAGGGCTGTCTTTGGTTATTTTAGTGTAAACTAAATGTCCGTTTGAGCTCTTTTTATTTAACACAAACGAAAGGTTCCTCTGAAAACCAAACCGGTTCATGATATGACCGATGGTTGTACTTCCGGTTTTATGGGTCTTGATAAATGCTATACTGTTCACCGAGTCCAGGCATTCACCTTCACACCGATCTGACTGAGCAAGCTCGCCACTGTGAGTTTGTGATCCCACAAAATTAAAAGTTTCATTCAAACGAGTTTTCTCCAACATGTCATTCTGGTCGCATTCATCGTTTATTGCACTGTTCAGAAAATAAGAAAATATAGAACTAATGACCTAAACATGTTTCTTATATGGACGGATTATATGTGTTAGTGGGCCTTTACCTTTACCTTGTAATGTTACACTGAACGCCAAAGCGCATAAGGCATCATAAGTGCCTCGGTAGGGTGGAAGAGTTATAGCTATAGACAGGGGCGTAGCGAGCGGGGGGGGTGTGGGGGTGTCACACCCCCCCAATAATTTGGTCGCTGTCGGCAAATTTTGGGTCTGTCGGCAAAAGGAGAAAAGGTGAAGAGAGCGGAAGGGGAAGAAAGAAGGAAAGCTGAATAGAGAAAAGGAGAACGGGAGCTTCTTCCGTGCCAAATTTGACTTAAAATATGCACCAGATTGCATCTAAGGACGTTTCAAAACTAAAAATTTTCCAAAGGGAAGGGGGACACCCCCTCCCCTTAGACCCCTCCCCCACTTCAGTCACCAATTCCAGATCCGTCGGCAAATCAAATTTGATGAACAAAATGAAATAAAACTGTTAGCAAACTGCTTATCCACTAGAGAGCCTGTGTAATAGAATGTGTAAAAGTAAGTTGGCCTGACGTTTCGATCCTAGCAGGATCTTCTTCAGAGGCTAAATGACAAGTTACAGTAACAGAGGGGACAAAAACACACACAGAATACAGACAGGTTAATGAGCACGGTGAACACAATGAGATGGATAAAAGGGGATTATAAGTAGAAAGCAACAGGAGAAGAGGAGAGGAAGGAGATAAACTGTGGAGGGACAAAGAGAGGATTAAAGGCACAGGGTGAGGAATAAACTGGAGAGGGACAAAGACAGAAAGGTGTGAAGAAAAATGGAGGGGAAGAGAGCTGTGAGAGGAAGAGTGAAAGGGGGGGGGGGAAGGGAGAAAGGGGAGAAGGAGTAGGGAACAGAGGAAAGTTAGTCATGTCCTTCCTGAATGTTCAGCCCATGAGGTTGAATGGTACGAAGGCGTTGCATCCAGAGCCTCTCTCTGCTGATACGTACTAGGTCAGGACGGCTACCTAAGGATTCAATCCCCTGTAGGGACATGTCGTTAATGGTATGGTTGGGAAGGTTAAAATGTTCTCCAACTGGGGTCTCAGTCTTCATGGTGTTGACTGTGGATCTGTGACCATAGAAACGCTTCTTGAGGGTGGTTTTGGTTTCGCCAACATACTGGATGCCGCAAACTCTACAAGAGATCAGATAGATGACATTGGTGGTAGTGCAAGTGATGTGACCCTTAGTCTTGTGTGTGAGTTGCATGCTGTGGCTGGTGATGGAATTGGATTCAACAATGTGGTGGCTGCAGATGATGCATCTCGAAGTACGATCACATTTGAAGGTACCATGCTGAATGGGTGTGGGGTTAGAAGTAAGAGGTGGAACAGCAGCACGTACAAGAAGGTCTCGTAGGTTGCGTGGTCGTCTGTAGGCGATGATGGGTTTTTCAGGGACGGCTCGTTGGAGTCTATCTGAAGTGAGGAGAATGTTGTGGTTGTTAGAGGTGATTTTCTGAAGGGGAGGAAGATTTGGGTGGAAAGTAACAACGAGGGGCAGCTTGTTGTCGCAATCTCGTCCCTTTTTGTCCTTCACTGCCAAAGTAGATGATCTGGAAAGGGAGCGGACTCTCTGAATGGCTTCACGCACCCTTCTGGCACTATGGCCCCTGGCAATAAGGTGTTTTCCCAAAGCATCTGTATGGCGAATGAAAGAGGAATTGTTAGAGCAAATGCGACGAAGACGTAGTGCTTGACTGTAGGCAATTCCAGACTTGCAGTGACGGGGATGGCAGCTTGAAGAATGGAGATACTGGTGTGTGTCTGTGGGCTTGGTGTATAAGTCTGTGGAGAGAGAACCGTGTTCCTTGCGAACAGTCACATCGAGAAAGTTAACCTGTTGGTGAGAGTAATCAGAGGTGAATTTGATGGTGCTGTGGAAAGAATTGATATGATTGATGAAGGTGAGCAGGCTATCCTCATCACTGGTCCAAATGAAGAAGATGTCATCGATGTAGCGCCACCAGATAAGGGGACGACAGGGAGCCGTACTGAGCATGCGTTCTTCAAGGCTAGACATAAACAGGCATGCATAGGAAGGAGCCATCCTGGTTCCCATGGCTGTCCCGTGTCTTTGAAGGTAATGCTTGTCCATGAACGTGAAGTTGTTTTTGGTGAGAACCTGTTGCATGAGAGCTTTGATGTCAGAGATGGGTGGACAAGGGTGGACCTTCTTAGACAGGGCTGCACACGTGGCTGCGATACCTTCAGCATGAGGGATGTTTGTGTACAGAGAAGTGACGTCGAAAGTACCGATGATAGCTGTACTGGGGATTTGGTTTTTGATATCTTCAAGTTTCCTGAGGAAATCTGGAGTGTCATGGATATAAGAATTAATCTGAGGAACAAGAGGTTTGATGAAGTGGTCCACAAACAAGGATATCTTCTCGGTGGGGGACCCATTGCCCGAGATGATAGGCCTACCAGGGTTACCAGGCTTGTGAATTTTGGGCAGGAGATAAAACCTGGCTGCCTTACAGTCTGTGGGAGAAAGGAAAGAAACAGCCTTCTTAGAGATCTGGTTCCGCTGGTACATATCAGTGATGGTCTGTTTTATCTGCTGGGAGAAAATATCTGTGGGATCAGAATCAAGAAGAGTGTAAATATCACTGTTGGAGAGATGACGCATGGCTTCCTTGATGTAATCCTGTCGATCCTGGATGACAACTGCAGAACCTTTGTCGGCTGGCTTGATGATAATGTCACTGCGAGACATCAGTGAGGAGAGTGCTGTTCGCTCATCTCTTGGAAGGTTGTCGTGTGTTCTGCGGAGAGGAGAGTTTGACTGGTTAGTCTCAGAGCTGACGACCTGTGTGTAGGCTTCTAAAACAGGGACTCTGTTCTTAGGAGGCATCCAAGAACTTTTCTTGCAGAAGGGTTCCCGTTCAGTTGGAGGATCATCTAGGAAAAACTCACGAAGGCGAATTCTGCGAAAGAAATGAGTAAGATCTTGACTCAGTTCCGCTTGGTCAAATGCTGGAGGAGTAGGACAGAAGTTGAGTCCTTTGGAGAGAAGCCTAAGGTCTGCACTGGTAAGAGTAGAAGAAGATAAGTTAACAACTGCAGTTGAGGATGGTGGTGCAGACTCAGATGGAGTCTGGGGCCTTCTAAAACGGTTGCAAGCGGTACGTTTGCGTCTTTTCTGAAGGTCAGTCATTTTCTTATTTCTTCTTTCTGTGAGTGCAATGTTCTGCTGAGACAAACACAAGTTAATTTTGTTAGTGTACTGAGTCCATTCGTCATCGGTGCAGCATGACTGTAATTCAAGCTTCAGCCTCAGGATATCATCGTTGAGGCTATCTAAGGACAATTGGCAGTGTTTGGTGAGGATGTTGATGAGACGGATGGAGGTGCTGTGTAAGACTCGGTTCCACTCTCTCTGGAGTCCTGGAGGGAGTGTCCCTAGTGCTGGTTGGTGTGTGACCTGTAGACCTGAGGGAATAATGCGAGAGAGAGAGTAGAACCTGTAGTTGGATAGATGGAAAGAATAGCGCTGGGATTTCTGCATCAATTTTCGGAGCTTCTGAAACAAAAGAAAATGGTGAGACATGGTGAAAGCAGCGAGATGAGTATATGATAAAAATGAAATGAAAAACTGAAACACAAGAATACAAATACAAGTACAAATACAAAGTAGATAAGGAGGATCACCCGAAGGGATACAGTGACAGAGCAGCTGAAAAACAAAATGAAATAAAACTGTTAGCAAACTGCTTATCCACTAGAGAGCCTGTGTAATAGAATGTGTAAAAGTAAGTTGGCCTGACGTTTCGATCCTAGCAGGATCTTCTTCAGAGGCTAAATGACAAGTTACAGTAACAGAGGGGACAAAAACACACACAGAATACAGACAGGTTAATGAGCACGGTGAACACAATGAGATGGATAAAAGGGGATTATAAGTAGAAAGCAACAGGAGAAGAGGAGAGGAAGGAGATAAACTGTGGAGGGACAAAGAGAGGATTAAAGGCACAGGGTGAGGAATAAACTGGAGAGGGACAAAGACAGAAAGGTGTGAAGAAAAATGGAGGGGAAGAGAGCTGTGAGAGGAAGAGTGAAAGGGGGGGGGAAGGGAGAAAGGGGAGAAGGAGTAGGGAACAGAGGAAAGTTAGTCATGTCCTTCCTGAATGTTCAGCCCATGAGGTTGAATGGTACGAAGGCGTTGCATCCAGAGCCTCTCTCTGCTGATACGTACTAGGTCAGGACGGCTACCTAAGGATTCAATCCCCTGTAGGGACATGTCGTTAATGGTATGGTTGGGAAGGTTAAAATGTTCTCCAACTGGGGTCTCAGTCTTCATGGTGTTGCCTACAGTCAAGCACTACGTCTTCGTCGCATTTGCTCTAACAATTCCTCTTTCATTCGCCATACAGATGCTTTGGAAAAACACCTTATTGCCAGGGGCCATAGTGCCAGAAGGGTGCGTGAAGCCATTCAGAGAGTCCGCTCCCTTTCCAGATCATCTACTTTGGCAGTGAAGGACAAAAAGGGACGAGATTGCGACAACAAGCTGCCCCTCGTTGTTACTTTCCACCCAAATCTTCCTCCCCTTCAGAAAATCACCTCTAACAACCACAACATTCTCCTCACTTCAGATAGACTCCAACGAGCCGTCCCTGAAAAACCCATCATCGCCTACAGACGACCACGCAACCTACGAGACCTTCTTGTACGTGCTGCTGTTCCACCTCTTACTTCTAACCCCACACCCATTCAGCATGGTACCTTCAAATGTGATCGTACTTCGAGATGCATCATCTGCAGCCACCACATTGTTGAATCCAATTCCATCACCAGCCACAGCATGCAACTCACACACAAGACTAAGGGTCACATCACTTGCACTACCACCAATGTCATCTATCTGATCTCTTGTAGAGTTTGCGGCATCCAGTATGTTGGCGAAACCAAAACCACCCTCAAGAAGCGTTTCTATGGTCACAGATCCACAGTCAACACCATGAAGACTGAGACCCCAGTTGGAGAACATTTTAACCTTCCCAACCATACCATTAACGACATGTCCCTACAGGGGATTGAATCCTTAGGTAGCCGTCCTGACCTAGTACGTATCAGCAGAGAGAGGCTCTGGATGCAACGCCTTCGTACCATTCAACCTCATGGGCTGAACATTCAGGAAGGACATGACTAACTTTCCTCTGTTCCCTACTCCTTCTCCCCTTTCTCCCTTCCCCCCCCCCCTTTCACTCTTCCTCTCACAGCTCTCTTCCCCTCCATTTTTCTTCACACCTTTCTGTCTTTGTCCCTCTCCAGTTTATTCCTCACCCTGTGCCTTTAATCCTCTCTTTGTCCCTCCACAGTTTATCTCCTTCCTCTCCTCTTCTCCTGTTGCTTTCTACTTATAATCCCCTTTTATCCATCTCATTGTGTTCACCGTGCTCATTAACCTGTCTGTATTCTGTGTGTGTTTTTGTCCCCTCTGTTACTGTAACTTGTCATTTAGCCTCTGAAGAAGATCCTGCTAGGATCGAAACGTCAGGCCAACTTACTTTTACACAAATCAAATTTGACTTAAAATATACACCAGATTGCATCTAAGGACGTTTTAAAACTAAAAATTTTCCAAAGGGGAAGGGTACACCCCCTACCCTTAGACCCCTCCCCCATTTCAGTCACCACTTCCAGATCCGTCGGCAAATCAAATTTGACTTAAAATATGCACCAGATTGCATCTAAGGACGTTTCAAAACTAAAAATTTTCCAAAGGGGGTGTAGACCCCCACCCTTAGACCCCTCCCCCATTTCAGTCACCAATTCCAGATCCGTCGGCAAATCAAATTTGACTTAAAATATGCACCAGATTGCATCTAAGGACGTTTCAAACTAAAAAATTTCCAAAGGGGAGGGGTAGACCCCCTACCCTTAGACCCCTCCCCCATTTCAGTCACCAATTCCAGATCCGTCGGCAAATCAAATTTGACTTAAAATATGCACCAGATTGCATCTAAGGACGTTTCAAAACTAAAAATTTTCCAAAGGGGAGGGTATACCCCCTCCCCTTAGACCCCTCCCCCATTTCAGTCACCACTTCCAGATCCGTCGGCAAATCAAATTCTCCACACCCCCCAACAAAAACCCCTTCGCTACGCCCCTGGCTATAGACCAGTTAATTACACTCATAGGCGTAGGAGCCCAATTTGATTGGAAGGGGGAGGGCTGTAACCACTTTCCTGAAAAATATAACCAAAATTTTTCGCGCGCGTTCAACATGTGCATATCATATAGGCATGCATCGGTTATTACATCGCATGCCAATAACATACAAGCATTTGCCGTGTTGGCACATTGGTTAGAATTATTGGGGAAGTCGTTACAATAATAATGATCATAATAATATCAGTTTAACCATTGAAAAACACATTGCAAATTATTTTTCTTTCATATATATATATCTATATATATATATATATATATATATTTATATATATATATGTATATGTATATATACATATATATATATATATATATATATACATATACATATCAATCGTTAGCAAAATTTAATATGCTTGCAGATAACTGACGTCAAATTTGCATTGTCACTATAGGACCATTCAGAAATGACTTTTAGAAAACGGCTATCAGTCTATTTTTTCTAAATAACATATGTAATATTTCAGAAATGACCCTAAAAGCATCTCATGTACATGAATTAGTAAATGGACTACTTGTTCTAATACACAGTCAGTTCCTCAGATGCAACCAAAATCTCAGTCGAAAACGTGTATAACTTTGAATGACATTCAACATCATTTCCCTCTAAAAATTAATAACTCCTTTTTATGTCCTTCGAGGTCACATATACATTGAAATACATTTTTTTCGGTCAAGTTATTACAATTTATAAAACTACACTAACTACCCACCATCCATCCAACCAACCAACCATCCATCCATCTATCCATCGATCTATACCAATTTATCCCATATATATAGAGGCAATACATCCGTCTACGGAAAGGTATGGAGTGTTTGTGGAGGGGAAAGGGGAACCTGAGGGTTGGGAAAGGCCTCCCCGTTGACATGGGGAGGACAATTTTGTGATACCGAGATCTAACGTGGCCCTAGTGTGATTTGTGAGAAAAACAAGTCTATTTTAATTATCATATTTGCTGACGAAGCATACCAAATTTTTGTTCTGTTTTTGTAAAGAGGAACTCGTTCGTCGATGAATCTATTGGTGGACGTCAAAGATACAACGTTGTCTCTGTCAGAAGTCAAGTATACGCCTATGAATACCACCACAGCAAGTAAGGAACACAGCAAATACCTCTGTAATTATGAAAAATGAAATAAATCATGAGAGGATGATAATTGAAAAATTCTTTCAACCGAGAACATAGATGGGATAGAGAAAAGAGTGTAGCCTAGCTACGAGATTTGTTTAGGCTATGATAACTTGCGCGACATAACTGTGGCAATTTAGCATATACTAGGCCTATATATCATTCTATCACATTTTTCTGTTGGATGACCGGTGTGCAAATGTATTACTAGTAGATGCCACCAGAATATTCTATCCTATAGCGGATGTTCTAAATTAGTGATGATCGGACATAAATACAAAATCTCATATCGTATCATTTATTGTCACAAATTAAATTGGGTGATCGGTGTGACAATGACCCCCCCCCCCCCCCAGTATCAATCCTACCGGATGTTATAATTAACCTAGTGTAACATATCCGGGAAAGTTTAAATAGCCAAAACAGCAGGATAATTGTGAGCAGGAATAATACATTGTCTTGTTTTGGAATTTATTACGGAGGTAATGATCCGACAAATTATATTTCAGGTGAATACATAGGCTTTTTATTCAAAGTGTGAGATATATTGTTGTAAAATTTGGACTTACTCTAAATTTGATAGTTTCTTTTTGTCTTGTGATGTTGTCTTCCATGGTTTCTCCAAACCGAATCAGTAATACCACCTGCAGACTACTCATATATTCTGGTACTCCACGAAGGCTGGACTTTATACGGCAATATGAGATTGCATAACAGGATGGACACTGAACAGGCTACTAGAAGCACTATTCAAACGTTACCTCTGCCCATTGTATGTATACAATTCTGTGTTATATTCCATAACAACTCCCTGGTTATATGCAAGCCGTTCAAGAGACTCGGACTGCCACTATACCATTCATCCGAAAAGCCAACTCCACAAAAGAAGCAACTTACTCGAAGTAGAGCACAGCCAGTTTGCACAAAGCCTACATCGATCGAGGTTATTCATCCTCAATTAGAGTTCTCTTTTTAAAACAGTTCTCCTTTTAAAACATCGCTGCTACGTGGCATTACAATAGCAATTTTAGTGCGGAGATATAGATCGATATTGCCGTCTACCAATGTTATTCGTATAAAATATAATGTAATAAAAGTAACATCGTTGCCTTTCCACGCCTACCGCAGAACTAGTAGGGCTTCGTTCACAATTAAGAACGCAAAGACGATTATTGACAAGGGCGTAGGAACCGGGGGGCTGAGGGGGGCTGGCGCCCCCAGTGAAAAGTAAGGGGGCGGAAGTATCATTCCGCCCCCCCCCCACTTCGCAAGCCAGAAAACCCCTTATTCATTTCCAAATGAGAAAAAAATCTCATTTGAAGCACCAAATTGCATCTAAGGCCAGGTGAAAATGCAAAATTATTTACAAAATGCAGTAGGTGTTGAAGTGTGCTATATTGCACCAAATTGCATCTGAGGCCACCTGGAAATGCAAAAAAAATTCCAAAGGAAATTAAACCCCTCCCCCAGGCCGGCCATCAGTCTTCAGCCCCCCCCCCCCCCTCAATCAAAAGTACCTTCCTACGCCACTGATTATTGATATTGAGTCAGCGAGGAGGATAACCCGTTCACATTTAGGAACGAGTGAGTTTCATATTAAAGGCTTTGAAGACTCGACCCAAAACCGCGTGCCGCGCTCTGAAAAGTTAAGTTTCCGTTGCTTGCAAGTCGAGTTTTCTTCTTGTCGCTACTAAATGCAGACAGTAATAAAACGTGATACCTTTTATCTAGACCTAAGATGTATATCGCTGCTATTTACACTGTGTTGTGTGTATTGAACGCAGCTATATGTATTGACTGTACACGAGTGTCTAATTACCGACGGTAGCAAGCTGTGTGTGTATTTTCTGGTTTCGATGGTGGTGTCTAACACTTCTGTTACACCTCATGAGACGTTTTTATGTGCGCGAGTCTTCACACCCTTTAATTAAGGAGCTTTTGAAAACATATCTAATGTATAAGAAATTTCATCCCAAATTAAGGAAGAAATTAATTCGTATACAAACGCGATTTTTGTTGTGATTATACTGTAGGTACTGTACGGAGCGTGGGTTATGTCGCAATCTGCATTAGCGTAGATGACGTCACGTTCTGTACTGTTCAAATCATATTGGAAATGTCCATCCTTAACGATTAAAAAATCGTTTCTCTGTCAAACGCAACATTAGCGTTCTCATACTTTGACAACATGTTTGGAAAATTAGTTATCCTTTTTTAAGGTAACTTCTTTGGGCCACCAGACAATCCTAAATTTCAACCGGAAATCTCGGGTCACCATAAGTTTACGTTACATTTATTAAGGACGTAAGAGGGGTTGAAGAAACCCCGAAAGGAGGATTATTCTTAAGAACGCACGCGGGGCTTGAAGTACGAGTACGCGAGCGTTCACACTAAGGGAATTAATCGACCTTGCCGAAGCCTAGCATGACCAATACAGAAATTAGGAACTGAACTATAAATAACTCAAAAGGTGTGATATTTGAAATTCAGGTTTAGCTTTAAGGCTCTCATTTGGCAAATATAATTACTTCTGGCCCTCCCTTTATATTTCCCCTTTTCCATGTTTTTCTCTCTCTCTGGAATAATATTATTCATCGTATTATAGGATAATGCTACTTTATTTGTTTATGATGAATCGAGTGTTATGAGTGATATACAATCATAGGCATAGAAAGCGGAGTAGGGTTGGCGGGGGGGGCAGTGGCGTAGCCAGGATTTGTTCAGTGGGGGGGGGGCGCTGGGAGGCTTGACCATTTCCTGGGAGGGCGTCTTGTTACTATCTAAGCCGAGCGCCACCATCGGTTGGCGCGCAGCATATACCGGAAATTTTTAGCTAAAAAAGACCTCCTACAGATAGTTGGAAATTACACTTCCCAGGCCTTGTAAGCTAGTCTAACGTTTTCTCAACATCCTTTATTTTGAGATCCCATGTCTTGATATGGTCATCAAATAGTTAAGTGAAATAAAAAAAAATAGTCTGGTAAGTTACTTTGAAATATCATGACATATCTTTTGTGAGTTTGACACCGGCATTGACATTTTTCGACAAATCTGCAAATTGCGCGTGGAAAATAAGGAAAGATTGACTGGGCTTTCAGCCAAGTAACATACTGAAATCACCGAACTATATGTCAAACTGACATCAAAGATTGCGTCTGAAATATTATAAGGGTGATAGACTGATTGGCCGGTATATAGTTTTCAGCGATAGTGTCTCCTTTCTTGAAAATTTGGTTTTTTAGCGGTTTTAAGAGCATCAGGGTACGTCCCAGAAGTGAAAACCCGCTTGAAAATGTAACAGAGTATTGAGGCAATGACGCGAGCAATGATGTGAGAAACCTGTCTGAAGTCAGCATTTTTTACCCTTTAACATCTTCTTTGGCATTCCAGTACATGGAAACCCCTTTCTATAAGGGTATAGTGTAGCCAGGGAGTTCGATAACAACTCCCTGGTATAGCTCACTAGCTTGTTTGATCAGTTAATGCGCACTGGTTACAAGATCCTGATTGGCTGTTTGTATTAGTATTTATTTGTATGTTAGGGATTAGGGTTAGTCTTAACCAATTAGGGAAATTCTTGTAAACCAGTGCGCATCGACCCTCTTTTTCTTCTGTGGAGACACTACATATCATGATAGTGTTGCTGTGTTGTTAAACCTAACTAACCGACCAACCACAAGAGAGAAGGATAGGATATGTACAGCTGATAATTAGTAGTAATGGAAAATTCATCAAGTCAATGTGATTATGCCTAGACAAGTTTGATCCTCCTGGTGTTATGTGCTGCTACGCCGACTTGTCAACTTGACTCATCCATGTTCAGCTTTTCGGCTCTCCTTCTCTCAATAGACATCATACCAAGGTTGCTCGGGCGTTAATGCTCCATGCAGTTCCTGAGATATGTTTTGATGAGCTTCATTGTAGGAAAGCTTCTTTCACATGAGGCTGAAGTGACTGGAATATTTGCAGCGTACTTTGATAGTCGATATATCTCGAAGAACGCATCCTATAGGGCCCAAAGAAGACAACAAGACCCTGCATGCTGGTTGGTACTGCTTCATCTCTAGAAGTCTTCCTCTCTATCAGCCTCTTCGCTTGATGAAGCTCGTGTCTCAGGTCTTCTTGATCCGCACCATATAACTCCTGTAGAGTCATTGTGACGTCACCGTCCATTTAAAAAAGAGAAACAAAAGCAAAGTTTGCCCGAACAGTCGAACACAGATTCAGTAGTAAACTAAAGTGTGTTGTAGACTTGTAGAGCATGAATATTATAATTCGACGGTCGTAAACATGCGTTTTCAGTACAGTGCGACTACTGTAGATGTCTTCTCGGCCTATGTGCTATGACATGTCAGGGTTTTGAGCAACTATAGCCTACTGCCGGTCCGCGGTCGAAGGGTCGTTCATGAGTGGTCATCATGGAGATTCGAGACCATTCAGACCAATGACATATTTCTCGCTCATGTACTTTTTTTCGACACCTAAAATTCCAGTGGGAGGGCGACTGGGGGCGACAAGCTTTCATGGGGGGGGGGCTGTCGCCCCACACCCCCCGTGGCTACGCATTCCTTACAGCGAATTTGGCACTTTTTGGCTCGTAAAGTTCCTGAAGGAAAACAATAGGGCAGATTGATATACTCTGGTAGGAGTATGCCACCTTCAAAGGTGAGGGGGTTCGATCTCACCAGTACGCCTTTCCATGTTGGTTAAAATTTTTGGGCAAATCATTACAGCCCGTCCACTCTGCCCCCACCCCACTCTCCAATCAAATTGGGCTCCATTGCCCATGTATTCAATCGAGCTTTCTGTTCATGTTTTAAAGGAAAATTTCCATCAGGATATTGTGGAAAGTTGATATTTTGTGAATGCCTCAACAAAAGTTAATGTCATCAGTGGTAACGGTGGCGCTCTTTTTAAAATGTTTCAATTGGGAGATCAAGGCAGTTGGGTGGGGATTAGGGAGTGGGATCAAGAGCAGATAATAGCACCAAGAACAGTTGGGTAGGTAAGAAACTATCAAAACTTGGGGAGGGGAGGGAGGGAGGGGGACGGAGGTGAAGGGAAAGGAAGGGGAAGGGAGGGGAGAAACCATTGGCCAGTTTGGATATCGGTGGCACAAATGGGACATAGAAAACATCAGCATTTCATCTCAAAATGTCGATTATTTATCTCAAAATTTCAAATATTGAAATTTCAAGTAGTTCCTTAAAAAAAATTCCACTAGCGTTTATCTTCTAGTATTATGATTAGGGTATTTCTACTTATTCCTTAAAATTGATACATTTTATCCCAAAAAGATCGATCATTTAATTTCAAACTTTCAATTTTTCTTGAAATTTAGAATTGTGGTGGTACTAATTATAGTGGGTTGGTACAAAGTTAGGTAGTAAGGTACAAGTAAGAGTAACGAAAGATCCAACTATAGGCAGTTGAATATTGCTATCGGTGTTTCAGCAATATTTCCAAAACGAAATAAAAGTCAAAACTTCGGTGGCTTGTGGGGGTATGTGAAATAAACTGATCCTTCAATGGTTAAATGTTAATATCCATGCATGTATGGGACTAGAAGTTTATTATTTTACATCAGTACCTGATTTGGAATGATCATAGCCAGTTACTATTAGTTCATAAAGATTATTTGCAATTTGCTATATTTTTGGGGTTTTCAAATACAAATTGTTAGACATGGCAAAAGTAGTTTCTACATCAGCTGAAATGTTTTGCACCACTCTAGCTTCCAGGTCTTTCTCAGTGAAGTCTTCGATATCCTCATAATTAACACTGTGTCTGTATCTCACTTGGTGAAGCCATACTTTTAAACTAAAGGTAACTTACTGTAAACACTAATATATAGACTTTGTATACCTTGCTGCAATACTAAGTTTACTACTGTACCATCAATTGCAGAGATGTCGAATGGGGTGCCTTTGCCTACCTCAGTATTTGAGAAAGTGGTCAGATGCTGGGGCATACTCTTGTCCATCGGATGGGGATGATAAATGGCGGTCCTGGGAGCAGGAATGGGAATGAATTCACACCCCTGCTTTGTTATCCTCTGAACACTTATTGAAAAGAGGAGGCTTGAAATAAGCTGGTGTTCATCCATGATCTAACACGGATAGAGTCTAAAATCCTGAACCTTGGGTCTCTAAAGTAAACTTAACTAACAATGAATAAACAGGTAACCAAATTTTTTGGAGTACTGCAAGTGTTACATGCATGAGTGATTTTAATCCTCAAAATATAACAAAAACTGTTAGCTGCTTATCCACTAAAGAGCCTGCAGTGTAAGAGAATGTGTAAAAGTAAGCATGACATTTCGATCATTTTAGCTAGCTAAGCTTACTAGTTCAAAACTGAATCCAGGATGAGGACATTAGCAGACAATGTCCATTGTGACACCATCCATGTCGAACCTCCTTGATCACACAAGACACCAAAGAAAAATTTCATGAAATATATGGATTTTTTCCTTTTATTTTCACAAAATTGCTTGGAAACATACCATACAGGATAGCAGTTCGTTCATAGTTTATCACAATTTCTTGAAACTTGATTTTGCTTAACCAACCAGTAAACCATGACTTACTTCACTTACTTGCTTTAGTTGATAGGTTATTTTGTGTTGCATTTTTCCTTATCATTAATCAAGTGTTGAGTTCAAGCAACTTAAGTCAACTTTAACAAACTTGTAGCACTCAAGTCAGTAATTGTACTTAAGTCTGTATTTTGAGTACATTTTTTCATACCCATACTCTGGACTTTGTACTCATGGATTTGTACCCCCAGTATGTTGTTGACTAATATGACATAAACCCATCCAATCTAGTAACAAACAATTACTAGTTATTTACAGTTTTTCACAATGCCAAAAAAAAGGGAAAATATTAATATTACTATTACTATTATACAAAATACCTCTTGAAACAACCAATATGTCACCTTTTGAATCTGACATGAGTCATGGATAAACTACAAATCTGTCCTTAACACTAGTAACTGACAAAGATGTTGGTACAGAGATATGAAAATAATGTCAAAGTTGTTGTTACTTCCTAAAATTTAGGAATCATCTCTGATATTTTTAAGCCAATAATGGCAGTAGTGTGGCTTATGGGTAACAGTATTTAAAGGAATTGTCTGGTGGAAGATTTTGATACATTGTCCTTGTAGTTATTATTTTTCTCTTTCTAACCATGTAAAAATTGTCCCCATTCGACATTTTCTTCTTGTAGAAATCTGGTTTTCAAATTCACCAGTTTCTCACCAAAAGTACCGTTTGTTCGAACGCTTCAATATGGTGTTTGACGTAGTGCTTGCAGATAGGCAAAACAGGCGACTTGAAGTTAGCACTCCCAATTCCGCAGCAAATTAACTCACGTGTAAGCACATTGAATTGCCTCATATATATAACGTACATACTCGCGAACGTATATACTACGATGCTCAGTTGGTGTACTTGTATAGCGTTACACATAGTACACTCACACTCAAACCACAGTTCATTAACTGTTCTTCGAACTCGCTGAAATAAAATTCACGGATCAAATTAACAGTAAAAGGAAACTTATAAAGTATTCGTTAAACCGAAAGATGAAACTTGGCGGGATCGATGTCATCGCAGAACTGTCCGATTGTAAACGTTATAGTAGCCTATACACGCGAACATTCTTCGCGCTGGAGCTGGATACCGCGATGTATAAACAACGAAGTGCCTGCTGTTAAAACTTATCTTGTGTTACACAAAGACCACGAAACCACCGATCTACTAAATATATTGCGGCTTAAAGAGTTTTTTAAATTATATCTAATTTATAAGAAATTTCACCGGAAATTATTGAAGAAATTGATCGAATCGTTGTCAGAGCAGAATATAGCGCTGAAAAGCTTAGGCTTTGCAGAACTGTCCGATTGTCAACGTTTGAGTACAGCCTACATGCGAACATTTTTCGCGTTGGAGCTGGATAGCGCGATGTATAGCCTGAACAACTCAGAGTCTGCTGTTAAAATGTACCTTGTGTTACACAAAGACCACGGAACCACCGCTCAAGTACATGGTGGCTTAAGGAGTTTTTGAAAACATATCTAATTTTTAAGAAATTTCACCGGAAATTAAGGAAGAAATTTATCTGTATACACACGCTGTTTTTGTTGTGATTACCGTATAGGTACTGTGCGGAGGGTGGGTTATGACGCAATCTGCTATGGCAGAGCTGACGTCACGTATTGTACTGTTCAAATCATATTTAAAATGTCTATCCATAACGATTAAAAAATCGTTTCTCTGTCAAACGCAACATTAGCGTTCTCATACTTTGACAACATGTTTGGAAAATTATTTACTATTTTTTAAGGTAACTTCTTTGGGCCACCAGACAATCCTTTTAAAGGAGCAATGAAGTTACAGTCACTCGACTATAATGACATTAAAAAGTTTGAAGACTCGCGTACAAACAAACGTCTCATGCCGGTAATCTGACCTAGTTTCGAATGAGGTGTAACAGAAGTGTTAGACGCCAAAATCAATCCCAGAAAATACACACACAGCTTGCTACCGTCAGTAATTAGACACTAGTGTACAGTCAATACATACAGCTGCGGTCATTACCCACAACACAGTGTAATAGCAGCGATGGACATGTCAGGTCTAGATAAAAGATAACAATTAAGGTATCACGTTTCATTACTGTCTGCATTTTGTAGCGACAAGAAAACTCGACTTGCAAGCAATGGAAAGTTAACTTTTAAGAGCGCGGCACGCGGTTTGGGGCGAGTCTTCAATGCCTTGAACTAAAGGGATGCCTACAGCAGTCAATGTGTACCAAGTAAGCAGATATTGCCAAACTTGTCAAAGTTGTTTCATTGTACTGCAAGTCTATGACAAAGAGCTAGTCAATTCATTATGGCAAGCAAGATTTTAGCATCCTTCTATGATATCTTTATTAAGGCTAACCAACGAGGAAGACACAGTTAAATTTTATTAACTAAACATACTGTAGAAGAGTAATTATAATTGATATCTACACAATGGTCAAAGCAGCAGTGCTCCTTATTCGTGACTTGCACAATCTATTGGGGGTGTTGAGACGACTTAATCTCTGTCCCACCTCGCTATAAGAGTTTGGTAAAAGAGATTCTTGTTAATTAAGTTTACTTCATTCGATACAGCATCTTCCTCTGCATTCTGTACTGAATCTCTCCTCTTCTAATCATCAGGTGAATCACCTTAAAGATGCTTCTTTCCGGGTATTTCTGTAGAAATTGAGCAAAAACAGAACAGATAGTTAGAAGAGATTCATATTAACAATACAAACAGCTTCAATGAAATAATTCGACAATAGACTGTAATTGATCATTCTTGGAAAAACTTAATAACTGGAAAAAACTATATGATTAAATGGTGGCTGTGACAAATTTTACTCCTAGTAGCTTTTCACTAAGTTATATCTCCAATATGGGTATCAAAATTTCAGAAGTGCACTGATTTACAAATCTGTTAATTTTCAGCCTCTTATAATGGTTCCCCGTGGCAACTTAATGGTTTCCCGTGGCAACTTGATCGAATCTAGAGGAAATATTGAGTGTTTCATTTTAAACACTAACCTGTCTCAGAAAGTCTTGTACTATGCAGTGTTCCGAGACTTGTGTGCCGATGGCAAACCGCCGTTTCAGCTGTTTCTCAATCCGTCCCAGCTCTTCTTGATCTTCTTGAGTGGTGAATCCCTCTACACCTGTGAGTACACGGAATTGATCAGAATATTCTGACAGTTAATCATCTATTTGGTGTAATACTAGGACAACTCAACTTAGCAGTTAACAGAGTATCTTTGCATTAAAATGATTGATTTCAACAGGGAGAGTGAAGAGCACATTCATAATGCTAAAGTCATTACAAACAAGACCTTTTGGCAAGTCTTTCGGCTAAAACCACTTGTAGTAGATTATCTTGGGAATCATTCTGCACTAATCTGCTCACCTGTGGGCCTATGTGGGGGCTTTCATGCTCGCTACATACCCCCACAGATGATTGCAATAATTACTTTGTAACTTGTTGTATAAGAAGTGCTATATATAGTATTACCTTCGTGGTGATAAATAAGTCCCACCACCCCCGAACCTTTGAGGAACAGTGACCCCTGTTGTTCATCTCAGCCAAACTTTCTGGTGATGCCATTTTATTCAATAATTATTTACCCGAACATTTGCTGGTGACTGAAACATGGGACACTTTTTTTTACGTGATCCCCTTGCATGGAGGAAAAACTTGTATTTACTTACCAGCTAAATTCCCAGTCCTTGCTGCTTCCAATGTGGACACTTGGAAGAGACGTAGGGCCTCCTCGACGTGGTTTTCATTCGCAAAAGGTTTTAACTCCATCTTTGCAAGGGATTCAGATATACGTATAATGGCTTCCAGTTGCCTTTGAAAAGAGAGGAAACTACAATCATAAAAACATACTTCTTAAGTAACCAAGGACTGAAAAATCTTTTTTTGATAATGGTAAAGCACACTCCTCATGAATACTGAACAGACAATGAGAGGTCCCATACAAGGATGCAACCTCCATGTAGGACACCATCACATGGAAGGCCATCAGTCTACACATACATAATTACGTCCTAATTAGTTTAATGGGTTTAAAATCTCTCACTAAAATTGACTTCTTTTGTACGTTACGGTGAAAAAGACATTAGTAAGGATACAACATTCCTATAGCAGGATACAGCGACCTAGTGGAATATTGTCCCACGTGAACGGTGGAGCCGTTTAGCAGGATAAAGTGATAGTGGGAGGATAAATTCCCATGACGGGAAGGGGTGTGTTTCAAACATGGTTACAATCAAGTTATAGCTACACGTTACAGTGCAAATGTAAGAATTAATAATGATTTATTTCCAATATTCTCCATGATTTTTCATGTTCTCTCACCTGACGGTAATAGGAATACTTGTTTTCTTATCAGTCTCCATCTCGTGAGCTCTGGTTCCGCTTCTCATGAGGACGTAGCGGTTCTTCAACTTACTCGCTGCTTTATCCGATATTCTCGGTCCGCAGTTGCTGATAAATAACGGAACAAGAACCAATGTTGTGACATGTCATAATCTTAATTTGGTTGCATTTCCTTCTTTATATAAATATTTTTTGATCCACCCATCACTTTCACCCATGCAGCCAGTACGTGGTTAGGCTTTACAGAAGGGCTCAGAAGCGTTTCGTTTTGCCCTAAAGATGTGGCACATACGATATAAAGCTATTGTGTACTTAAAATATTAGCCTCTGCACATATAAATAACATTCCTTCGTAATATGCTTCAACTTCTTAAACACAGTTTGTCACATTGAAAGATGGATATCCCCTTTACATGTGCTTTTACAAAAAAAAATTAAAAAAACGTTTTTTCTTTCTTTTTTTCTTGGACTACTTACCTTCTTACATATCCAATAAACTTCTTG
Source organism: Apostichopus japonicus (assembly GCF_037975245.1). NCBI lineage: Eukaryota > Metazoa > Echinodermata > Holothuroidea > Aspidochirotida > Stichopodidae > Apostichopus > Apostichopus japonicus. Next base: position 22,679,707 of record NC_092580.1, read on the forward strand.
AGAAAGTTGAGGCTTATCTCTCCTTCGGCTGGCTGGTAAGTCATTTGCTTTGCATTGACATGGACGTTCATAACGTGTTTAGCCAAACGCTGTAAGACAAAACAATGCAAAAATGCTGGAGAGGTGAGCAATTATTTATACGTCTGTCACAATCACTATGTAAACACTATTTGTGATTAATTTACATTGCATATTATTCTATGGTTCTAAATTAAACTAAGTCAAATATAATCATACAGAGACATTAAATAATATTCACTTTTTCTTTGTTTTTTCCTTTTGTTTCTCTATTTTTATTTTGTGATATTTTTATGGTATTGGCATTCGTCCTTTATTGCTCGTAGGTCTTAATTTGACGAATAAAGTTGACACAAAATCCTTTCCCTTTTAAGGTAACATTATTAACAGGATCAGAAAAATAGTTGCTTTTAATTCTATCCAATCGACATGAAAATTTCTTTCAAACCTTACCATATCTTTGGCTTCATTGTGTTCATCTTTTACGATGAAAATCATGTCAAAACGGGAGAGAATAGTTGGCATAAAGTCAATATTCTGCAAAGGAATTGTAAATATAGCATAATATAAAGCTTTAACAAACTGAGCATCAATAGTCAGAATGTATAGAGATTATAAAGGGTAAATCCCAATGAGTATCTTCCAGGCTGTATGGCCGGTCGAAATTCTAGATATCTGCTAAATGAAGTATCTTAAAGTTAAGAACCTCAGAATCTCTCTTCAAACACGTCACAGACATGTCAGTACGATCCAAACCCCATCAAATTGAGCACATTTTTAGTTGCCCTACGTTTGTCTAAATACAGAACAATTTATACAGTATCATATGACAACTTGCTCTGTAAAACAGCTATATGGCCACTCAAGAGAAAAGTTTTGGAAACTGAACTGTAGTAGAAAGATACCTAATTGTAAAACTTGTTGCAGAATGGTGTAACATGCATACCATGTTGCTGTCAAAGATGTAGAGTAACTTATTTACAAAAGTTTTAAGTTTCTTTACAGATCGATATATATTTTTAGTGAAATGGACACATAATTCATAATCTTTGTTCTGCCGGTCCGCTTCCTGATTGAATAATACCATGGTTGAAGCCATGCACTCTCACCAACAAATTTGAATCATAACAAATACTAACATACAGTCACAATCAGTAAAATCTAACTACGGCATGAGCTCATTTTACGACAAGATGCATATCTCCTAAATTGGGATTAAACCTATCTAAGCTTACGTCATCTCCTTTAGTGTCGTCCCATCTACCGTAGACAGAATTCGCAGCTGCCAGAACCGAAGTCCTTGAGTTCAAAGTGGTGGTTATACCAGCTTTCGCAATGGATATCGTTTGTTGTTCCATGGCCTCGTGAATAGCGACACGGTCGTCTTCCCGCATTTTATCAAACTCGTCTATGCATACGACACCTCCGTCGGCCAACACCATTGCACCACCTTCCATTACGAAGTTACGCTGTAAAGGGTGTTAAGAATGACAGATTGTTTCGGTCATCTTGATTAAGAATTATTGTCATCCATTTATCAACAAGAAATAACCACTTACAATTATTCTATATGCAAGTATTCAAAGTTACGATAGTGATTTGCTAGTGAGAAACAGTTTGATGATTGTCAATGTATTTGGTCCACTTAGTTGCTAAAAAAGCACCACATGTTCCTTCCAAAGTTTATAAACAGTAGATCAGAGAGCATTGCAATGTCTTATCTCATTTGTTTGGTTCTTGTTATCGTCTTTGTAACTTATTACAATCTTTACTTATTACAGAAGGAAATCTGTTTTTGATAACCCCTGCAGACAATTTTTGTCCCATCTATAATAAATGTAAAGCACAAAGAAGGTAAAGTAGCAGAACTTAACATCTATGTCACACTTCTTTCCAAGATCGAAACAAGGAATAATAACATTGATGAATGGTCATCAGTATAAGCCAATTAATATGCCAGAAAGTGAAGAAATGGTCGTCACTACATTCAAACATCGAGCTATCGGCAGAATACCTGTCCCTCACTGAGACATCGAATTGTCTACATTTTAAAAGCTGCCAAATGGCCTGACAATCAATTTGGAAGGTCAGAAATCTCCAGAAAATTTACTTTTGCCAAAATCTTTCAGGAATATTTAAGATAGCTAAACATTGGAGATCATAATGAGAATGACCTTGATCAGACTTATTTCATGTAAAAATTTGTACTATTTAGTCGAAGATAGAAAAAGAAATAGAAATTCTGACTTACAGTGGAAGGATCCCTCATGACAGATGCAGTCAAACCAGCAGCACTGCTCCCCTTGCCAGATGTATAGACCTAAGATAAGAAAGAATGTTGTCATAAAATGAGAGTGACTGCATGGCCACTGTTGGACAGTGTAAACTGTTTATTATAGGAGACAAACCTATTCCCAATGGATAGCTGAAAGAAAAATGCCATCTTAACAGCTTGTTTTCAATTCTTGCTGTAGTTGTTTATAGGAAATATTCCATTGGTAGACAATGCCACACTTACATGGAAGTCTCAACTATTCTCCACTGCTATTTGCAATGCCTCGTCTCATTATCTCCCTTGACTCTTGACACATGTGTTGTTGCTATTGTTGCTGACAGGCATATTCCATTGACAGAATTATGTGGCACTTATTCTACACTGCTACAGGTCCAAAACACATTCTCTATATCTTGCTGTTTTCATGAAATTTAAATATTGTACAGACAAGACCACCATAACTCTTCCTATCCCCCCCTCCTCCTCTCCCACCCACAAGACAATATGTAATAGTTTGCAGAATTACTGCACTAAAAACCCAAAAGATTAAAGACCAACAGACCCCGGGATTCTTTTATTCCTCGTGCAATGAAGCTTTTTTTAATGGTACTCTGTTACGTTGATTGTTCCTATCCTTTCTATCATATTATCTGTATATACCCACAATTTTACATATTATATATTTACATTTGATATCCATTTTATTGTTTTGTAGTGCAAGTACACAAATTTCCTTTTTGGAGATATAAAGTTTTACGTACTTACTTAATTAGACCATAAACTGAACATTTCTAAGTCCAAAAGCTCAAAAAAAGCTGTTGGTTGACAAATGTGATGTTAATGGAACTCATCTGGTACAGCAACATGACCATGTGTCTAGGGAGTACTTACATTTAATTCACCACCATTCTTTGTTCCCACGCACGTGTGATTTAGCTCTGCAAAATTTTTAGAGTAATCACGACTAAATAGGGAATCTCTCGAGTGCTTAGGGAATAGTACCCTTATAGTCGGGTTCTATGCGGATTTTGTCAATGATTTTCAATGCTCTCGTTTTGCAGCTATAAGTAAGTATTTTTGATGACAGTGAGCTTGGTATTTATATATTTAGAAAAGCATTTATAAATTCAATGGATATTTCAGTATAGGAAAGGATCCTGTGAGATACAACTTTATTTGGTTCTTATCAAATCCCTTAATTTGAATTCAACCTATATTCAACCTATGGACAGAGTGCTGCGATGTGGGCCTTATTATTTGGTTAGTCTCTTTACATGATTTGCAATATTTTGTCAGTGAAAAATGTTTACTTTTCTCACAGTTTTAAAGAACCTACCCCAATTGGTGATACTTTCTCCACAAATTTGAGAAGTTGACTTTTGGCTGTACCAGGATCTCCTAGCAACAATAGATTGATGTCACCTCTCCTGACTAGACCATCTGGTAGACGTTTACGAGATCCACCCAGCAGCAAACAGGCGATGGCTTTCTTGATATCTGCATAAGGATAGGTTATAGCAAAAAGCATTATTATTCATAACTTACTAGCCTCTACCAGGGAAATACAACTAGCAATACATGCACCTAACCTGCCAGTGAAGATGAACAGTCCATTCTGGACAGAGGAGGTTTGTTAGCTTCTGCACAATAATAATAATACAAATAATAATACATAATACTTATATAGCGTCTCCCAGAAATCTCGAAGCACTGTACAATAAAAAATAAACTAAAAAAGGAACATAAACAGTTAAACCAGGCTAAGAAGTATAATGACAGTTTAAAAACAGCTAAAAAGGTAAGTCTTCAATAACAGCATCACTAAGTTCATGCAAAATGAATGAAAACGAGAGGTCAACTATGAGAGGTCAACTATGAGAGGTCAACTATGAGAGGTCAACTATGAGAGGTCAACTATGAGAGGTCAACTATGAGAGGTCAACAACATGAGGTCAACAAGTATGGCATGCTGTTTCTCTAAGAATAAATATCTCACTTTAAGACACAGGATCCACAAGTTAACCATCTTTGTACTATCAAGAAACTCTGTGGTGCTTGTAGCATTTGGAAGCTGATAAGTGAGATGACTACTGGTAGTCAGAACGAAGATGGCGGAATGCTGATCTAATTACTATACACAAAGGAGGTGTCACACGACTATGAACACACACATATATGTTATCAGTACCTACCAATACTGCCATATATGGACGGTGCGATGCTCTTTGCGATGGTTTCATAGACATTTGGATCTGCTGCTACTCTTCGGAATTCCTCTTCCTCTTGTGGTGTAACAGGAGCAAAGGTGCTACGCCCCTGGCCTTCTGTGTCAACCTCAATGCCAATCACACGAATGTATGGATTACGGATTCCAACGGCTACTTTATCCTTCCTTGTCCTCTGTGGGTAACAGAGAGAGAGAGAGAGAGAGAGAGAGAGAAGTCAATGACCAGCAAATTGAAATTAAGAGAATTTCTAGGAGTTTCCCCACCACAACCAAGAACCAAAGTTCTCGATCAATATATTGTTTTAAGGGCGCAAATTGCTTTTGATAACTAACATGACAATTGACTTTCCACAAGATGTTCTGTACAAATTTTTTTAGATGCTACCTGATTCACATCCAAACAGGGATAATTAGAAGTGTCTTCAGTCTCACCAGTAAATGACAACAACCTTAACCATTTTCTTATCAGAAACACGTAAACACATTTACTCCCAATATAACATCAGCCTCAAAACCCACTGTAATTTTACTGTTTGAGAGAAAGTATCAAACTACTCAACATCTGATGGTAGATGAATGCAACAAAGTAACAGGCACTTCAGAGAATCCAAGAAACGGCCACAAATCTCCAAAAGGTAGTGAAATAGTCACAATGCTTTAAACTTACAAAACACTTTATTGGTTTTGGAACAAATATTCTCATGATATTCACAAAAGTTGCTGTAATAGTGGCACATACGGCGCAAAGCTTCCATTGTTGTCCAACTTATAGACTTTTACATGACGGTCCAATGAAGTGGCAAACAAACCAGGATCCTTCATTATATAAAATAAACAACACATATATGGGTACAGAGTTCAAGGATATCAAACATAGGTGGCTGTGGATTAACTGAGATTTAACATGGCTGCCGATTGGCTGCAAATAAACTTAGTAAAATTATCCTAACAGTACTGATTGTGTGCAATAGGTGATCTACTATGCAGGAAGACTAATCACAGACACATATCTCTCTACAGTATGATCTTCCAGTCAGTAATGTCCTTGAACTCACCTTAGAAACAGCACCAGCTTTCTTGATTGAGTATACTCCAATAACAGTCACTCTGTTTCCAGGCACAACTCTCTCACAAAGATCCCTAAAAAAGGAAGCAAAAACACACTTTGAGGGATAAAAAATGAAGAGACATATCAACAGATGCTATTATTGACAGAATAAGTGACAACATCACCAAATGTGAGATAAAATTGGTCTTTTTGTTCTTAATAATTGTGGACATCTTTTGTTAAAAAAATAAATACAAGCACTATCACAGAACTGTGTAATCAAAGATCGTGTAAACAACAAATGCTTATGGTCTCTCTTCACAAGGACAAGGAAATGACTGACTAAATGAAAACTGTTGCAAAAAAACAGAACATGGCTGTAATAAAAATGTGAACAATTCCTACTAAAGTTTTGAAAAAGTTACCATATATGGGTTTATGTGATAGAACGACAGTTTGTCTGTGCATTATGAAACAGAGAAAACTTTGTATGGTTGTGCATAAGATATTAAGCACAAGAAATATGCACCAGGATTGACAATATAAAGTTATGAGTACCAGGTGAACTTCTCTTCTAAGGGTGTAAAGATCAGATGGGGTGGGGAAGTTCCCCCTGTTGTGTCATAACTATCTGGCAAAATTTGTGATTGTCAGCAACCTGGAAACTTTTAGGGGGCAGCTGAGATGTTGGAGAATGTAGTAGTCACAAACAGATATCAGATAAGTTGCTTAATGTTCTCTTCCAATCCTCACCTCATCCCACCCCCACATTTCACTTAGACAGCATTTGGTAATATTCCATTTGGTAATTCTTAGGTGGCACATGGAAGAAGTTATTTGTTTACAAAGAGTAAGTTTTTTGTTGCTAATAGCTCATCTAGCTGGATTAAAGGCATTGAAGACTCGCCCCAAACCGCGTGCTGCGCTCTGAAAAAGTTAACTTTCCGTTGCTTGCAAGTGAAGATTTTCTCTTGTCGCTACAAAATGCAGACAGTAATGAAACGTGATACCTTGTTATCTTTAACTGGACCTGAGATGTCCATCGCTGTATCGATTGTATACTGTGCTGTGGGTATTGACCGCAGCTGTACATACTGACTGTACACTAGTGCCTAATTACCGACGGTAGCAAGTTGTGTGTGTATTTTCTGGGATCGATAGTGGTGTCTAACACTTCTGTTACACCTCATTCGAAACTAGGTCAGATTACTGGCATTAGACGTTTCATTTGGCGCGAGTCTTCACACCCTTTAATTACCTGTCACAGTATAGTTGCATGTGACGAGGCATCTCGCCATTCGGTACAACCTCAGGAGACTCTTGCAGCTTCAGTATCTGGAAATCCACACACTTGCATTTGTCAGGAACGATGAAGAAAGGATCGAGGGGGCACTTGGGGCGTCCACCTTGGTCACTGGAGATTTGAAACATTTTGCAAAGTTAATGAGTCGGACAAAAATGGTTAATTGGGCTAATGAGTACAACATCTTTAGAGTTGCACATGGCGAGATCCTGTATTACTCGTTGTGGATAGGGGAAAGGGTTCTACAGAGATATCAGGATGTCCCTAATAAGTTTTCCATGTATCCCTAAATGTTATAATCATTTGATTTATTTTCCACTACATGGTTATATTTAAGTAAGCCTATAGAAAATGGGAAAAAGACACCATTGTTAAGCTGGAAGGAGCATGATATTGTGTATAGATCTCCATCCGAAAAAGAACAAAGAATTTATACGTTCTATCAGGCACAGATGGGGAAATTTTAAACACATGCATGCACCAAATAGTAACGACTAATTATTGGTACCACAGTAATTGTAAATAATTATATCATGAATATGCATATGTTATTTGCATACAAGAAAAGACTTAGAGACTAACGTGTTACATCTCCTGGGCATCACATAACCCTCTAGGCCTGGATTGATTGGCAGGTTCGGCATGAAATTTTTGCAGCTACGGCACTGAAGGGTTATCTTGGTTGCCTTGGCGCGAATAGAAGATGCTGAAATAACGATACCAGGTATTTTCACCAGATTGGAAATCTGATCAGACTGGAAGATAAGTTATTGAGCATTTTGGTTAGTACATGATATAGCAAGTATAACATAAATGTCTGCTGTATAGACCCTAACTATAGCACGCCATCATGGAAAAGTTTCTTGAGATAACGTACCTTGTCTCGACCTGCCTTGGTTGTAAAATGACCTCTTTCTACCAATTAGTCTTCAATGCCTGCCACATATTTTTTCTTGTATGAGGGTCTTTGTGTGAAAGACTGTATGATTAACTACACTGTAGACATGAACATACTTCCACACAGTGTTTACACAAAGAGCCTTAAGGTGTTAAGAAGCTACGCAGGCTAATTAATGAGCCTGAGGTCAATTTACGACAGTCAGGTCGATAACGTAAACACAAGTTTCCTAGCTATAGCGTGCAATAATATTTAGAGCCAAAAAAACAGCTCTTTAAAGACCAACTATGGAGACTTTTCGATGAACATAAAATCCCACCATTTTACATGTATGTAAATCTCAACTGACTCCAATTACATTGCTGTAATTAACTTTACCAATTTCGGACGTTAAATAAGTGAAAAATGGGACGAAAAGTCAGCTTCTATTTCAGACATATATACCGTGCCAAGGGTATAGCATTGTTAGTACATGTACGGTAGTTAGTTACAACTCTCGCCGGCATTGGCTCACAGCATGTGTAAATAGCCATGTTAGGATTTATCTATTTCATTTGTTGTATTCCAGTATCGTGAGTTCGTGATACATGTGTAATATTGTCCGTTCTGTTTATTCCGACATCTGCATGGTCCAAGGAGTTGAATAAAAACGGTAGTATGTAGCGATCGGACGTTTTATTTCGTTAGTGACTGTCTTGTGATTGTGGGATGTTAGTACTGGTCAAGGCCTGTTTCAACTAGACCTAACTCTATGGAATTACACAGACTCATGGTAGTTTTTCGCCCAGGATTGAACAAGAAACGTGGATTAGGATATTCACTGCTAAATATGTTTATTGACAGGATACTTTTTCTGTGTTTGTGTACTTTTGGATATTAAAACGAGTAAGTACTATGTAAGTATATTGTACCGTACGGACCTACTGACGCTACGCTATGTAAAAGATGCCTCCATTTGAGTGGAAATTTTGCTAATAAAATAAGCAATTTAACTAAAATTTCTGCTTATAATTGTCTTAAAACTTGTTGTTAACCTTCATGTGTTCTTGTTTTAAGCTAACAGCTTTTCAAACGCTCGAAATTGGAAGTCAAAAACAGTACAATTGTTCGCTATCTGTGTACAAACAGTGCCTATATCAGGGTTTGATTTTCGCGGTATACAAACTTTGACGTCACACGGTGACCAGAGGCTCCTTTGGGTCAATCTCTGTTTTCAGACATTCCAGAGGTTCATGTCACGTGACTACCCAAAATGTCCATTTTCGTGGTCGTTTTTGATGGGTTATAGTAGGTTTTGGAAGATTATTTTTTACACATGTATGTTGATTATGGGTATGTAAACTCCTAAATTAATGGAAAATCTCAACAACAAAAATTGCCTCCATATTTGGTCTTTAAGCTTTACCTATTTACACTGCTCCACAGCTGTACATCAAGGTTGACAATGCTCCAAGACTACATATGGTTTCACCTTACACAACAATAAAGCTTTGACAGGATATATATATAGATGCCCTTCTAAATCCTGTCCCTCTGCATGCACTTTAAAAAGCATCATTTCCTATTCATTTTACTTGTGAAAGAAGATTTTAAGCAGTTCAACCCAAGTCTTGTTGACTTATATGTTAAAAGGAAGCCAGATGTGATCAATATGGTCAATATAAGCGGTGCCATTTTATGAATGGTACAAAATAAACCAAATACCATTTGTTTTGCACTGAAGTAATGTGATCATGTTGAGTTAATTTAAACTATAATACTGTGACATTAATACCTTCAGATGTCTGATGGAGACTGGATTAGCATCCGATGATATCATGATCTGGATATCTTCAATTTCTTCCTCTCCCTCTGGTCTAGGCTGGGTTACTTCATCCGCCATCTCTTTGGCAGCAGCTTCAAACTGTGTTCAAAATATGTTTTACCAGATTGTAATGCAAATGTTGAGGGTCACCCATTAAATTCAAAGTTTATAATTTCAATATATTATTCAAATATGCTGACAAGGATTATAAGACTTGAAATGGTAAATGGTCTCAATAAACTACTTGTGAGCCAGTGGGCAGACACAGAACTCTAAATAAAGGTGTTATGTACTACAACTTTGATCATTGTTGTTGACATTGGTTTTCTTAAATATACATATATTTTCAAATAATCAGTACAGTATGTCATAAAAGGTGTTTAAATATGCTTCATACCAGAGGTAGGAACTCTGTTGGCTGCTTTTGAAGTTTTCCTGCAAGCTCTTCATCAAAGCTGGCTAAATCTTCTAAGCTGATATGTAGCCAAAACTGGTGTAAGTTGTAGTGGCGCTTCAGTTCATCACTGTGGATGTTAGAATAAAGACAATCTATAAACTAACAACTAAAACTGTTTTAATTGTAAAAGTCAAAGGCTAGGCTAATTAGCCTAGGTCATAATATAGATAAAGTAACAGTTCTACGTAATAGATTTGGGTACTAATTTAGCATCCGTACCATTTGACTATTTCTGTTAATCCATATCCCGCAGTACTATCCCTCTCGCACATTCATGTAATCACTCCCTATCTCCACCTCCCATTCTTCTATCTCCTAATCCTAACCGGATTTTACAGTTGTTATTCTGCTGATTCGAAGTAAGCTTTCCCATTCATTTGGTACGGATTCTAAAGTTAGGCCAAGATTTGTGAACTTTTGGCCTAGGCTAATCTTCACAGTACTTGTCAAAGCATGCACTTATCAAAGCCATCTTGTGCACAATTCTTTCTTATATTAGCCACATTATCAATCGATCATTTGCATTGTCTAAAAATATGTTCATAATAAATAATGGTCACTCCTGCTCAAAGTCAAACTTCAGAAGTCATTAAATGTGTCCACCAATACGTAGCAGTGGGCCTTAGCTAGTAGTACCACTCTCCAAAGCATTTAAGCGTAGGCCTATCCTCACTAACACTGACTCAGTGTTACTGTCATTCAAGCCTAACAGAATTTGAACACTCCTCGATTTAGGTTATATATGAATAGGTTAGTAAGAAAGTGCTTTACGTTTTAAGAGTTATATTTGGGGCAAATTCTGACGACCTTTACGACAATAGCCTAGGCCAAACTTCAGCCTCAGGCCTAGACCGTAGGCCTAGCCTACATCATACATATTATTACATGTATGGACAGGTCTTGTTGAATGAAACCCTCCATAACTCATGTAAAACGAACAATAAATGTAAAATTTAACTGTCATTTGTCGTCTTTATCAACTTTAATTAAGCTAGGCATATCCTTGGCCTAATATTTGCTATGAATTCGGAAACCTGGCTGACGTAGGTCCAGTGCTTGTATATGTTACTCACCGATACTTGTATGTAAAATTTGCATCGTGAAACTTCCTCAGAAAATCTTTGAAACGTCTTTGATATGAGGTTCTGTTGACTTGGTTTGCATCTTGCCCATCGTCTAACGTAAAATTGTCCGAGAAAAAGACACCTGCATCATCGAATCCAGACATTATGATCAGGAAATTTGATGGTTCTTTCGTGCCAAGTGACAGTGTTTTATCAGTTATCTGCTTCGGCTGATACTTGCTAGGTTTTGCTGAACGGCTTTGTCTAACTTCAATAGTAACGGGACTAGTTCGACGCAAGTACCGTTAAAAACAATTTCTCCCGCCGTCCATCATAACACGTGAATGTTACCGCGCGAATTGTTAAAGCAACTGATTTGCATACTGAAATCGCGTTTCCTACATCTGATTGGTCAATATGATATGAATATGTATCAAAGCGTCATAATTTAAATTTGGCTAGCGCCCTCACTTTCAGGTAGCATTTGAGGTGACAAATGCACAGTAACACGTCATTCGTGAACTTGGGCGTCTAAAAATGACTTGAAAGGTCAACAGTTTTGGCCAAAAGTATGCTAGAAAGTAAAATAATGGTCACCCATGCTCAATCTACAACATTTATTTTACTACTGCCCTCTATAGGCATTCTCCTTCACCCAGACTTGCAATTCTCAAGTTGTAAAATACTTTAGTCTAGAAATAATTGAGAGGGTCAGTACCACCAGGAAGGTGGTTATGAAGACTTTTTAGCAAACTGTTTGCATGCTAAATATTTGAGGCCAATACCTGTAACCATCTGAATCTCCAAACGTAAGTGGGTATCAAAATTGCTTAATTGGTAAATTAGAAAGATTATGATATTGATATAATCAAGCTTGTTGGGTAGATCATGACGATGTGATTCCAAAGCCAGATGGCTACAATGTGTTTCATGTTTCCTTGTTTTATAGAAAATTATGTAATGTTTATGGGAGAATATTTTTGTGTTCGGGATGATAGTCAATAGTGATGAAATTAATACCCGTTTCGCTTAGCTTACAAACATTGGAATGTTTTAGCACTACTACACCTCCACTGACCCGGTTCATTGTCGACACCCACTTTCTCTTTCTTTCAAAACTACCTTTCTACATCTACAGCTCTGTTGTAAATGTAAGAAAAGCAATTAGCTCACAACTAAAGTTATGGTGTAACTACTGAAAAGGAAACTGAGGGATTTTTTCTCGACATTTTCTGTTATTTTTGAAATTTAATTTACTCAATCAAGCTATTAATCTGATCTGCATTGTCCCAAAATAATTTAGAAAAACTACGTTATCAAGTTAATGAAATCAATGCATCTTGTTTTAATACCTCAACTCATGGAGTATTTCCAGCATTACACATAATAACATATAAACCAATGGCATTTTTTATAATGCCCTCCATAGGCTATTTTAGACAGATACTTATTCTTGTAGTTATTTGTCTTATGGTTTGTTATGTCTTTTGTCTCCCTCGTGAGCTACTAATACTGGGAGATGGAAGTCCTGATTTTAAATGCCCGCCAATTTTGTGCCTATCCTCAAAGGTACCCCTTCTTCTGCAGTTGCACCCTGCTTCATAAAAGCTCACTAAGAGTTGAACTGTCATGATTATAACCTCTATTTGTTGTGTAACAAATCCATCCGCCCTCTTGCTATTATTCCAGGGGCGTATCCAGGATTTTCTAACCCGGGGGGCGCGAATTACTATCTAAGCGGAGCGCCACCATCGGTTGGCGCGCAGCGTACAAGAAAAATTCTGGTTTTTACACCCCCCAGATCACCGGAAATGACACTTCTCGGGCTTGAAAATGACCAACCAGATGTACACTTTTGCCTGAGAACCAAGTATTTCCCAATAGTTTTTTTTTCCATTCATAAACATTTTTGAAGATTTTCTTCAGTAACAAATCATGTTCGACCTCATCGCATGTCCTGTGCAGAGCATTGCTTTTGTAGGTGATTCTACGTCGCGGCCCACAATACCCGACAGCCCCACTTTTCAAGGTTTTCAGCCCATTATTTGTTCAGAATTTGAAAATTCACTTCAAAACATACCCACAATGTTGCTAAAAGGTCATCTATGGACAACCAATATAGAAAAACTTCCTTCAACCCCTAACAGACCGGTCAAAACTACACGAGTAGAGGGAAGTATGACGAAGAATGTTGGTAAGGAAATTTTCGAAAATTCAGACACAGTTAATTTATTGGTGTACAAATATTAAACCCTCTTATAACGGCTATTATAAAACTTGGTTGAAGGAAATGAAATAATACCAGATATTCCCGAAATCGAACACTACACACATAGGCGTATAGGAGGCGGGGGGGGGGGGGTTCCTACTGAAAGAAAAATAAATTGCAATGATGTATAGCTAAAGGAAATGAAAAAATATCTCCTTGATAATTAAAATAAAGTTCTAAGCTTGGTCGACTAATTCGCCATGACTAATGTAAAAGAGAATTTGACATAATTGGACCTCCATGCTTTTTCTCCATCTATACATAAGACATTTCGTTGTTTACATTAGCATCCCGCGGTATACTGCGCAATTTCCACGGACCGTACGATACAACGATGGTATGCGATGTAATAACCGATGCTTGCTTATATGATATTGACGTTAAGTTGTTGAACGCGCGCGGAGCTTGCGAAAAAATTAGGTTATATTTATCGGGCAAGTCGTTACAGCCCCCCAAGTCAAATTGGGTTCCTATGACTACACACATCGACAGTTTTGAGGCTGTTCATCCTGGAACCGCAATTTTTATGCTCACTGATATGATGTGCTATCTGCTGTTTGCTTTACAAATTCGAACAGGTGCGCAGCGAATAATTTGCCAAGAGAGGGGCGAAGCCTGTAGGCAAACTATCTAAGCGTAGCGCCACCACGGGTTGGCGCGAAGCGTACAAGAAAATTTTGGCCGAAAATGCCTCCCAGATCGGTGGAAACGACACTTCCCATGCCTTGTAAGTTGCATCTAAGCATTTTCTATTTTGAAATTACTAGCGATATCATAAAACAAAAAAATATGCTCGGGGGGGGGGCGGTCGCCCCCTTCCCGAAATGCGTCATGTTCCCCGACGACTCGGTCGAGTTCGAGACCAGTCACAGTTGGTTTCATAGCACAATTGTTTAAGGCGTCCATACACACACACGCGTTATGATAGACCATATATAGTATTTATATAGATACATTAGTGAGAGAGGAAAAATGGAAACGTCAAAAGTGGAGTTGTCGGTGTAAGAGGTAGGGTAAGGCGCACGCCCCTTCCGAAGTCCTCGATCCGTCACTGGCTACCCGGCCATGTGTATATAATAGAGATCAGCGCTGTAATGATGTCACTGTTCCTCTTTCCCTTCCCGGTGTCTTGGCAGTTTCCTTTTACTCCCTCCTTTTCTCCGTTTTCTCTCTTTCTTCTTTTTCTTTTCCCTTCCTTCCTCTCCTCCTCCTCTTTTCCCCCTCTCTTTTCCCCTTTTCTTCTCTTTTTTTCTCTCCTCTTTTTCTTACCCGGGGGGCGCGCGCCCCCAACGCCCCCCCTGGATACGCGCCTGTATTCTATGATCGAGTTTCCTTCATTGAATCTGCTTGTTAATTGCTTCACACAATCTGAATTCCATTCTTCATTCACTCCCCCTCCCCCGTCCCCCTCCCCCTCCCATCACCCTTCTGTTAGGCAAACGTCCATGTGCGTGTACGGACGTGCTGACTGAAATCACTAGCTACATGCGTCCCCATTCCCACCCTCTGTTAGGGGACCATCCATGCAGGGGCGTAGCGAGCGGGGGGGTGTGGGGGGGTGTCACAATAATTTGGTCGCTGTCGGCAAATTTTGGGTCTGTCGGCAAAAGGAGAAAAGGTGAAGAGAGCAGAAGGGGAAGAAAGAAGGAAAGCTGAATAGAGAAAAGGAGAACGGGAGCTTCTTCCGTGCCAAATTTGACTTAAAATATGCACCAGATTGCATCTAAGGACGTGTCAAAACTAAAAAATTTCCATCTTGGGGGTCTACCCCTCCCCCATTACAGTCACCACTTCCAGATCCGTCGGCAAATCAAATTTGACTTAAAATATACACCAGATTGCATCTAAGGACGTTTCAAAACTAAAAATTTTCCAAAGGGGAGGGGGACACCCCCTCCCCTTAGACCCCTCCCCCATTTCAGTCACCACTTCCAGATCCGCCGGCAAATCAAATTTGACTTAAAATATACACCAGATTGCATCTAAGGACGTTTCAAAACTAAAAATTTTCCAAAGGGGAGGGGGACACCCCCTCCCCTTAGACCCCTCCCCCATTTCAGTCACCACTTCCAGATCCGCCGGCAAATCAAAATTGACTTAAAATATACACCAGATTGCATCTAAGGACGTTTCAAAACTAAAAATTTTCCAAAGGGGAGGGGACACCCCCTCCCCTTAGACCCCTCCCCCATTTCAGTCACCACTTCCAGATCCGTCGGCAAATCAAATTCTCCACACCCCCCCCAACAAAAACCCCTTCGCTACGCCCCTGCATCCATGTTTAAATGCTGATAGCAATCACTAGCTAGCTATACGTCTCTTTCACATCAACCGGTCACCTGACGCTCACATTTGCTTGCCACATCTGGAAATTGATTGCATCACACTAGAATAATAACTTTCTGGGGTTTTTTTTAACAGTCCCGAGGAAATGGTTTAGGGGATGTTGATCTTTAGTGATTTGAACTTCCCAGTATTTTAACTTCACTCTTAGTATCGAGAATATTCTTTTAAAGTACGTTGGCACTGATCCTCCTGTGTGTTTGCCTGACCATTTGGTATATTCTTGTTCAGCCATATGGATGTTGAATCCTTCTGGTGCCTTATTGCAGCTTTCACCTTCTCGTTCCTCGGGCCCATCCAGAAAACCGCCTACAATGCCTCTTCTACTGGCCAAGCTGTGAAGCCACCTCCCATTTCTTGTGCTTTATGGATGGCAATTTCTAGAAGGCTCCAAATTTTCTCATTTAGTTCCTGTTTTAGCATTGTAAGTTTGCTACGGTAGGCATGTACCCTACTCAATGGTACCTTAACACCCCTTTAGTGTCCTGGTAATGTTTCTGGTGGACTCCTCATTTTAACATGAGATGCATGATAATTGCTGGACTGTCTCACCCGAGCAAATTCCTAACAGTCAAAGTGAGCAGCGCAGCCGATGTGTAGCCCCAGCCGTTTCTTAGGCAGTTGACCTCAGAAGCTGCTGTGTAGAACCTACCTCTCGCTTTGAGATCTTTTCCCCAGAGAATAGAGAGATATAGATGGCGGATTGAATGGCAATGGTGTCATATGAGTTTCTCCAATTTATTTCCATTTCCTGCGTCTTCAATGTACCCCTGTTCCTTGAATTGCTTATTAGCATATTAACTTTGTCGGGGAACTCAAAAGGAAACTTGGAAATCTGCAGGATATGCGCAACTTCTTCCTTGAATTCCACATAATGCAAGCAAAATGTTTATCTGTTCTTTCTTTGCTTCCATCAACCATAATTGTTGCCAAGTTGGCATTTTAACTTCATCTGCAATTTCAGCATGAGTTATTTCCACTGTATAGTATTCAGTATCTCAGTTTGTATCCAGTTTTGCTTGATAACAGTGCAATACATTTCACATGCCTGCCCCCCCCCCCTCCCCATCACTCTACTCTGCCATCATCTGTACCCTTCCCATGGCTGGTGGCAAAGATGTTCCGTTTCACCTTCATTTTATAATCTTCTTTGAAATGTATGTATCACATATTCCACTGCTGGAACCATTGTTTAAAACTGGCTGGCACTTGGCAGCACCATCAGAAAAGAAAGATATTGTGGTCAGTTGAGGACATGTTTCTTGGAAGTCTTTGATGATGTAATCGGTGAATGTAGTCAAGTGTGTAATTTCTCTGAACCAATTCATTGCAGACTTTTTTCGTCTTTTTTCCCCATCCCTTTTATTGACTCATTTGACATTTATACAAACAGACACGATAATTTTGTGAGATCTTTAGTATTACAATACAACGCAATCATTGCCTTTATTATTTTCTTATCTTTAGTTTTAATAGTACATAACAATATCAATACCAACAGTGCAACCTCAGAGACAAAACGTACAATAATACTATTCAAATATCACGATCGCGACTTCCACCATGTTGAGAAGCAAAAATATTACGAAGAAGAAATACTAAACAGGAAACCGCAATGAGACCCTATAAAAAGAGCGCTAAATGCAAATGAAATCCTTCGTACTAAAAGCAGTTAAAATTTCTTGAAGAGAGATCGGAGGATTAGGCTTATTCTTACAATGGCAGACTGTGGCAGACTATAGCTTAGGGCTTTAACATCTCCATTGGCAAAATATTCACAACCAGTCAATCTTGTCAATTTTTAATGATTCTAACCACCAATTTGAATCTCATTCTGTCGGATGATGTCATATAGTTTCTTCTGCTTCTGCTTCTGTTACGTACTCGTGAAAAACCCCTCTCGGGTATCACAACGAGGATGTTGGTGCGCAGCGCAGCAGTGCATGCTTATAATAATGCGTGGGCAATCTTGTCTTAAACACCTCAAGACTAGGGCCCTCTTTAACGGCCAAGGATTGTGTAAGATTCTCAAAGTCAACTTGAAATCTAACCCTAGCCTTGTTGACTATCAGTTTTGTGTTAAATGATATGCTTCAAAATGAGTATTTTGCTTTCTCTTTGTTAATTTTTAAACAGGAAGTACTGGGAATTGTTGTTTGAGATCTTTGATAGAATCTTGTAGAGTGTCACGTAAAATCTACTTGTGCTTTAACTGCACTGGTTTCCCTATAGGCCTATGAATGATGGAAGCATATGATGAAATCGTATCAGTACATATATGAACATTGCAAAATATATAACCATCATGGTTTCCCACAAGCTATGAACCATGGCCCGTGTATGACAAGCATTCTATGTCATCTAACTCATGTCACTTCAGTCAACAAATTATTACCACACCTGTCTAGAGGGGAGGGAAGGGGCGGTTGGTAGAGTCTGCAACCTCTGGGCTTATATATCGTCAAGTAGGGAACCTGGGAATAATAGAGGTCTATCGAAATATGAGAAAAAGAGGGATTTATTCTCATTGTTTTAATATCCAGGACATTAATAAAAATGAGTTAATATTGCCCTGGGATGCTACCAGGATTTTGACATCCCTGGACATCCAGATGAAATGAATAGGCCTACTAGCTGATACCATATATCCAGTTACTCTCTTTGGTTTATTCGTAACCAAACAGTCTCGTCAATAAAAAATATGAATCGATTCCTTCAGCCCAACGATGCAATTTATGATGGGAAAAGGAAAATATGTGGACTGTGTTTATGATATAGATGTTGACAGCAGCATGTCTCAGACAACAGTGCACAACATTTCTAGCACGGTACAGCTGGAGAAGCTAGTGCAGTCACCTCACCGTACGTACAGTAGAGACAGCAACAAGCTTACTGTTACCAGCCAACAGTTAACGATCAATTTGAGTGATGAACACATCTACGTTGGACTGATTCTCTTAAAAATTGTAGTAGAAACTTGCTATAAACCTTGTGACATTGAAGATAAACATAGAACTTTCAAAATAAAAATTTGAATTGTTACTATAGACACTGATCCATGGGGGAGTTTCTACGCCTGGTACCGATGCAATGAGTCATTTCCTGTTTTCTCTCCAAGTAGGAGAGAGCCCAACGAGGTGTCATTTGTGAAAAATTCCTCATTATTTTTTTCTATTAATATATTGTTTGAAATTTATACTAGACTAAACAGAAACTGAAAGCAGGATTTGTATTTTCGGCTGTCATTAGGGTGAGAGCAAGTTATGTCATCTTTGAGAGTCCACTTTTCAGTGATTTTAATGCAATTTTTTACACCTCATCTTTGAGTCACTGTTTCACTCCGTGCTTGCTTGCAGAAGGTGATGGTAGACTTAACCAACAGAGGGCAGTCTACCTTGTTCTTTGACGTCAGAAGTAACTTGATTCATTCTTGGTTTATGGTCAGTAATCGTACCCTTTTTCTAAACATCAACAAGGAAGCTGCCTGAAAGGTTGTTATATAGGCCTACTTAGCATGCTATCTGTCTTTGGTTTAATATTTCATTGTTCCTTATAGCATTTCCTGTAAAATTAGTGATTCCTGCACACTTTATGCCTCATCAGTATCATATTTTGTTCAATATCATAACAAACTTATGTTGTCTTTGTTACTATGGTCGGTCTTCCAAAAATCCTTCCCCAAATGGAATCAATCAAGTGAACAAAATAAGCATAAATTAAACGGCGGGTTAGTCAAATCAAGTGGTAACACAAATACTGCAATCATTCAATCATCATATTTCAATGACTTCAGAGAATTTATGCTGCGGTTATTAAACAGACACACAGCTATCGGTTTCTCGGTACATGCAGAAGTATATTAAGAGTGTTTGGTTGAACTTTGTACAGGTAAGATATTATTTCCACTACTACTAGTGCTTCACATCATGTAGTTACTATTATTTGGAAGATATCACCTTTCTTGCAATATAACTAAACAAAAAGTCTGAGACAAAAGATTGTACTAGTTTTCCTACCAGTGAAGCTATGTGTTGATAGCATGTGTTCTGCCCATTGTTGAAATTCAAGAAGTCAGAGAAAATTTGTGTATTTGCCTACGAGACTTAACATTAAGAAAATAAAAGCGAATGTCGATTTCTTCTTGAATATTTTGTGAGAGGATATATATACCAGGGAACGGACACAGCAGGTAGGATTGTCAATCTTTGCTGTTGTTGTTTCTTCCTTCCTTCCTTTCGTTCGTTCGTTCATTCAATTTTGTTTTGAAATTGTTGTTTCTTTTGGGCACCGCACCTTGCTCATTTAATAAATAATATTTGTGCGCATGAGTCATGTGAGAATGGAATATATATATGAGCTGATTAGAATAGATTATTATATTTATGTTTAATTTTTTTTTACAATTTTATATTACAATATAAAATTAAATCCATTTGTAGTGGTGTGAAGTGCCTTCTGTAATAGATCAGTATTCTGTTAGCAAAGTAATATGGTTTCGGTATTTTATGTTCTTTGAAGAAAGGATAACAAAATTATATGAGACCAAATATCTGGACAAAAATTCAAGAAGTCTGTTTCTTTATTATTAGCTTTACTACCACACCTGCTCCTGTTCTCCATCAATATTCTCGTTTTTTTATATATTGATTTTTTTTTTAACTGCGCCAGACTGAAAACTTTCAAATGTCAGATTTAGCCGTTATTTATATGTACATGATAGTGTTACCATCAGAGGACCAGAGGGAGTAGGGAGTGGGGGTTATAGAAGGTAGGGTGAAGAGCCGCAAACTGCCAACTTGCAGGACTGCCCTGTAATGAGATAAATAGGTCATTCAACACAGCTTCTTGCATGAGAGTTCAGATTATATACGTAATATTATGATATATTTGAAAATATAAAAGTATGCATGGAAAAGGACTGTTGCTTTGTCAAATTTAGGAAGCTGTTCATCAAGATAAGAAACCCTTCTCATGCACCCAAGCAACCTTAAAGGAAACTCAATAGGGTCTGAAATAAGCTACATGTAAGGGTTCCTGATCCTTAGGCAGTGGCGTAGGAAGGTGCTGTTGAGTGGGGGGGGGGGCTGAAAACTGATGGCCGGCCTGGGGGAGGGGTCTAAGGGGAGGGGTGTCCCCCTCCCCTTTGGATTTTTTTTGCATTTCCAGGTGGCCTCAGATGCAATTTGGTGCAATATAGCACACTTCAACACCCACTCCATTTTGTAAATAATTTTGCATTTTCACCTGGCCTTAGATGCAATTTGGTGCTCCAAATGAGATTTTTTCTGATTTGGAAATGAAAAAGGGGTTTTCTGACTTGCTGAGCGGGGGGGGGGGGGCGGAATGATACTTCCGCCCCCCCCCATATTTTTCACTGGGGGGCTGGCGCCCCCAGCCCCCCGGTTCCTACGCCCTTGTCCTTAGGTCTCTAAACTAAACTAATGTTTAAAAGTAAGAGGGCCTGACGTTTCGATCCTAGCAGGATCTTCTTCAGAGGCTGAAACCAACTAACTTAACTAAAGGAAACATAAACCCAACCATGATCACATTCACTGGTCTATGTGAAGGAGATAAATCTTGTAAACAACTTGCCCGGCTAACAGCTATAAGAAAAGTCTTAATCCATTTCGGAGATGATGGCATTTGGTTTCAGCATACAGGTTGTCAACACCTATCATTCTACCTTCAAGATATGAAAATACAAACAAAGAGCCAGTTAATGGTTTCATATAATCTTGGTGGCACTTTGACATCACAGATTTACCAAAATAATGACAGCTCTCAAACACAACTTGTAAACTAAAATATCTTGCAAAACGGAACAATTTTTTTGCTCATTGCTGACTGGGAGTGTTGTTGTTCTTAACGGATCTCTGTCATTGAAGCCAAAGACGATGACTGGGTTTGTGTCTCTTTTAAACACGATCGACTTATGGATGACTAAAATGTCTTTATAAAACTATCTGTTTTACCTCCATGGTATAACCAACATCACCGCGCCAAATACCCTACTTTTGGTTTGCACCCTTCAGTTAACGTGAAGTGTTGAGTGATGTTCCAGAATCTCAGCTGATTTGAAGTTGTGTTAATCATGCCTTTATGGATTCTTAATTTCCCCCTTTAATTCTGCTCCATCTTTGATTTGTATTATGAATCATAATTTTACTACAAATACTGAAGAAAACACATACTTCTATAATACTTAATAAATGAACTTGTATACGCGGATAGCCAAAAAAGAAAGGAACAAAGAAGAAGAAGAATCAGCAGTAACAGCTCAAAACCTTATCATGATATCATAGTGCATAGATATTATATTAACAAGGGCGGCGGAACCGGGGGGCACAGGGGCACGTGCCCCCACTTTTCCTCAGGTTAAATGTGCCCTTTTTCTACATAAAAGTTGTACTATTGATCACCTTATTAGGTCAGCGATATTTCAGTAAGAGATCTAATCCTAATTTAGAACTGTTAATGAATTTCTGTGGGTCAAACTCAAAGCTATATCGAATGGAAAAAATTGTTAGTATCTCTCCTGTCTGACCACAATGACATTCGCCTGGCTATTCCAAATGTTCTCTGCCTAATACACATATACCTACTGGAACCAATGAGCGCAGCCTCCGGAGAGAAATTCTTCTCCGTACAACGCCGGATAAAGACATACTTGCGGAGCACAATTGGTGAAAAATGGTATAATAATATGCTAATGCTTCATATCCATGAAGCAAGAACGGACGGATTAGTTATACGGGACATCGCTTAAGAGTTTACAAAGCGAAACCCACGTCGAATGAAATATTTCGGGAAGTTTTAAATGTTTACTACCACAAGGTTTGTAACCAGTGGCGGAGCGTCCATACAGTCAGGGGCGGATGCCCCCTGATGGACTCAAATGGACTGCTTGTGCCCTTTTCAGCTTTTTACCACTTTTCACTTATTCGCGATTATTGACTTTTTAATTGCGCTCTCATCTACCTATTGACACATGTCACGTTTTGTTGGTGTAATTTTCTGACAAAATGGCGATGACACCTATTTATTCTTCGTTTATCTGCAAATTAGCAAGGCCCGGAAAGGGTCGTTTCCGGCGATCTAGGGAGTATCTTGACTCATAAAATTTCTGTACGCTTCGCGCCAACCTGTGGTGGCGCTCCGCTTAGATAGTGTCGAAAGCGCCCCTACAGACCATTCTCGATCCCCTGATCAATACCCCTAGCTCCGCAACTGCTTCTAACATTCTGGTGAGTGCTATTATGCATATTCAATTTCAAAAAAAAAATTCTAATGCATTTCCAAAATGCATTGCTATATTATATTGTAACTTTTTAATAAGCAGAAGCCATTTATAGCCTACTATGAATAATGAGTATAGTTTTAATATCCCATAACCTACCCCATCCTTTCGTATTTTGACATATTTCATTTGCTTTCATGCATGTATCGATCGCGTGTGCAGGGACTTTATAATGATTTCACCTCATTTTGTCTCGAAAGAAAACTTGTTCCTTGTTTCCCAATTTGCACATTGGATATTGCAGTGCTAGTATGCATTTTTTCCTTGAGGGTGGGGGGGGGGCGTTGATGGAGTGATGTGTATACGCAAATAAGATAATACAAAAAGAGTTATAAAGGGTACTAAATATCAGGTTGCATCAGTCCAATCAAATTTCTGCAAAGTGCCCTTCGACGTCGGTGCCCCCCCCCCCCCCCAGATTAAAAGTGCTTCCGCCGCCCTTGACAATGCAGGTGAAAGCAGTACAGCAATACAGGTGAAAAGATAAAGACCGATGGTAAAAAAGATTTGCTTTAACCCAGGAGAAGTTATGTTTATAGGGTTTCATTGGTTTTCTATATGTACATTGTGCGTTTTTCAGCACAGATTTAACTGTATACCGGTGAACGTAGTCCGTTACGCCAAGTCGCATCACCATATCAATTGGCATTTCACGAAAACAAGGTGTTTTTAATTAAATGAAAAGTTTTGCGGCTGGCATAATTATTACTTCACCATAACCAACATATCTTAAATGTTAGTATTAATTCCTTCAACGTCGCCATGGCCCACTTAATCGGAGATTAGCCACACGATTTCACCGGTACCTGTAAATTGTAGAACATATGTGGAGTCAGTCGTCAGAAAGCTAAATTCTGTCATGCACTGCTGCTAGGATGCTCGCCAAGATCGAAGACAATATCGTGACGGAAAATTTTTACTTCGGAAAATCGTCCTTTGAGTGTCAGTCTTAGTGTTGATGGGCGAGTCGATAGCATTTCCGCTCCGCGAGCAAGAGTTTTCTGTCGGTAAAATAATAACTCTCCCCCAGTAATTACGTTAAAGTGTGCCAGTGCATGCACCATAAGCCGTTCTATTGCTTTAATTAACGATATTATATCATCTTATTGTTGTTTATATCTTCATCTGCTTGTTCTCACTGTCCGGTATGTTATGTTCCATTCTGGACAATATTTGTAACTTGTTAGTTTGTTTTCTTTTGCATATACTCAGGCTCGTTTGCTGTCATATACATTTTGTAGGTGAGAGCCCTTGGGGAAGGGCCCGGCTAACCGAGCTATATATATCCTCTTCTTTGCGAAAGTTAATATCCACGCTCCAATAAGCAATTAGTGTTATAAATCACCTAACATTGGAAATGGAATATTTACATGCATTATTTGTTACGGGGTTTGTAGTTGCCGAGCTCTGAAAGGAGCTTCGCCGCTAACTGACTCCTGTGAGATTAGCACCAAATGAAGTTAGATAGCCAGGCGCGTATCCAGGATTTTTTTAACCCGGGGGGCGCGAATTACTATCTAAGCGGAGCGCCACCATCGGTTGGCGCGGAGCGTACAAGAAAATTTCTGGTTTTTATACTCCCAGATCACCGGAAATGGCACTTCTCGGGCTTGAAAATGACCAACCATGACGTACACTTTTGCCTGAGAACCAAGTATTTCCCAGTTTTTTTTTTCCATCCATAACGTTTTGAAGATTTTCACCAGTCACACATCATGTTCGACCTCATCGCATCTCCTGTGGATCATTGCTTTTGTAGGTTATTCTACGTCGCGGCCCACATTACCCGACAGCCCCACTTTTGAAGGTTTTAAGCCTATTATTTGTTCAGAATTTGAAAATTCACATTTCTCGTGAATACACTCACCTGAAAACATATCCATAATACCCATAATTTATGGACAACCAATATAGAAAAACCTCCTTCAACTCCTAACAGACCGATGAAAGTTACACGAGTAGAGGGAAGTACGATGAAGAATGTTGGTTAGAAAATTTTCGAAAATTCCGACACAGTTAATTTATTGGTGTACAAATATTAAACCCTCTTATAACGGCTATTATAAAACTTGGTTGAAGGAAATGAAAAAAATAGCAGATATTTCCTTCAACCGAACACTACACATATGGGCGTAGGCGGGGGGTGGGGATCCTACTGAAAGAAATATAAATTGCAATGATGTAGCTAAAGGAAAGGAATAGTTTAAAAAATATCTCCTTGATAATTAAAATAAAGTTCTAAGATTGGCCGACTAATTCGCCATTACTAATGTAAAAGAGAATTTGACTTAATTGGACCTAATAATGCTTATTCTCCATCTACATAATATATTCCGTTGTTTACATCAGCATCCTGCGGTATACTGCGCAATTTCCACGGACCGTAAGGTACACGATAGCATGCAATGTAATAACCGACGCTTGCTAATATGATATTGACATTGACATGTTAAACGCGCTCTGAGCGCGCGAAAAATTTAGGTTATATTTTTCGGGCAAGTCTTTACAGCCCCCAAAATCAAATTGGGTTCCTATGACTAGACACATCGACATTTTTGAGGCTGTTCATCCTGGAACCGCCATTTTCATGCTCACTGATATGATGTGATATCTGCTGTTTGCTTTACAAATTCGAACAGGCGCGTAGCGAATAATTTGCCAAGGGGGGGGGGGGGGGGGGGCGAAGCCTGTAGGCAAACTATCTAAGCGTAGCGCCACCATGAGTTGGCGCGAAGCGTACAAGAAAATTTTGGCCTAAAATGACACTTCCCATGCCTTGTAAGTTGCATCTAAGCATTTCTATTTCGAATTTACTTGCGATATCATAAAAAAAAATATGCTCGGGGGGGGGGGCGGCGGTCGCCCCATTCCCGAAATGCGTCATGATCCCCGACGATTCGGTCGAGTTCGAGACCAGCCACAATTGTTTAAGGCGTCCATACACACACACACGCGTTATGATAGACCATATACAGTATATATATCAGTGGCGTAGGAAGGTACTTTTGAGTGGGGGGGGGGCTGAAGACTGATGGCCAGCCTGGGGGAGGGGTCTAAGGGGAGGGGGTTCCCCCTCCCTTTTGGAATTTTTTGCATTTCCAGGTGGCCTCAGATGCAATTTGGTGCAATATAGCACACTTCAACACCCACTCCATTTTGTAAACTTAATTTTGTATTTTCACCTGGCCTTAGATGCAATTTGGTGCTCCAAATGAGATTTTTTTCTCATTTGGAAATGAAAAAGGGGTTTTCTGACTTGCGAACCGGGGGGGCGGAATGATACTTCCGCCCCTCCACATTTTTCACTGGGGGGGGCTGGCGCCCCCCAGCCCCCCGGTTCCTACGCCCTTGATATATATAGATACATAAGTGAAAGAGGGAAAATAGAGACGTCAAATATGGAGTTGTCGGTGTAAGGGGTAGGGTGAGGCACACGCCCCTTCCGAAATCCTCGATTCGTCACTGGCTACCCAGCCATGTGTATATAATAGGGATCAGCGCTGTAATGATGTCACTGTTCCTCGTTCTGTTCCCGGTGTCTTGGCGTTTATCTTCCACTCACTCCTTTTCTCCTTTTTATCTCCTTCTTTTTCTTTTCCCTTCCTTCCTCTCCTCCTCCTCTTTTTTCCCCTCTTTTTTCCTTTTTTCCCCTCTTTTTTCCTTTTTTCTTCTTTTTTTCCTTCCTCTTTTTCTTACCCGGGGGGCGCGCGCCCCAACGCCCCCCCCCTGGATACGCACCTGATAGCAGTAAAAAAGGTACAAATGATTAAAGTTTCGTCACTCACATCTAGACGCTATTCTGCGGCCGGGTACTTATCATATGTAAAACTTTCAAAATTTCGATTTTTCGAATCATTATTTTAATATAAACCTTATGACGTTTATGTTCTCATGTGATTTTAATAGCGAATAGCCTCTAAACGTATATTTTTTTTTGAACATCAAAAGTTGCTTTCGATGATTACTTGATCCAGAACTAAATTGTTTACAGGCTCATCGGACATAATTATTTAAACCTACGTCCAGGCTACTTGAAATATTTGGTGAAATCTAAATTCCTTGCCGTTCCGCTGTAATCGAAAGTTTGATGGTAAGACCTACGTAGATTGAAGCGGTAATATTCTGTGATCGTCACGGCTCGACAAACAAAGGAGCAAGAAAGTAAATAACAAAGTGAAAGAAAGAGAAAGAGAAAACACGATAGTGGAACAAAATGCAGTTTGTAAACCCACCAACCCATAAAGTTTAAGAGCTTTCATAAAAGCGAATAACTTACTACACACAGAAAATTTACTGTGTAATATTTGAAACAGTCAGTTTTCGGACATCAAAGTATCCCTTGTTACCATAACGGTTAATTGATGGCCTTGATCTCAATGAATCGTGACCCATGCAGGAAAAAAGCTGCAAGGCGTTCAATGTGGTTTCACTTTTAGGGAATTTTCCCCTCAGTTCACTGACGTCGAATTGCGTTGAGGAAACCATCGAAGATGCGTGGACTTGTAGGTCAGATTACTACCCGGAGTCGTAATCTGTCTTTATTGAATTATGTTCAACATTGGGAAAATGAAATATGTTCATTGGCGTTATAGTATGTTTAGTTTTGGATTTATTAATAAAGAAAAACAAGAAGCATGCCAAGGTTGATCGTAAGGTGCCGAGGTTGATTGATAATTGTAAGGTACTAAGCAAGGTTAGTAACTTCGTGATACACTTTACAAATGGCAACCGATGTCAGGCAGGCAGGTAATAAACAATGCATAGGCCTATCCTGGATTACTGTAATACTAATAGTTACATAGCAATGCCAGGCCTATCAGTTAACATCTTCAAGTTCAAGTAGTACAATTAGTTCCGAGTAGTAGTCACAGGCACTCGTAACGTTATCTATGTGTATAGTATCACAGGCACTCGTAACGTTATCTAGGGCCGTGTTTATAGACCATACACCTAGATAACTAGGTAGTGGTAAAAAATATGAATACTATTACTATTAGTAGTGCAGCTGGCATCACCGCGATTGTTTGCCGGTTCTACTAGATTCCTCAGATGCAAGCCAACACTTGATTGGTTATTAAAAGGAAGTTTACTACCATTTTTTTCGAACAGTAAATTTGGCCATTTGTTAAAAACCACTGAGTATGTAGCTGTTGGGACAAGGTGAGCAAAATATTAAGACAAGTGCCGTGGAAATCAAACTTAGCAGATGAGACCTAGATGTCTACAGTATTATTCATGCTTTACCCAATGAAGCTGCATACTTGATTTCTTATAGTGCTCACTGGAATCACTGAGATCTGCAGACCTGTACTGGCTTTCACATTGCTGGCTTAGTTAGAGTGCGGCAACAAGCTTTTAGCATATTAATGCTTTATTGGCTATTTCTAAGTTCTTTCCTATAGTTGGAGTAACAGAGTAATGCAAGTACAGTAATGAAGTAAGAAACAGGCGCATAGCCAGGAATTTGCCAAGGGAGGGGCGAAACTGTAGATTCGGCATTGCAAACTATCTATAGAAGCGTAGCGCCACCATGGGTTGGCGCAAAGCCTTAAAAAAGTTTGGCTGAAAATGCCTCCCAGATTGCTGGAAATGGCACTTACCAGGCCTTGTAAGTTGCATCTTATCATTTTCTCTTTTGAAAATACTAGCGATATCATAAAAACGTAATTTAAAAAAAAAAAATATGCTCAAGGGGGGTGGCTGCCCCCATCGCCCCCCCCCCCCCCCCTTGGCTACGCGCCTGGTAAGAAAAGAGATATGAAGTACATGATTAAATCAGCTAAAAATCTCATCATTGTTGTCAATATGTCAAAGAATGGTCATTTACTGTATATATTCACGGTTACAGGAGCAATTTTTTGCCACCGTCTAGACCATTTCCCATAAGGGAGACCCTTAGGTTTAGTTGAATGGTGCAGTGCCCTCGGCTTTTGGAAATTACTTTTGAGAATTTCAGCTTGGTAACATTTGATGACACTTTTAAGAAGATATTATTTATCCCAATTATCAATTAATTAGAAACTCAGCATAGTGTCTTTCAAAGAGACCTGTGTCAGGTCACATAAAGCTTTTGTTTCAACAGTTTTGCATCAAAGGAAAGGATTAGCTTGTCTTAATTCTCCTTCAACCATCCATGGTAATTAAAAAAAAAAGTAGACAATTATAAATGTATAAAACTTCATAATTTAAGTAATACTGTACCTCAATTGTGCTTGCAAAATAGTAGCTAGATAAATATGTATGTGGCATACATTTGCATACATGTCTGTGTGGTTCAAATTTGTAATTGATACCATGATGCAGCTTACTTGAACTTAAAGAAATGAGTGCCTCTTTCCCTACCAGTTGGTTTCAATTTCATGTACATGTACAGTAGAATTGTGTTGTTTGCCAACAACTGTGATTGAGAGACTTTGATGTTATAGAGTAGACCTGTCTATAATTATCATTTAAAAAAAAAAAAGGGTTTGGTGTCAACATGAATTGTCTTCTATCTCCAGGTTGCGCCATGGAGATTAGGACGATTTTCGGGATCCCAGGGATATTTTTGGTGTTGTTGACGTTGTTATTGATGCCGTGGAGAACTTCATCCAGTGATATCTGTAAGTCTGCTGAAGATATGGATGCAACCATTGAAGATCCATGTTCAAAGGTACTGTTATGTTCAGTAATTGTAGTCTTTAATATACAAATAATGAATGGTTATGAGTGCAATAGTGCAAATATTTCAAGTTGAAAGATGGAATGTTCCATTCAACGAGGCGCATCCGAGTTGATCTTTCAACGAATGAAATATTTGCACTATTGCACTCATAACCATTCATTATTTGTTTTATACAACATCTTCAAATTTGGATATAATTGGATGTAAAATGCACTCATGCAACAGATTGTTTTGAACAGACAGGTTTCTCTGCTCTCTTACCATTGAAAAAAAGTGCTATCAAAAAAGTATAACACATGGTTCTATTTTCATAGAGTGCAATAGAGCGTATTTTGCATGCAATCGACAAGCAATTGACCAATCAAATGGCCGGAATATAATTAGGTGTTGTACAGTATAATGGTTGATATTAAACTCTTGCTGCATGGCTATGTGGTTTAATGCAAATACAGAAATGTTTGTAAACTATAGATTACTATAGTGACAGTATAGTTGCAGTAAAGTGTTACATCATAACTACTTTTAGGTAGCCTATATTGCAGAAGTGAAGGGTTATGAACTTAAGAATGCTCTATTAACTTTTTACAGCTATCTGGATTTGGTTCATTGTTACACTAGTTATTCTCCTTATTTTAACTTAATCTCCCAAGTTTTCAAGGGATTGAAATTTAGAAAACAAGATTCAAATGTTTTGCAAAAGACAGGTTGACAGGTCCGATACAGTATGAAGCAAAGTGATAAAAAAAAAAGTTTGGATGAATTGAGAAAAATAACAAATAGGATGGTACAGGTAAGGAGTGGAAAAAGTGTCCAATGATGACAACTCAGTTTCTAAACCTGTTTTATTTTATTTAAGGTGTATTAAATAGACTGTTTATTTTACTCATTCTGAGATTTTCAGAGCATCTGCAACACAAATGTATGTTTATCAAGAAATTTGCTCTGTTATCGTTGGGATGAGGATTAATCTTGGGGCTGAAATTAACTGATGTCTTTGTTTGGAAACAAACTATGAGTTATTATATGTCATTTGTTACCTTAGATACACATTAATAAGTTAATATAATGACAAATTCTGTCCAATTAATACCAAACCATCTGCACTGTGAGCTTTAATGTTTTCATTTTTCACCACATGTGCTGTACCGTACAGGTGTACATAAACAACATTGTGCAACAAGGAAATACAGTGTGTGTACAAAGCGTTGTAAACTAGAAAAAGAAAAAGAGTTGTCAATGTTGTTGATATAACGCCTTCTTAGTTTTCGTTAAGGAAGGAAGGGTGCCAACTGTCATTCCTGACTAACGGTTGTAATTTCTACCCAGAAAACGAAAGCTAAGTACAATATAGAAAGGAGAGTTTGAAATAACATATATACAGGATAAGAAATTGCTACGACTTGTGTATTTTTACATCATTATGATTGTTATGTTTACGAGCATCAAGTTTTCATTACGCCCGGGAAGGAAATCATCTTCACCTTTCGTCGTGACGTGAATCGACGATGTACGTTACATGTTTGTGATGTGAGAGACTTGGAAATGTTTAAAGAAAGCAGCAATAACAGTGAAATGTCAAAGTAAACATTTTATATCAGCATTTGTAGACAGTATTAGTATAAATATGAGACAAATTAAAACAGAGCTTCCAAAACTGCTATGTGCACACAATTTGAATGCCAAATTATTTGTCAATTCAAGCTCATTTTCCAGGTAATAGACAGTTTAAATAAACTTAGACTGCAAGATAATCATTTCTTCTTATTTTTACAAGTTGTTGATGGGCAGTGTTAAGGAGAAATTTATGAAAAAGAAAAAAAAAAATGAGAAAAACACAATTAAAATTAATTTCTTTGATAACTTCAGGACTTGGTAATTAAGGATTTAGGTTTTCAGTTTATAATGCTTTCTATAAACTCTCCAAAGCCAAAAGTATAACATTTAATCCATGAAAGACGTTTGCTCTGAAAGATTTGACCTTTTCAGGGAATAATATACTGTACAGTATCCATTGTCCGGTATCACCTACTGTACCCAAAAATGATAAGATAGCAAAATGATAGAATTGCTATCCATGTGCAAAGAATTTTTGCACATCTTTTAACACGTTTACCGTAACATTTTATAAGTTACAAAGTTTGAAATTGAACACTGATCTCTATTCCAAAATATTTGCTTTTGTCAATTTTTTACAAGATACTTGAACGGTGGTAATGGACGTGTTCACAATTTCACATGTAATAGCAGTTTTTTTTTATGAAAACATGAATATTGGTACTCTCAAAACAGTATTTGAAATATTATGAATCTGTGAACATGATGTTGCACATGATGAAGTAAGGGGAACACAAACCTAACCATCATCTTTGGTTGTATGACAGAGATCCCCCTCCCCCTCCCCCTAACTGCTAAGACAAATCTTGTTGCATAGGGAGATATCCTAGTTGTGTCCGGGAGCTATCATTTTGTAAATCTGTGATGTCACAGAGCCACTAGAATCTGAAACCTGGCTTCAAAGTACTTTCTCTTTGTATTGCTTTTCATATTTTTCCAGGTGAAATGTTAACAGGTTGTAGCCATGAAACCAATATGCCATCATTTAGGTCATGTACTGTTACCATCGTCAATAATTTAGATCTGGCGTTTGTTAAACCATTCTCCATTAAATACAAAATAAACAAATTGCAAAACACAAAAACAGAAGACAACGAAGATCATGAGAGTGGCTTGATTAAATGTCACATCTAGACTTGATCAAGTGTTGATGCCTTCACATGTTTAATGTGAAGAAAAAAAAATAAAATTAGTGATATCTTCCAAGTGGAATAAGATTTTTCTTAGCTGTTTTGGGAGAGTTGTTTATGACAGTATCTCATATGTCATACATCACTCATGATATTTTAGGTTTGTGTGTCTCCTTTGATACTAATTAGACTGCATAAATGCAAATCAGTTTTAATTTCTTGATAGACATATATACATGACATGTATAGTTCCCCTAGGTTTCCATAGTGACCTGGTTAAAATGGTCGAAATTTCATTCCAGATGTCACATTTATTATCTTTCGGACAGGACTTGATTGGTTTCCTGTTCACCCAGTCACGAGGTAAAGGGCACGATCACACTAGAGAGCTCTGCAAACATTACTGTATGCTACGCTGGGTGGTTACAACAGCACAGCAATTATCCTAACACTGTGTGATAATGCTACATGTATGTACAGTATATGTGTAGTACGTTGAGAGTGAATAGTATTCTGTTGACTTCAAAGTTTGAGAGTGAAAGACTGTAAATTTATGAAAGATGCTACGGTTGACTTGAAGGAAGAAAGACTGCAGTAAATATAGTGTGACTTTGGACAGACTTGTATAGAAATTTGACCATGAGGTGCGATCTTGTTAGACTACTAGAGTGCTTTGAATTATCTGCTTGAGTTTTACTCAACTGATATCAATTCATCTACTATAAAGGCATTGAAGACTTGCCCCAAACCGTGTGCGGCCATCTGAAAAAGTTAACTTTCTGTTGCTTGCAAGTGACGTTTTGTTGGTGTCGCTACAAAATGCAGACAGTAATAAAATGATATACCTTGTTATCTTTAGCTGGACCTGAGATGTCCATGGCTGTATCGTTCATACTGTGCTGTGGGTATTGACCGCAGCTGTATGTACTGACTGTACACTAGTGTCTAATTACCGACTGTAGCAAGCTGTGTGTGTATTTTCTGGGATGGAAGGTGGTGTTTAACACTTCTGTTACACCTCATTTGAGACTAGGTCAAATTACCAGCATTAGATGTTTCTTTTTGCGCGAGTCTTCACACTCTTTAATGAATAAAGTTCTGCCAAAAGCCATTAATGGAGAAGTATACAAAATGATGTTAATTAGTCATGTCTTGATAATTTGATATGTCATAAGTTTTTTGTTCTTCATACTTTACTCTCATATGCAGGGTGGTCTACAGATGACCAATGGCACTAACCTTCCCTGCACCTATGAAAAATGTATGGGTCGTAAGTAATTCATTTTCTTTCCAATTTCTAATTAGTTAAAAAAGTTCAAAAGTCTCAATACTTGGGCTTGGAGACGAAAATTGTAAAATTCTTGTAAAAAACAGGAAAATACTTTATAGAAAATTTTTTACGATTGCAAAAGAACTAAAAGATTTCCTCGAATATGAGAGGGGAAAAAAAAGAGAGAAAAGACGAAAAACAATAGAAAAAAAGAAAGAAAGAATAAAAAAAACCAGTCATATTACAGTCATAATACTTAACAGAGTGACATGTGTTTTCTTAGTTTCACTGTGGGAATTTTAGGCATTTTCTAAGTGGCTTTGTGGATTTAAATTGCAATTGAAAAAGTGGTTTACAGTCTGACTATAACCAACACAGTAACTGCAGTGTCTGTCAGTGCAGCTTTATATGCAGGTATATATGTCCAACACAGTACGAATTTAGGGAACATGCGAGACATGTGTTCCTCTGGTTTACCTGATGGTCATGTGTGTACATTCTAAGGTTCTAACCTATAAACTACTGCCTGCTGGTAGAACATTACAGTATATTGTGTCTATTTTGGCATGTTATATCAAGCTTTATTTGATGTTAATTAGATCTCTCTTTGCTGTGCTAATTTTGTTTTGTTGTCTTCTATTTGCATCACAACAGTTTTCAAGCCTCCCGCTTGTAACGATGTAAGTGATCTGTCATTGCCTAAACATTACAATACTCTGATTACTTTTACGGCCACTCAGTGTATGACCGAAGGTTCACCAGTCCATTTGGGATTAAACTTTTCGTGGACTATTAATAACACAGGTGAGCAAGTATGTATACAGTACATCTATGATGAATGTGATCAAATTTCATTTAAAATAATCTGGAATATTTAAAGTCATCTTAAAAAAGCAAGAAAAGGTTTCTGGAAATACATACCTTGCTCATAAATTCCTAAACCAGGTGGGATAAATTTTCACTTTATAAATCTAAATTCACTGTCAAAGTTTCTTGTTATATTTTATGGGTTGCCTTAATTCTGTGGTCTGTAAAATCTACAGCTAAATAATGAATTCATGTATTTAAAATTCACATTATAACTGAGCAGTGGACCCTTTGTCAAATTGCTTTACTTTATTGTTAAATTTTAAGGTTCAATATTAGCAATTTTCAATGTAAGTTAGGTAATATGTGACAAACCCATGCATTGGGCTATGAACCTGACAGTAGAATTTAACTGGGAAGCACTGCAAGTTGTTTATCCTAAATAAGCTACTTGTATTTCTCCCCTAACAACCATTAAAGGCATTGAAGACTCACCCCAAATCGTGTGCCATTTGAATAAGTTAACTTGCTGTTGCTTGCAAGTGACGTTTTGTTGGTGTCGCTACAAATTGCAGACAGTAAATGAAATGAGATACCTTGTTCTTTAGCTGGACCTGAGATGTCCATCGTTGAATCGTATATATACTGTGCTGTGGGTATTGACCGCAGCTGTACGTACTGACTGTACACTAGTGTCTAATTACCGACGGTAGCAAGCTGTGTGTGTATTTTCTGGGATAGATGGTGTGGTGTATAACACTTCTGTTACACCTCATTTGAAACAAGGTCAGATTACCGGCATTAAACATTTCTTTTTTGCACAAGTCTTCATACCCTTTAATGAACAAAGAATGGAAAGATTAAACAGAAAGTAAATCGAAAGGGATTTGATTGATCAAAATATATAAACGTGAAATTTGTTGGTGATCTTTATCTTATTTTTGGTTCCTTGCTTAAAGCAAAGGAACCTATGTATTCAGGTTTGCGTGTGGGTATGTGTGGGTGTGTGTGTGTGTGTGACGCTTTAGCTTGTATGCACGATAACTCAACAAGGGATTGACTGATCATGATCAAACTTGGTGGGTGGGTGGCCCATAGTGAGTAGATGAACCCTATTGTTTTTGGTGCCCACAAAGGTCAGTTATGGTCCAAAAACCCAAAATACTAAAACTGCAATAACTCCCAGTGCCAATGTGCGACAAGGTTGATATTTTGGGACAAGTTGTGAACTGGTTAGGGAAACATTTTGAAACCTAACGGTCATGTGATCTGAGGTCACCAAAGGTCAATTAATGTTAAAAAACTAGTATTTTTGCGATAACTTGAGAACGAATTGTCCGTTAGGGTTGGGAGTTGCTTCAGTGTAATCCAATTGTCGACCCACATCTGGGTGACCCTTGACCTCAATTTGACCTCTGGTGACCTTTTCATGTTTTGGGGATTTTTACAGTTTCGATGCTATTTTCAGATGTCAAAGGTACCTTCCGATCATAAATATCGATAGGTTGACCCCCGTGTGACCTTTGTGTGCTAACTTATATGGGGTCAAAGTTTTCGGTCGGAGTTAGGATGGCTGTACAGACTTATCGTGTTGATTTTTGGAATCAGCAGATCAAACTACATTTGAAACCAAGGTCAAAGGTCACGTTAGAAAAAATGTGCTTAGTTTGGGAGAAAACGGGCGAAAAAGAAATTGTTTGGTTTTGATACTAGATTTGGATATCAAAGGTACCTTCCGATCAAAAATGTCAATGGATTGACACCTGGGTGACCTTTGTGTGTAAAGTTATACAAGGTCAAAGTTAATTTTCAGACATTTAATGCAATAACTCCCAGTGCCAAGGTGTAACAAGTTTGATATTTTGGGACAAGTTGCAAATGGTATAGAGGAATATTTTCAAATCTAACGATCATGTGATCCGAGGTCATCAAAGGTCAATTAATGTTAAAAAACTAGTATTTTGGGTGAGAAAATGGGCAAAGAAAAAAATGTTCGAATTTTTACAGTTTTGATGCTATATTCACGTCTCACCAATCAAAATGTCAATAGGTTTACCCCAGGTGACCTTTGTGTGTGAAGTTGTATGAGGTCAAAGTAAATTTACAGACATTTAGTGCAATAATTCCCAGTTCCAAGGTGTGACACGGTTGATATTTTGGGACAAGTTGCAAATGCTATAGGGGAATATTTTCAAACTCAACGGTCATGTGATCCGAGGTCACCAAAGGTCAATTAATGATAAAAAACTAGTATTTTTGCGATAACTTAAGAACGAATTGTCCGTTAGGGTTGGGAGTTGCTTCAATTTAATCCAGTTGTCGACCCGCATCTGGTTGACCCTTGACCTCAATTTGACCTCTGGTGACCTTTTGTGTTTTGGGGATTTTTACAGTTTCGATGCTATTTTCAGATGTCAAAGGTACCTTCTGATCATAAATGTCAATAGGTTGACCCCCGTGTGACCTTTGTGTACGAAGTTATACGAGGTCAAAGTTAAAAAATATTAATGAGGTCACGGGTCAAACGTGAAAAACTCCCAAGTTGCAATAACTTGGCTACTATTTATTGGAATTTTGTCAAACTTGGTATGATGATATTGGTAGATAGTCTCCACACACTGATGTGTGTTGCAATTGATATCATTCATGTTTATAAGGGGGGGGGCTAGCATTATTTCGTTATGAAAAGTTTGTATGCACAATAACTCAACAAGGGAATGACCAATCATTACCATACTTGGTGAGTGGGTGGCCCATAGTAAGTAGATTAACCCTGTTGATTTTGGTGCTCATTTCATGAATATTAATGAGGTCATGGGGTCAAACGTGAAATACTCCAAATTGCAATTACTTGGCTACTATTACTAGTCGGAATTTCGTCAAACTTGGTATGATGATAATGGTACAGTAGATAGTCTTCACACACTGATGTGTGTTGCAATTGATATCAGGGCTTAGCATTACTTTGGCAACAAAAGTTTGTGAGCATAAATTACTGTTGTTGTATTAGGGCTTTGTTAGAAATTTCCCTATGAATGGAACTAATGAACAGCAGCAAGGAACCATGAGATGTTTTCATTCTGGTTACTTTTAATTTTGGTAGGTGGCAGGGGGTGGGGTTTGTCCAACCCCCAACAAACCCCATCTGGGTACAGGTATGGTATAATGATAACCAAATTTGAAATTGTTGCGTTTTTCATTTTGTCTCGCTGGACGAGCAAGACGGTGATAATTATGTCTCACCAAAGAAGATGGGTAAGACTTTTAGGTCAACAAGATAATCAAGCAATGATGATTATGATCCTGTATAAACAGAGACCTCAAATCTTTTCTTTTGTCTGTCTGGTTGGTTTTCAGCTGATGAAGTGACAGGGCTTAAAGTGGTCATAAGTTATGTAGATTACCCGGCGCCATTTGATTACATTTTGGAAGTTGATCTAACTACACAACACATAGTCCGGAATAAAATTGTAAGTTTAAAAAACTGCCTATTGTTGAGTTGGTCATTTGTTGAACCGGCCATTCTTTGATGTGGTATGATGCAGTTTGTTTTTATTCTTCTTTTCTTTTATACATTCAAGAGAATTGTTTTTGAGAGAAAAGTATTTCTGCTAAAATCTTTGAACTGTACCTTGATGTATAGTTTTTATTCTAAACTATTTACAGTAATCTATTCTAAACCATCAAAGCTAAACCTTGACTCTTCAACATGCTATGAGGATGTACCGTAACTAAGGATGTACCGTAACTAAGGTAAATATCACAACCTGGTGGTATCAATTTGACATTTACATGAATGTGTCTATAGCAAGAGCAGAGAGTCAAGCCGGTTTTGTTTTCATTTCATCCTTTGCGATATTTTGATAACTTATCCAAAGTGGGAAGTTAAATATTACTACAGAAAAGTTATCAATTTGATGAAATTCTAAATACAGGAATCATCGATAGATAGCAAATATCCCAAATGCATCACGTTTCAAGGATATAGTAACGCAGTGAAAAGAATACAATTCAGGAATTTACGAAATTTAACCTTTTGTGAAAACTTCCAGCATGTTGTCATCACAGACGACCCACTGTGTTCCACTTATTAGAAGAAAGGGAGGGTTTTATAGCCAGTCAAACCATTATCTGGAGTTCAAGTAACGATGAGATATTGAGATGAGGTTTTCATCTAACATTGTGAAATATTTTTTGTGAAAGATATTCTAATACCATAGTATGCTAATGGAATATCCCTTCTTAAAAGCACCAGTGATGTTTAAATTGGTTGTCAGCTAAAACAGTATCTGTCTTTTTGTCTTTATTTCTTTCTTCTTCCTGTGGTAGGAAACAAGTTCAACAATCTGTGTTCCTTTCGATGGGATACAAAATGGAAAATCTTTTTCTATTTCGGCTCAAGTTCTTCCAAAAAGCAGTAATAGCTATTTAAAGTTGCCCCCATTGAAAGTGGAGGTCGGTAAGTACAGTAATTAATTGTGAAATTTGTTCCGTTTTTGTGGTGACCAATGGGGGCTCCCCAACAGATGCCATATAAGGCCCATGGGATGCCATAGGGATGCCATGGGATGCCAAGGCCCAACAGATGCCATATAAGGCATTGCCATATAAGGCCCATGGTGATCCACAAAGCTTTATCAGCTATCGGCAAGGAATTACTAGAACTAGCATAGCCGTACCATCAGCTGATCTCTAGAAGTAGAAATTTGCTCGCAATTATTACAGATCATTTGAAACGTTGTGTTCCACATTTCAAGCCAAACTAGCTGTTTAATGCACCTTAACTTTTATTTTCCATTCTACAAAAGTGGAACCTTTCAACTAGCTCCATCAGCCAAATGGGTCTGGATGGAAGTTCTTTCCACGTGTTTGCGATGTGCTGTCACACAATCACCCAGATGTTTGTGATGTCCTGTCACACAATCACCCACATGCTTGTGATGTCCTGTCACACAATCTCCCACATGTTTGTAAGGTGCTGTCACACAATCTTCCTTCTGTTTGCGATGTGCTGTCACACAATCTCCCACTCGTTTGTGATGTGATGTCACACAATCTTCCTTCTGTTTGCGATGTGCTGTCTCACAATCTCCCACGTGTTTGTGATGTGCTGTCACACAATCTCCCGTGTGTTTGTGATGTGCTGTCACAATCTCCCACGTGTTTGTGATGTGCTGTCACACAATCTCATGTGTGTTTGCGATGTGCTGTCACACAATCTCATGTGTGTTTGCAATGTGCTGTCACAATCTCCCACATGTTTGTAAGGTGCTGTCACACAATCTCCCGCGTGTTTGTGATGTGCTGTCACACAATCTCCCACGAGTTTGTGCTGTGCTGTCACACAATCTTGTCACTTCCATTCAGATATCTCTAAACATCACAGATCCTATATAATATTGCCATCTCATGAATTGCTGGAGAGTCCCCATTCATATTATTGATTCCTTGCCGAAGGCCGAAGGAAGCTATGCGATGGTGATGGCTTGTGTGCGTGTGTGTTTATGTATGCATTTATGCATATTATTGCTCTTTGTGTCTGTTGTACTACTGGAGGTATCCAGCATGCAACTTGAGCGCAAACTTTTGAAAATAGTTGATGTTAAAACCGTAGGATTGAAGTGTATCTCAGTATCAATTGTGAAAATGTTGCAGAATCGTTGATCATTTCTGTTTGTATTTCTGTCTTTATTTGCTTCACAAACATTAAAGGGGTGGCGTTTAAAACAGGGTTACAGTGTTGATATGTTATAAAGTAGTTCAGCAAGGACATTCAAGTGCACTTGAAAGTATCCGTGTCTATTCTGCTTTTCAAGATGTTCACGGAACAAATATCTTTAAACTTTCCCAAAATTGATCAATCTGCTCTACAGCTCTACAGTGCTAGTTTAAAGTTAATCATGGTTGTCTATAAATTGTAATGGTACTAAAAAGAGATGATCGGTCCACATCAACACAAGATCTGGCTTCACTGTTGACCGCCTTTCTTTTTCGTTCTTAGCTTCATCTTGCAAAAAGACACAAAAAACTGCCAACTTGTGATATTGTGTAAAGTGCTTGAACAATGTGTTGGGTAGTACACTAATTAAATTTGTTTGTTTGTTTCTCTCTCTGCCTCTTTCTTCTCTGTAGTATGCAATCAAATATTGGTGCAACATACTTCCTTCTGTCTAGGTGAGTACTAGTAAAAAAAAATCAAAAAATACCAAATAATTAATACAAACCCCCATCCTTCCCAACAAACATGATGTTGAATTAGTTGGCAGTGATGGTCAAACATGGTCTACTGAGAGTGTTTAGAAAGATTGGACATGTTGTAATATTACGATAACATGACAATAAGCACAGGAAAACAAGTTTACAATTGTGTGAGTATATATGAGTACAATATGATCCACTAAGCTTGAGTACAAGTACATAACCTTGCAGAAGAAGGTTTCTCCAGATTTCCAAAATGCATCAAGAATCCTGGTGTGCAAATCCACAACCATCCAGTCTGAGTACATGAATACAGGTAACTATGCTGGAATATGCAGATGCTGATCCAGGGTTTTATAAAGGTGGGAACGTGGCCTTGCATGGGTTCCTTGCAGAGAGGTCTAACGGGTCTTTCATCCCCCGGTGCAAGCATAGACGTACGAGGCGGGGGGCAGGGGGGGCAGACTGCCCCCCCAAATTTCCAGAGGACAAGAAATTCGGGCAAAAGTCCTGAAAAATTTGGGCAGCCTAAGAGGAGAAAAAAAATATATATATATATATTTTTTTTCTCCTCTTAGGCTGCCCGAATTGTTCAGGACTTTTGCCCGAATTTCTTGTCCTCTGGAAATATATATAAATATGCAGTAGCTTGCCCGAACCTTTTTCAAATTTTTGCCCGACAATTCCATGATTTTCTTTATTTAGCATCATGATGCCCGAATATTTCCGTGTAACACCACCGTAAGCGCAGTTCATCTGGACTACCACG
Organism: Apostichopus japonicus; assembly: GCF_037975245.1. Taxonomy (NCBI): domain Eukaryota; kingdom Metazoa; phylum Echinodermata; class Holothuroidea; order Aspidochirotida; family Stichopodidae; genus Apostichopus; species Apostichopus japonicus. The sequence goes on from NC_092580.1 coordinate 22,721,162, forward strand.
CATTTTGCACGATCAATTTTTTTTCTAACTAGTCAGTTGTATACCTGGACCAAGGGCGGCGGAACCGGGGGGCACAAGGGGCACGTGCCCCCCACTTTTCCTCAGGTTAAAAATGTGCCTTTTTTCTACATAAAAATTGAGGTGCCTCAAGTTAGCAAGAGGCCAGGGAACCAGAATGAACACTCGGGAAGGGCCGTTTCCGGCCATCTGAGGGGTTTGTAAAACCAAAAATTTTCTAGTACGCTCGGCGCAGACCAATGGTTGCGCTCCGCTCAGATAGTCGTGCATACAACTTTGCAAATCCTGGCTAAGCCCCTGACTTTTAATGAATTTCTGTGGGTCAAACTCAAAGCTATTTCATATGGAAAAGATTTGTTTAGATATTAACAATAAAAAAAGTCTAATTCGGAAGATTCCTACATTAGCAACTAGCATGATTTCACCTCATTTTGTCTCAAAAGAAAACTTGTTCTTTGTTTCCCAATTTGCGCATTGGATATTGCAGTGCTAGTATGCATATTTTCCTTTGGGGGGGGGGGGGCGTTGATGGAGTGATGTGTTTACACAAATAAGATAGTACAATAAGAGTTATAAAGGGTACTAAATATAAGGCTGCATCAGTCCAATTGAATATCTGCAAAGTGCCCTTTGATGTCGGTGCCCCCCCCCCCAAGATTAAAAGTGCTTCCACCACCCTTGACCTGGACATCCCCAACATGAGTGTATATAAGAAACGTATTCTTGTTCATGGATGGTGGGGGGGGTGCCTAGAAGTACAGGTTTATCATATTCTTTGTTATATTTTATACTTTTTTGTGAGACAAATTGCAGTCTCACCCGCCTACGTGTCGTTGAACAATGTATGTTTTTTCTGGAGGTTGCTGAGGACTGTGTTAAAATAATAAATAAGGTAACTAAATAGGAGCTTAAAAAATATACTGTCCCACTTTTCCCCTTCAAAGTGATGTTACCATTTCTTCTTCTTCTAATTTACCAAATTTTTGGGGAAATGTAAATTTCTAAAACGTGAGATTATAAAATAAATAATGTTTAGATGCAACTTGCAAGGCCTCAGAAGTGCCGTTTCCGGCAATCTGAGAGGCATTGTGCAAAAAATTTTCTTGTACGCTACGCGCCAACCGATGGTGGCGCTCCGCTTAGATAGTGTCACGGGAACTTTCGGGCACAAAAAGTTCTGCCCCCCCCAACTGAAATGGTCCCGTACGCCTATGGGTGCAAGTCTGTACTAATAACTACTTTCAATTTTTTTTTTTTTGTGGCTTCGAAATGGATGGGGAAGGGCAGGGGCGTATCCAGGGGGGGGCGCAACAGGCGCGTGCCCCCCCTATTGGCCGTCACCAAAAAAAAAAAAAGTTAAGCAAAAAAAAAAAAAAAAAAAAAAATTGACGATCTTTATGTGAGATGTCGGTGATCGCTCACCCCCCCCCCTCCCGTATGCTTTATTTTTTGTTTGCCAAAAAAAGGTTCTGGCGAAGTTCGGCGGCATAATAGTTTTAGAAACAGATGGTAATTGTGTTTGTATTATCACTATAAACACTAAATGACATGCCAGCCATACTAAATTGTGCATTTTGTGTCCATATTTACTGGAAATGTTGCCTATTATTAAGGTCGAAAAATGGATCACATATGGCCATGGGCGGCGATCCTGGGTGGAGGGGGGATATATCCCCCCATGAAAATGGGTGGAGGGGATGTAATGCACCCTATCCCCCCCCCCCACCAAATGCCAGGGATAAGAATATTTTCATGCCTACATTTATGCATCTTCGTTAATGTACGGCTCTTTTTTAGCTTCATTTCTCGCCTACCATAAACGCAGTGCGATCTTTTCAAATAAAGCGTCTTTATATAGCAAAAATAGTTGACTGTAGGCTTCATTGGCCCTATAACAACAAAATGTATTATTGCGCCCACGGTATTGATATAGTACATATATGCACCCTCATAGTATTCATAAAGGCCCTATAGTAGGCCTACACACGTACATGTTCCCTCGAACAGCTGAGAATCTCATGTAACCAGGGTAATGCTTAATACACGTTTCACCTGGATGCCCTAGCAATCGGTACCTAGGAATGTAACTATGTGTAATTGTGTATTGCATGTGTATAGGCCTATAATAGCCTGCATGAGGCCATTTTCTTCATCGAATAATATAACAGAGCTCTCGAACATTCTAACGTTGCGCCTGAAACTAGATTGACAGGGGCAGTTTTCCCAAAATAACACCCGAAATTAAAAAAAAAAGTATTTTGGATCCTGATTATGAGATATTTCGGACATGACATCCCTATTTTAAAGTTGGGTATATGCCGCTTGGAAACCTCGGGAAGCGCCGTTTCCGGCCATCTAGAGGGTTTGTTAATCCCAAAATTTTCTTGTACGCTTCGCGCCAACTCATGGTGGCGCTACGCTTAGATAGTCAACAAGGTCATATCCCCCCCCCCCACTCGGAAGTACGGATCGCCGCCCATGCATATGACACCATTTTGCATTTCAGCCCTTCTTTGAAAGCAAAAATTGTACACCCCTCCCCTTAGACCCATCCCCCAGGACGGCGATCATTCATGCCTGGCGCCCCCCCTATTGGAAAATCCTGGATACGCCCCTGAAGGGTTGTACACCCCCAAACCACCTCAATCCCTACCTAATATGTGTACGAGTATGAAAAAATTTACAACTCTGGTGTGTATACATCCAGAAAGACTTTAGAGTTTTGGAACAAGTGTTGAAGGATGTCATACTCTGCTTTTTTCCTATCATCAGCCGTTCCTAAAACTCGACCCGTTGCGAAGGCCTATTGTAACAAGACCGTTTCTGTAACATTTACACCTGAAGCACCCCCTGGAATCGGAGATCGAACAGAGTATAATGTGTCCATTGGTCTGTTTAAGGGAGAGACGCCAGCATATTTACAGACTCTCACCTTGCCAGCCACGGTGAGCTTGTTACTTCTATTGGACACAGTAAGGCATTAGGACACTGCAACATTGTCAAGTGTTTTCTGTGTCCACTAATATGTTTCTATCACTTTGGAGTCACCTAAACAGTTCAATGGAGTCGATGTTATGAATGACAGTTTAGGCTATATGTGGTGTACATTGTCAGCATAGCAGACTGAACCCCTAGGGTGAACAAACACCATTAACTCTCCTGCTTTTGATTATTTATATCCCTTTTAGTGAAATACAAGATTCATGTAAGCGTGTGTCTCTTGTGAAAGGATGATATGTCGTTCACAGAGCGATATAATATAAAACAATTTGTAAAATACAATCAGTCTAAATGTCCAGCCTTCTGAACCTTGATCATGCGATAGAATTTCTACGCTTTTAATAGGGAACCTAAACTTGTATCGTTGTTAGTTCAACAGTCCTTTGAAGTCAACAGATGTTCAAGCTTGGAAACATTATGAACACAGGATCTAAAGAAATGGCTGTAATTTTAAACATCAAGCATGATATGTAGATCCACTTGCTAAATATGAGATTCTTACTGTTTTCTGAAGCAGAGGTCATAGGTCATTACAATTCAGCTCAACAGAGCAAGATGTCAATTGGAATGAGCCTGTGAACACTAAGTTGTACAAGTAAAGTTGGTCGAATTTGCCATGTTTATGCTTAAAGTGGTCCTTTGTAATAACGTGAGTGATATTGTTGGTGTTCCTGGTAATATGTGATATATGCAGATCACTCATAATGACTAAATTGTGTTTTAGCGGACATTGTATTTCATCTGAAGTAGGCTTCCTTGAAGGTGTAAGTCTGCAGTGAACTATTAGAAACTTAGTATTAATCCAATACATAACTGGGAGGTTGCAATTGAAAAAAAAAGAGGTTGGATTTGGTGGAGGCCAGAGATAACTTATGTGAAGAAAGTTTGGAAAATTGGAAAATCTTGTAAACACTCAGTTAAATTAATTTATTGATTTCTATACTTGATAAGTACAATAATCCTTAAGTTATTCATAGTTGTAATGTGCATTGATAAATCAATATTTGTTTTTATGGAGATCAAAAGACATTTGAGATCAAAATATTTTGCTTCTGCTAAAGCCAAAACCAAGCTATTTATGCTGGTTTCCTTTATTAAAAAGCTGATGTTTTCAAATGTGATTCTTGAATATATTTGTTTTATTCACTTTCCAGGCTGGTAATCCATATTCCCCAAGTACATACTTTGCTAATGTGAGTGCAGGAACATATAATGCCAAGGTAGGTGAAGTGGAGGGGACGGGCGGGGGATGGGGAGGATGGGAGGGGGAGGGAGACAAGAGAGGAGGGCAGGAATGGGGGAACCATTGATACAACTGTCTTGATTTTTCCAAATCAAAATATTGTACATTTTTTAATCATAATTGGGAATGATTGTGAATGTGAATGAATAAGTGGTCTTTTTATAGCACAGGACCCAATTAACCTGTACGTGTTGCTCAATGTACATTACTAGTGTCCAGTTAAAGAAACCAATTGATACCACTTTATGATATATAAAAGGAAATGTTTGAATGCCATGCCTAAACTGTTTGGAGCAAGTCCAACGATCTATGAACAGCTTTCCATACTGTGACCTCTGGTGACCTAATATGACTTAACCTCTACGAGAAAACTGCCAAGAGAGTTTGCTACAGACAAAGTTGAATTTGGTCCATGCTTTGCTGGTGAACTAAATTGTTTAGCTTAAATTCAGACTTAAACCACCATTGATCTCAAATAACCTTTGACCTTTATATAAAAATAAGGCTCTTCTACTCACTAAGATACACATGACAAGTATGAAGTGGAACCACCATGTATATTTCAAGTTGCAGTCTTTAGCAAGTAGAGACATCACACTATATGCATGAGCACATGTCACTATACTTTGTGAGACCTATAGACAAGTACTCCATTCCCACATGCTTACACACATTACCACATCAAAGTCAGTCGCAGGTTTGTCTTGTTTCTTGAGTGAGAAATGCTTAAGTCCTTGAGAAGGGGTCCACCAAATCACTATCTTCCATGGAGTCTCTGTAGGTTTATGGACGTATGACATATAAAGTAATATATTGCAATATATATTAACACATTCCTCTGACAATTATTTTGTGTGCTCAGTTTGCGTTTCTCGACGATGACGGTTTACCGTGTGGCGATATCTACTACAACTCAAGTGAAAAGATAATTATTCAAGGTGAGACCATGTTATACTGTAAGGAGCAAGGGCAAATGGTCTAGGTAAATAGGCAGCCTGTGATTTTACTCCAGTCTGTGAATGCAAATATCTGCCCACAGTATTGAACTCGTATGTCTGGACCCTTCAGGCGTTAGGCTTGAGCAAGACCTTACTGGTCTACTTTGGTTTATTGCAGTTCAAACTAGGTACAGTATATGGTGAGATCTTGACACCCCTGGACCTTTGCTTCAACCAGTGGTTCTATCCATACCTCACATAATTTAGCTGAGACTCTCTGATTTTAAGCTTTCCGGTTAATTTGGGGTTGTATCTTGGGGAAGGCGACCAGACATCCCTGATTTCTGGTACAGCCCCCAAATTTTCATGTGCCTGCCCGGGAATTAAAAGTGTCCCTGGGAATGTCCCAGGACTTTAGCACATTCATGTTCTCTACTGTCGGTGATTTGTATGTGCTCAACATATCCACGGACGATATGCAGTTTGTCAGTGTGCCGTATGTGAATACTAGCCGGAATGTGTCTTTTTTCCAATTGAGCATTTATTTCTTTCAATACGATGGATTTATTGGATCAAAATGCAAAATGTAATTGATAATACATGTTTGCATGGTTTATTCATTTTGCTATTTGAAATTTTACAAACTCAGTCAATAGCATTCAATCTTAACAATATTCCCATAAACTATTAATCTTATATCGAACCCAAGTTTTCAACGTTCAGTTTAGAGCATGCTGAAGAAGAAATAGAAAAAGTTCTCCAAAAATGAGAATTTATCTGCAAACAATTTTGTGAATAATTCTTTTCTTGCTAGATCCTTTAACAGTTCTACTTCAATTAGAAGGTTTCTGTGACCGTACCATTTCTGTAAATTTGACTACGGACGAAGTACAATATCAACAGAGTGTTTATGACACAGGGCAAGTTTGCCTATATGAAGGATCTAACATCACAGACTGTGATATTCCGATAGCTTCAACAGTGAGTATTTGGAGTCGATATCGGTAAGGTTTAATATTTCTAACGAATATATCTCTGTGATGAGTTTCTAACTGGATTCCATGTAAGAGCGGTACTATAAAGAAATATGTAAATATATTTGGGCCTGAGATTTGCATTTATTGCAGCCTACATATACGATTACCTTATTAATATAACAGTAGTATAGGATTACTTTACATCCCAATGAAAACGGCATTTTCCTGCCCTTTTTTTTGGGCAACAAAATTATATTGTCCCACTGACAGGCTATCTTAGCTCTGGGTGACATTCAAAACTATCACTGTTTTTAGGACAGCACAAACGCAAACTGAGAAAAATCACTCATGTAGTATTCATCACTATACCTGACCGTTTTCGGAAGCATGATATAACCATGGTAACGATGTCACAAACAATCGTGGTTGATGGCCACATATAATAAGCCTCACATTTAATAAGCATGGCGGGAAAAGCTGTAATAATGTGGGCTACATGAATACGACAAGTTTATAGCAAAAATATGATTGTAGCTTAGATATGACATTGCTTAGACCTTACGTTTTAACTAAGTGGGTAGGCTACTAACTCTGTGCTCCCACATTTCCAAGCAAAAAAATATGGTAAGACTAGTGAGTATAGAAAATATGCAGGGCTTCATCCAGAATAGTTAAAATTATATTAATTAATGTCATCATATTTTCCACATGAATTTTTTTTTTTAAACTATATTTCAATGTGTGAGTAGGTTTTAAAGGAAAAAGGATTCCAGATGTCAGACTGAGTTTAGTGAGAATATTTGAGTTAAAATAAAAAATGTAAATTCAACTTACACATAAGTTGGTTCTGATGGCTCATCTGTATTTGCTCTCACAGTTTTCGAAGGAAGGATTTTACATCAAAAACTTCACCCAAAGGAAGCCAGGAAATTACCATGCTAAGGTACGACTAAATTGTCATATTTTTGTTCCAGAAATGTGTTGATACCGAGAATCTGCAGTAATAGCTTCTTTGAACACTTGATACTTTTGTTTGCTTGCTTGTTAGTTGATTGTTTTTAGATTTGTCCAAACTATTTCATTTCTTTTGTCTCTTCTAGTTTGTGTATCTGGATAGCCAACAACTTCAGTGCAATGATGATGCAGTCTACCAATCCGATGAATATGCATGGAAGGGTTTGTAAAGAATATTATTCCTTAGTGCTTTATGCTGTTACTCGTCATATAGTTCCCCTTTCCCTATAGTTTTGTCGTACTTTGTTAGAATTAACATATAATTATGAATATTCATATCATGGTAGAAACATAAACTCACGAGATGCTTCGTTTCTCCACATCATGCTTTTTCTACTCCTTTGTTCTGTGTTATCATGTCCTTTACAGAAAGCATATAACATAGGAAGATTTGTGTCTTTTTAAGTCTTCTTAGAATATTAAATAGTGTTAAATTTGGGCATGCAGTTGTCCCGAGACAGGGTATCACAGTAACATGCTGCTTGAAGAAATTTGAATATAATGTGTGTGTCACCATTATTTGACTATCTAAACATGAGTGTGCAGGCAAAACACTGATGACCTTTGACACAGTATCAGTTAATAAAGTCATCATAAATCCTGATTGTATCATGCCACAGATACAGACTGCCCGAAGAATCAGTCCAAAATGATTTTCGGTGCATCTATTGGTGTCGTCGCTCTTCTTGTGGTGCTTGCAGTCGGGTCAGCTGTTTTGTGCTTAGTTCACATGAATAACCAGCATCAGCAGCAGCAGTCACAGTTAATAGCCTCAAAAGAAGAGGAATGTAAGTATATATATTGGTAACTAGAAAAGAAAACCCACACACATGCAAATGGCAAAAAGGAAATGATTTTGTTTGATGACTCTAGTACAAAATATTAATTGAAGTACTCTTGTCTACATATGGAGGATGGTATGAGAAATGGTTGATCGAAGGTAACCTTTTTTTAATAAGAAGCTTAGTCTTCCCATACTCCTGATTTTACAACAGCCAAGTAGAGGATGTGAAATGTCATATGGACAGATGTTCTTCAAAAGCAGTTCAGGCTCAAAACATTGCCCAATAAAATTTTAGAATCGTTGATAGGGAAAGGATTGGTGATATGTTTTCCAACTAGGGCTAGTAAGTGTTAAGTAACTGTCTCCTATGCCATTCATTACAGCAATTTACAGCACCACTGCCTCTACCATTCCCCAACCTCGTACCCATTCCCCACCCTCGTACCCCTTACTCTTCTTTGGCTTAGAAAATTGAAGAAGTCTTGAATTGATTAGATACGTATTGATGGTTCTTTGTTTGGATATCATGGTCTTGGCTGCCAATTCATTCAGTTCTCTTTGTTTCCTGCACTTTCTCAGCTCTCTCAGGTATGGTGATTATTCCAAAAGATTCTTCCACAGACAGACGCTCGAATGGACATTATTGCAATGGAATGACCAAACCATTTACAGGAGCGCATCAGACACAAAAGGAAGACTCAAATGACTATCCAGATTCCGGACTGCCACTAAGTATACCCATTGAATTCAATGATGGCAAATCACGCATCATTGATGTTTGAGGGAGTTGTAAGACTTGGGGGGAGGGGGAAGGGAGGGGCGAAGAGAGAAGCTTCAACATCAATAATATTGTACCACTAGCCTGTAAGGAAGATTTCGCAGTGACAGAGATATATAAAACTTATATTGAAGAGAAAAATATTCCACATTTGACATTTGAGAATATAGCCCGTCTCAATATCTTGAGATATGGTCGATCGAACATGACCTAATTTAAGAAGCTAAAACAATTCCCTTACTCCCGAAGTATATAACAGCAGAGGGTCTGTGATGACATCTGGACAGATGATCTTCAAAAGCTCTTACTTACTGTGTGCTACTATCAAATGAAACCTGATCAATTTGGGTGCTCTTTTGGTTCCTTGTTTTGAAGAAGTTATTACTAGCATTTTGCAAAAAGAAACGTCTAATGCCGGTAATCTGACCTAGTTTCGAATGAGGTGTAACAGAAGTGTTAGACACCACCATCGATCCCAGAAAATACGCACACAGCTTGCAACCTTTGGTAATAAGACACAAGTGTACAGTCAGTACATACAGCTGCGGTCAATACCCACAGCACAGTGTACAAACGATACAGCGATGGACATCTCAGGTCCAGCTAAAGATAGCAAGGTATCACGATTCATTACTGTCTGCATTTTGTAGCGACAAGAAAACTTCAGTTGCAAGCAACGGAAAGTTAACTTTTCAGATCGCGGTTTGGGGCAAGTCTTCAATGCCTTTAAAAGTCTACTACAGTGTTTTCTGCAGTCTGGCTTGTATGTATTAATATCATTATTAAAAGAAGCTACTACTTCTACGTCTGTTGATGGAAATGGAATGCTGACAGTAAACTACAAAATATATTTCTGTATTTGTTGTAATCAGTTTAAAGCTCGAGTATGGTATCATACTTGTAGTTTTACTTTCCGTTTACATTCCGGTGTTTTAGGTGCTTATTTATTCCTTTGGTATGGTGTAAGAATATATGTGAATTAAATGTTGTTGCTTTGACAGTGTTATTTGACAGTGAAAGGGAAACCAGGACATATTTTATTTAAGAATCTACTATAGATTTCTGTTGAGAAGATTTTTGCAGGGAGCTAATAGTTTTAAAACCAATCTTCTATCTTACAAGTTTTTCACAGGAATAAAAGATACTTTTATTTCTCTAATTAGTTTCATTGTTTTTACTTGTACTCATAATTCAGTTAATAAGGCAATGGTAACTACTTACCTTTGTCAAGATATATGAACTTTTCTGAAATTTTTTTTTTCTTAAATGTTAAGCTTGTACTTTATCAAAGTTACTAGAGGCTGTTAGTCTTGCCTGCCGATGCGTGTATTGCCTTAAGAGAGCTGATTTTCTTAAATCATCATAAATTAGTCATTGTGAAATTGAAATTTTTCATTTACCTTTGCATACAATTTTCTTAAACCATTTCAAGGAAGCTTTTGACTAAATGCTTCTTTCAGGCAGTTTTTTAATTTTTAATTTTAAAGGATCTGTTATATTTAGCATTTTGCTCGGAGAATTTGAGATATTCATATCTGTGTGGACATGTTAATAATCTCTAATTGAAGTCTTAAAGGGTCTGTTGAAAGACCTTTATGTAAACCAGACAAAAATATCAAAATATGAGCTACCCATTATTGTTAGGAGAGGAGGGCGGGTGGTTAAAGCTTTTTCCTGGCACGAAACTACATTATTTAGTTTATGGAATATGATTATTAACTGATGCATTGATGCAGATTTTCCTTTAAATTTTGTTAATGTTTTTGGTTTATAGCTCATACCAGCATGCTGGTGTGAGCTATTGTTACAGTGCGGCGTCTATCACTCTATCCGTCAACAATTGGTAAAACCGCTCCCACTCGCACAGTGTTTGATGGAATTTCATGAAACTTGGACACAAGGACCATTGGGTATAGGGCCATCAGAGATGGTCCAAAATTTGGGGTCAAAGGTCACCTGTGGGCCGTAATGGGCCATTTAGTGGAAATATGCAAAATGCTTCTTCTCCTACAGATTCCATGGTACAATGTTGAGGGTTTGTCACGATAGTACTATGGTAGTTCTACCTTCAGGGTGTTCATGAATTTGAGATCAAAGATCAACTAGGGGTCTTTTGTGGCCCGGGCCGCGGCCCTATATTTTCAAATTGCTCCTGTTCGTACAGTGTATGGCCAATTATAATGAAATTGGTCACAATGTTCCTCGGGATGAGAGTTACGAGGGGTGTTCGGAAAATTGAGGTCAAATGTCATTTAGGGGGTCATCGGGGGTCATTCTTTGTAATATTTTCAAATATCTCAATCTCCTCAAGATTTTGATGGATCATATTCAAAGTTGAACTGATGATTGTTGGATTGTGTATGAATAAGGTGATGCCTAAAAAATTTTGGTCAAAAGTTAATTAATTACAATTAATCCCTATTGTTTAAAAAAATCTGAGCCTTCACTTTTTGCCAAAGCTCCTTTAATTTGTCTCCCAGTGTCACTTGCCGATTCTTAGAAGTCTTTGAGCCTGAGGTATGTAGGCAGCTTGTGAAGTTATGTCTTGTAGGGAGTGCTTGTGAAGTTATATCTGCTAAGGTAGAGGGGAGAAAGTTTAATAGGGTAGGTCAGTGCATGGTATTGTTTGAGAGAGTGGGTAAAATAGGATTAAAGGGGGAAAATAAGAATTATAACCAGTGGTGTGGCCAGGATTCTGCTAACGGAGGGGGGGGGGGTATCCCTCATGGGCCCAAAATTGGTTTTGTGGGCCCTACATTTTTCAGCTCGAAAAGGTATGAGCTTCTGCACCATTGGTGCTCTAGTTATACATATTTCTGTTTTTTCATATGTACACCTTAAAACATGTGAATAGGTTTATACGTCAATGCGGTCTTTGCATGCTACAATCATAGGTGTATATGTCAATCTGTATGGACTAATTCAGTAATGAGACGAACAAAACACTGTACCAAACATGGAGGGTCATATGACATCTTTTTCCTGTAGCACTCAACTCTTATAACACTCTTTGAATGTGTTTGCCATAAACTAGTTTCAAGATCTCATAGCTACCACAATCTTGCTAAAGCTTTGCGAACAACTGGATCTAGCCAAGTGAAACATGTTTCTAATGTTTACCCCCACGTCTCCTAGCTGTTTTTGCACATAAACAAGCATGTAATAGGATAGGAGTGACCGCCATAAGCAATCTATGAGACTCTGACAGTAGATGTTCGTATTGTAATAATAATAATATTGGAGATTTAGAAAGCGCGGACATATCCACCGATAACGGTGCTCAAGTAAGCCAGGGTCCATGTCTTTCTTACACAGAGAAAGTAAATTTCAACATCATCCAAACCTAAGCAATAACTCTCCAAGTTTACAGTAAAGTCATTCTTTTTGTTTGCGAAACTGTTATCACTTGGACTTCACTTGACAAAGGGATAAATGATATGCAAATAGCGCCTGGGAGCACGTCACATGACCCCCTATGGTTGGTACGTCTTTCTACTGTGGAGCAAGACATCCAGATCATTTATCATTCGATGGCTACAATTTATTGCATCCCGCGGAAACTAGAAAATTGTATTGATTATACTGTTGTGTACTGTACCGAAGAATTAGACTAAAATTTGACTGTCTATACCATTGAGTGTTTTTCAGGTGAAATAAATTATAAATATTATTGCTTTTATTTATTTAAATCAACTGATGATGTTGACTGTTGTAAAGGTTTTAGATACAAGAGTAGGTAACTCAAAAATGAGCAAATCTATATACATATATATTCAAAAGAATTCAAATAATGCGGTAAAGATGAGCGATATTTTTGTGCCAATTGTTAATGACTGTGCCTACATCAATTGGTACAAGATTACAAGTATGTAGATAGAGTTTCATTTTTTGGAGAGGGGGGTTGAACATTTTGGCTGATGTCCATCAGGGGGGGGGTAAGGGGGCATGAATGTATCCTATCATTTCCATTTTATGTAGTATTTTATTTTTTAGTTTATTTTTTATATTATAATAATATTTTTTATGTAGTATACTTTTCCATGTTTTCTTATTGAATGTAAAAACTATTTGAAGGGGGAATAAAAAACTCTTTTGGTTCCACTCACTCCCCCTGTGGATACAGCCCTGTAACTTGTTATCAACGATATGAGTACCAATTAATATTCAATTATATGGCAATTTTATATTGCCATTCTGCATCCTACCTAGATAGGAAAAAAATCTCAGGTTTTAACTTCTGATGTTAATTCACTGCACTGTCAGTTTATCTGTTTGCGTATCTGTAAGGTGGTATATATGTTGTGGAGATGATTGATATGGTGAAACATTGCCATAGTTATTCTGTCTGTGGAGATTGGGTTGATGAAGCATGGCAAGGGTTGCAAGTGTGTAATATATTAAGAAATAGTGATCATGAAAATACATCAGTGACCTTAATTTGAATGTTATAGTATTTGCAGTCACTACAATCACCCTGTGAAATAGAAAACACATTTGTGTGCTTAGCCCTAGATGTGAGAGAAGAGAAGAAAGTACATTGCCAATAAATACACGTCTTGTCGTCTATTTTTTTCTCTTATTGAATATGTATGTACTTTTAAGCTTACTCTTTAGTGCTGAGAACAGGAATATGTACCAGTTTTGAAGTTGGGACTAAATTAATTAACCAGTTAACTGTAACTATATAAGCAAAACTATAATGGTAGAACCATTGGCTAAAAGGGGCCGATGCCAGCGACCTACGTTGTTCAAAATCTGCGCACTATCAACCAGATAATTCGACTCTTTTTACCTATAGTTAGTGGTAGTACTCCTGGGTTATTTTGCTGCACTTATATCCTGAGGGGTCTGGATATTTGGTATAAAAACTAACTATAATAGATGGCGCTCTTTAATATTTCGTGATGAAAAACGACATCGAATTTTTATGACCTGTAAATGCGCCTACATACGCCGATGAAAGACGAATGTTAACAACGTATCAAACTGTCAGTTAGGCCCTGTCTGTCACGATACATACGACACATGCAACCCATTTTGAAAAGAAGAAGACAAATACATACCCGAATCAGCGAAAAATCAAAGAATCTGAACGCCAAAGGTAATTTCCTTGTCAATCATTTTATGAATTTGGTGGAGGCGTAGGCCACCTTTCACTACGAGACAGATGTAGCGGAATCGGTAAACGTATTGTAGGCATAGCCAAAATGCCGATTGGTTCATCATACTTTACTCGATCATACTGCACATGCTGGAAGTATGAGGTTAAGTAGTAAATGTTTTGTTACTGTTTTGTTACAAATATAGGAATGTGAAGCATACTCGATCATACTGCGCATGCTGGAAGTATGAGGTTAAGTAGTAAATGTTTTGTTACTGTTTTGTTACAAATATAGGAATGTGAAGCATAGGGTACTACTTTACGTACAAAATCATGGACCCTACAGTCAGTAACTTTTCATGTGTATTAACTTGTACCAGAGCAATGGTTCCCATGTCCAGCATTAAACTTTTTTTCAAGTAGCATCGTGGGCTCATAATTGACACACCTTAAGGATTTGATCAACAATGTCTAAACAAGGAAAAATCTAAATCACTGAACTGTATGCAATTTGCATATGTGTAGTTCCTCAGAAATGTAATGATCTCAGAATATTTATTGTTCTGTGCCCATGCAATGTACAATTGAGCAGATTTTGACAAACAAAAATTCTGCCATGTCAAGTTCTTTCATACCCAAATATTGACATATTAGTTGATAAGCCTAACTGTAAGTATACATCCATTGACTCTGGTTTGATATGCTCTGAGCCATAGGCGTAGGAGCCTCATTTGATTTGGGGGGGGGGGGGCTGTAACGACTTGCCCGAAAAATATAACTATCATTTTCCGTGTGTTTACCCTTCCATATTGGTTATAATTATTGGGGTAGTCGTTACAACAATGATGATAATAAAAATAATATAAGTTTAACCATTGAAAATACATTGGAAAATCTTTTACTTTCAGTAGGTGCCAGTGGCGGAGCTAGGGGTATTGGTCAGGGGGGAAAGAAGGTTTGAAGGGGCGCTTTCGACACTATCTAAGCGGAGCGCCACCACAGGTTGGCGCGGAGCGTATAGAAATTTTTTGAGTAAACATACTTCCTAGATTGCTGGAAATGACCCTTAGGTATTTGAGAGCCCAAAAAAAAAGTCAGTAATTGCGAATAAGTAAAGAATAGTAAAAAGCTGAAAAGGGCGCCAGCAGTCCAAATGAGTCTGTCAGGGAGGCATCCGCCCCCTCTGACTGTATGTACGCTCCGCCACTGGTCGGTGCCCAAAAAATTCTCAGCATATTGCCCGAATTTTCACCAAAAACCTTGAAAAACACATTGCAAATTCTTCTTCTTTCAGTAGGTGCTCGAAAAATATTCAGCATATTGCCTGAATTTTCACCAAAAAATTGAAAAACACATTGCAAATTATTATTCTTTCAGTAGATGCCCGAAAAATTCTCAGCATATTGCCGAATTTTCACCCCCAAAATAATGAAAAACACACTGCAAATTATTATTCTTCCAGTAGGTGCCCGAAAAAATTCTCAGCAAATTGCCTGTATTTTCACCCAAAGGTATGGTTGGGGGGGCTGCAGCCCCCCAGCCCCCCCCCCACCTTTTACGCCTATGCTCTGAGCCTCAAAGCTCAGAAAGGTCAGGTTCCACAGAGTAGTGGTATCATGTTAAGATAGTGAGATTTCAAAATGCCAAATGTTTTGTTGTTTTAACAAATTTGACAACAGGACAATTTATAATGGTATTGACTATCCCTTTTTTTCTTTAATGCAGCACTGGTCAACACAACTTTGCAGCTCTGACAATTGGACAAACACCAACCAATAATTTGCCTGTCTGTAGATTGCTCACTATGCCTCTGCCACCAGCTCTAGCAGCCCGATTGAAGGCCAGGGGCCTTATAAAGGCAGGACAAAGTGCAGGTTTGTTCATGCAATCTTCTCATATAAAATTTATTTAATGTTTATTTAAAGATAAGTTTGTTTTTTTACCAGTTGTCATTTTCACAAGCCCTATCAGATATGTTTATTGTTTAGTACATAGTGATATATGTTCACTGCAAATGCTACGGTAAGTACTAATCCGTCTATTTTCAAAGTCCACACTGCAGCTAATAGGCCTAATCACTTTTTCCCCCTTCTATTACCAAGATGGTCATCGTCTGGAATATAACATGAAACAGCCCATTTATCTTTTGAAAAAGGCTATATCTCTAGAGGCTAGAAGAAAAGTTGTAGTCCAAATTTACAGGCAGTTATTTTTCATTAGCATCTCTTGGTTGATAATACTGGTCGGATGAAGGTTTTCATTAAATCCTGCTTTGGAGTAGTTAAAAATGTTTCAGTGATACTTTTGTTATCCATCTATACTAACAGAGCCCGAAGAAGAGATCATTGCTGAAGATTATTCAGGTGAAATGGAGAATGAGCCACCAGAGGAAGAAGAGCTGCAGATACTGCTCAACAATACTGGTTTGCCCATGGGCTGGTGGAAGGTTAAAGATCCTAAAAGGTAACATTACCCCAGTCACCTAGTGCCCTGTTATTTAAACTAGTGGTCCTCGACCTGTGTACAGGATGCCAAATATTGTTTGGGGCCACAGACAAAATGGAAAGAAAGAGATGCCAATCTTTATCGAAGACAAGATGAAAATAATTTAACAGCACCCTGAATCATGTACAAATTTCTTGAATTGAAAAGGGGGGGGGGCTGGGTGAGGGACATGTACGTCATCCCCACGGACCCCATCCTCAGACCACAACTGGAGAATGGGGTCATCAAGTAAAACAGTTTGAATACAAGTGACCTAGTGCACAGAGACACTAGGATTTACAGTACATTATCTATAATCGTATATGATCATAACTTGTATGATCTTATATCAATTTTAATATTATTCTTGTAGTTATTGTGACCATTAACACATTAAGTCTCCATCATCAAGGAAACTATACAATATCAAAAAAAAAATTGGATATTATTTCGACTGTCAAGAATTGACAAGAGTGACTTTTGCAGAAGTCTTTCATTATACAAAATATACATAATGCTGCTGTTTTTTATGGGTAACTACAAATATTAAGTCCATTAATGAATCACCAATAAAGGCAATCCTTATCAGTCAGTAATTTAATAGCCTGTAGATTTGCATAACTAAAATGATGTGATGTTAAATAAGGCCCAAGGAGACTTCTCGTTACCATCTAGCTTCTAGCAGTGGATCTTTATGTTGGACAAAATACATTGTTTCTGGATGAGGTGTTCAAATCTTTGACATTTGACCATCATCCGTGAAACGAGGAAACCGTGAAGTCACTCAAGGGCCCCTACAAACTCCACACATGCCTTGAAAGTGCAAAGTGTAAGAACTAACCCACAATGCCCAACATGAGGGAGTCAACATCAGTATCACCTCCCCAGATGTCCTTGAAAAGATACAGTCACCTTAAGCAGGGATGTACAGTTTTCTCTGTCACCAAGTACGGGTAATATATTGATGTAATTTACACTACGTGAGAAGATAGGAAATGGCAGTTTGAATCTTTCTGTTTTGTGATTGGATAGAGGTTGTACAACATTGCAGTACATCTGAGACCTAGTGTGGTAAGTTTGATGAGTTTCTGTTTCTGACTCTTTTCAGTGGCTTCTTCTACTTCTGGGATTCCGAAACTGACAAAGTTAAATGGACATCCCCTGAAGGTAAGGTGTATGGCTTTCTTTGTTTCATTACTACACCTTAAACTTGAAATATTGTCTAGAACCAAGTGATTTCTGATCTAGCATATGTTGTGAATGGTTAAATCAAATCCTAAGCAAATCACTCAAATTGGGGGGGGGGGGGAGGGTGGGCTTAAAGAAATTATAAAAATATTCATTTTTTCGTGATGTGCATTTTGTGACAGAGGTGTCTCTTAATATCTTCCTGATCAAACACTTGAATTTTGGTCAATATGTATGTATTTTAGATCCTCCTGAATGGTTAAATCAAATCCTAAGCAAATCACTCAAATTGGGGGGGGGGGGGGAAGGGTGGGCTTAAAGAAATTATAAAAATATTCATTTTTTCGTGATGTGCATTTTGTGACAGAGGTGTCTCTTAATATCTTCCTGATCAAACACTTGAATTTTGGTCAATATGTATGCATTTTAGATCCTCCTGAATGGTTAAATCAAATCCTAAGCAAATCACTCAAATTGGGGGGGAGGGGGGTGGGCTTAAAGAAATGATAAAAATATTCATTGTTTCGTGATGTGCATTTTGTGACAGAGGTGTCTCTTAATATCTTCCTGATCAAACACTTGAATTTTGGTCAATATGTATGTATTTTAGATCTTCCTGCAAGCAGGAACTCGCAAAGAAGCCTCATTGGCTTATCAAAGCAGCAAGCTGACTGAAGTCAGTCTCTTACATTCATATTTTACGTCCATGATTATGAATTGTCAATTGTCAACAACTCTGTACAGCAACTGGACGACATACATTAATCTTGGAGTGACTCGAACCGGGACCTTATGATTGGAAGGCACCGGCGTTAACCACTGAGCTAACACTCCACATATAATATTAAGACATTTTAGCCTTATCTTGCCCAGTTCAATGTTTGTTTGTTTTTTATCTACCTCTAGGAGTACCTGAACCAGAAATAACAATGAAGCCACCAGAAGCCCCCAACATCCAGCCTCTCCCTCCTGGTCTTATAGGACCAATGGTAAACTACTTCACCAAATCTCTGTCAACCAATACATCTCAATTAATCATTGATTAACCAGCAGTACTTATAAAAATGTCATTTCTTTTCTCCTGTCAATTCTCTCATGTATCTCAATTGATAAATTTTGTTACTTTCACTGTACTTTGTTTTCAGGAATTGTACCATAAATACATTGTCCAAAGAAGGGAAAACTTGAATCAAATAAAGCTCCCCTCCTTAGACATTTTGTTCCATGCTTGGTATATATGATTGGTTGATCCCATTTTTTTCTTGCTGAACAAACAAAATTATGTTTCTGGTTGCTTCAGGAAACAAACAGTATTGAAAATTTGGGTCTTACATTTTGTAATCATCCTTAAGCACGTGCGTTCTTCACTAAGCAAAACAAGATGCCATTTTTGCAAGATGGCTCCTCAAAAGTGCCAAAAGTAAAGGTTTCATTATTCAATGTAGTGCTATTTTTTGTATTGTCAATAGACTGACTTTTCTTTGAGAAGTACAAGTTGTCACATGTTGTTTTTTTCCTTAAAATCTTTTCAGGTCGGGCAGATTGTCGAGCAACCTGAGACAGCTGGCAGAAATGTTTTTAAAGTCCCAAGGCATCAGAAGAGGAGGGAAGAGAGAGGTAAGGGGCTACTCTGTCTCTTCTGCTGTGAGAAGTCAAACGATTGAATTCATGATCGCATAAACATTTTCATCTCTCAATTGAAAAATTCCTTTCAAATATGAGAAAGGATTGGTTAATACCACCCTCTTGTGTTGCTATAAGAGGCATGATCAAATGTTACAGAACAAGACAAACAGTCGTATACGACGGAAGGACTAAAGCAAAAAAAAAGGAAGTTTAGTTAATGATGCTTGAAATCCTTGTGACTTCACAGATTAATTTGTTATTCTCTTCTTCCCTAAGATCTGTGACATTGATTGATGAGTTTTATTATCTATGTTTAAACGGATTGGAGCCATGATAGTGAGAGTAACTTCAACAGGTTTGCATTCTTTGTCACATATTACTAAAATAGATCTGGCCACATTAGTTGCTTTAGAGCCGTATGTACCATGCTGTACGAAATCCAACCCCTTCTCTCGATACATTGATAAGCAACAGAAGCAACACAAATAGATTTTGTTTTGTTTGTTTCAGATTCGAGGAGAAAGAGAAAACGAGAGGACGAGTTGGATCCGATGGACCCGGCGTCTTACTCAGATGTTCCAAGGTGAGAGGATTACCGAATGGCTAGCCAGATCTAGTGTTCCATTCTGGCATGTTAATTATTATTGTCTCTCTTCACATTAGCCAGTATTTTCTCATCGTTTTTGCTCATTAAGATTTTTTTCTGATCAAGGTGAAGGAAAACCAAATGCAACCTTAACTATCTAATCTTTATAATAAGCCTGTCTACTTTCAAGAGTGTAAGGCACCTCAGTAGAAAACCAAACACAATTTATGGGTTGTTTGTGGTCATTGCAAGTTTGTTTTAGCTCCATGAAATTGACCTTTGTAAATACCAGATTTGTACTGACGATATACCTTTAAACCTTCTACTAACATCTTCCTTCAAACTTGTAATATCAAAGTCATCGGAATGACTCCTTGGGCATCGTGAGCCACATTTCTGAAAGTGCAGGTACCAGATTTGGATTATTCTTCTTTCATTTTTCTCCCAATCAGAGGAACATGGTCGACTGGATTACCTAAAACAAACGAAGCTAAAACAGGTGTGGACTCGACCGCTACGGGACCTTTATTCCAAATGAGGCCCTATCCATCACCGGGAGCAGTTCTTAGAGCAAATGCTGCTGCTACCAACAAAGAGGATGGGGGCGACTTAGGGTAGTGTCATGGTGACGTTTAATTGACCTCGTGAAGTCATGTCTGTCTAGATGAGTTATATCAGCAGAACATGACCCCAGGGAGTTTCCTGCATTCCAAGGGGCAGACAAGAGTGTGGTCCAGTAGCAATGAAGTTGTTACAAAGACATGGTCCAGTAGCAATGAAGTTGTTACAAAGACATTTGTCCATGTCAGAAGACACCTGAGAACAGTATCTGAAATCTGGGGAGGGAGTCTGGGATCCCTATTAATATGAACAATATAGAATGATTTTGTAACTAAGTTTGTGTGTGAACAAACACATGAAGACTTGGGTGTATGAAAGTGTGGAGGGAGAGAGAGAAAATAATCATCACAAGTTTATTTCAGTGGAGGGAATACTCTTTTATCTACTGCCACCACGGCATGGAAGGCAGTGATAGTTTACTTTTGAGGATTCAAGCTTTACAAAGACTTTAGACAATAGTGATATCAAGGTTTGTTGGAAATGTTGAATATAGCTTGTAAGAGGAACTGGATGTGATGTGGATTTCCAAAACTTAGTAGAGTGTCTGTAATGATTGCAGGTACTGGAATGATGATTGCCAGTTACTGGAATGATGATTGCAGGTTACTGGAATGATAATTGCATGCTACTGGAATGATGATTGCATGTTACTGGAATGATGATTGCAGGCTACTGGAATTACCATTGCCAGTTACTGGAATGATGATTGCAGGCTACTGGAATGATAATTGCCAGTTACTGGAATGGTTACTAGAATGATGATTGCAGGTTACTGGAATGATGATTGCAGGCTACTGGAATGATGATTGCCAGTTACTGGAATGATGATTGCAGGCTACTGGAATGATGATTGCAGGTTACTAGAATGATGATTGCAGGTTACTGGAATGATGATTGCAGGCTACTGGAATGATGATTACCAGTTACTGGAATGATGATTTCCAGTTACTGGAATGGTTACTGGAATGATTGCAGGCTACTGGAATTATGACTGCCAGTTACTGGAATGATGATTGCCAGTTACTGGAATGATGATTGCCAGTTACTGGAATGGTTACTGGAATGATGATTGCAGGCTACTGGAATTATGATTGCAGGTTACTGGAATGATGATTGCAGGTTACTGGAATGATGATTGCCATTTACTGGAATGGTTACTGGAATGATGATTGCAGGTTACTGGAATATGTGAATAAAGTCCAAACCATGCCTCATTATATCACCAGAAGACAATCATGAATTTTCTGTTCATGTAAATGAATTTAAGTTGTCAAAGATAAACATTTTTAGAATTTGTCGCAAAATGGGTGGAGTGGGAAAGGAGTTCTAGGTCACTGATTTGAAAAGGGGGGGGGGGGTGAGGGGATAGTAATGATTGTTGCAAATGTGAATGGATTCACACAATATAAATCAACAAAAATAAAAGATCTGTTTATTTGTGATGATTAAAAGCTAAATATAGCTTTCTACTTTATTTCATAATTTGCTTGATATATATTTCTCTATTTCATTAATAACTACTATACTTTTGTATGGATATGTAATATGTATAAAAGGTGCACACAAAGTATAAAATTGGCAAACACATGGCAGAAATCTGTTAAAATCTTGGCAAGACGGACGACTGTTGCTAATGTCACTGACTTAGCACTTTGCATACCACAAACTTTATAAAAATATGAAAATACACTTTACTACACAACTTTAAAACACACTATTACTTGAATAAGAATCTAAAAGGATAATAAATGGCAAGGAGATGTAGAGAGATAAAATAAATTGTGTGCTAGATTACTTATAACTATGATTAATTCTAAATATAAAATTAATATCATAGTTTGTCATGGCCACTCATACTTCACTGTAAAAAGATATATGTGAGTGGTTTTCTCTTCTTCGTTATACGACCAAACATTTCCAACTCTTTTCTTAAAAAAAAAAATTAACCCATCTCTGTTCACTTGTCATATGGATGCATGATAAACCACTGGATTTGGTATCTTCTAGAAAAATAAATTGCCCAAAACAAAATAAAGATCTTGCAAAGAAAAAGACGAAATTTGTCCCTCCAGACAAACAAAGTACTCTCTTATTAACAAAAGCCATATACATGGTCACAACAATTCCACATCTACACAACCAATGGCTTTTGTCCTGCATTCAGTGATCATCATCTATAACAGTTATTTCATAACCAGTTAGAACATATCATTTACCTGTCAAGGACACTCTAAAATGACTTGTAGTGAGCACACTATGCTATGATGTAAAACATACAATATGTGTTAAGAAACTACAAAATTCGGTGGGTGGGGTGAGGGTGGGTGAGGGGGGGGTGTGTTATCAGAACTAGATAAACTGAACCAGGTTTTTATTATTCATGATGTTAGATCATTGTTATTGTTGCACATGATCAGGATTAACATAGAAAAGCATCTATGTATGCAATGAAAATTTAAAGCATTGAATGGAATCATAACATTTCAACTTTAGTTGGTGCAATAAAAAAATCTGGAAGAATATCTTCTTTGATCAATTAGTCAATTTATTATGAAGTAGAATTTGCTAGTTTGTGAAATAATTGTCAGTTTATCCATGGTCCGATTTTAAAGCAGCATATGGTGATGATCACTACAAGAAAGTGATGTCTCAAGTTGACCCTTTAAATGTACACCTGGGGAACGCATAGAAGAGAACTTATAGATGTATTAGAAAAATATATATATACACAATCTTTCTCCTATTGATGATGCTATGGTCATTTTTTTTTAAGGCTAGATACTTCAAAAAGTGTAACAAATTAGTAGCAATAACATTCTGACTTGTGCACATATTACAAAGAAAAAGAGATATATACAAAGAAACAAAGAGGTAAAACAAAGCCTTCATTACATTAAACCTGCTAACGAGACAAACCCAATTATCGCCAAGTTCCAACAACTTCCCCAGACAGCGAAAAAAAAATTGTTATTCCATTTGGAAGATATTAGTCTGAAGACTCGATCAAAATCTAAATATGATATCATCGAGCCACATGTACTTCAATGTGTCTCACAGTTTATTACAAAGTTTATTATCTGTAATGGAGATGTGTTTTGAAAATTCTGAATCTAAACTATTGAAGGTCCTTAAAGGGTGTGAAGACTCGCGAAAAAAGAAACGACTAAAGCCGGTAATCTGACCTAGTTTCGAATGAGGTGTAACAGAAGTGTTAGACACCAGCATCGATCCCAGAAAATACACACATGCAGCTTGCTGCCGTGGGCAATTTGACACTAGTGTACAGTCAGTACATACAGCTGCGGTCAATACCCACAGCAGTGTATAAACTATACAGCGATGGACATCTCAGGTCAAGATACAGATAACAAGGTATCACGTTTCATTACTGTCTGCATTTTGTAGCGACACGAACAAAACGTCACTTGCAAGCAACAGAATGTTAAATTTTCCGATGGCCGCTCACGGTTTGGGGCGAGTCTTCAATGCCTTTAATAATGGCATGGGTTTCAATATACTATATACATGCTACCTTGAAAAATATGAAAGAAAAACAGAGAAAGACGGTTCCCAGACATGACATCACAGGTTACAAACAACAGGCGCAACTTCTATTACTAGGATATCTCCCAAATAGAGCTACATTGTTCTTGGCCGTCTGAAGTACTTTTTATTCACAAAGGACTTTGTCATAGACAGTAAAGGTGTTGGTTGGGTTTGTGATGACATTTATTACTTGCGGAGGCGATAGGAATCTATGGGATGGTGATGGAGTGAGTGTGAGTATGTATGTGACACCTGCTTGTAAACACGGTAACTCAAAACGCTTATGTTGGATTACCTCCCTACTTGGTAAGGGGATCCCTCTTATTGAGTGCAAGAACCCTATTCTTTCTCTGTGAAAGTCAAAGGTTATTTGAAGTCAACAGAAGTCAAAGTCTGAAAATTTTGAAACATGACACCGCAAGATGTACATCTTTGTGGAACTTCATACTTCATGTGTAGATCCAGCTTGGTGAGTACAAAACCCTATTAGATTTGCTAGAGGTCAAAGGTCACATGAAGTCAACAGTTTAGAAAGTTTGAAATCCTTGTAAACAAAAATCACATCAAATTTAAAGCTACAATTAATCTACAATTAAGGTGACCATAGTTTGTTCAACTTCAGTTCCCTATAGTTTTGTGCGAGAGTGCAAGTTACGTCGCCAACAATACCTGCAGTCATCCAGGAAATGAAATCTGCTTCCTATAGTTGATACCCATGTGTTGGGTGCTTTAAACACACTCAACTTTACCGTGTATAAACAATGTCATGTGACAACTTTTAAAGGGATGGTTGGTGGCAGAGCTGAGTCGCTAACTCAGAATTGGTGAAACAACTTGTCCATTTACTGATAGGTAGGCCATCTATATTTCACATCAGAAGACTGGTGGTTCTGGATCTTCCAAAATTTTGAAATAGTTCAATTATTGTAGAATCCTTACCAGGGAATTCATTTGGTTGGTGGCCCCTAGTTCGAGTGCTACAAATAAATCCTAGTTCCAAACTTGATTCTTGAACAAATTTACCTCACTTGCTCTACATTATCAGAAAGTTGAGTTGAATTTTAAGCAAACTTATATGGCAAAGAATCACAAAGCCTTCGGGCTTTCTCGATTGAAAAGACCTATAACAGGCCATTCATTCATAGATGTGATCAAGGTGCTCTCTAAAAATACAAGGGGCAGTGCTCACACCATCCCAAATGGCAGATAGAATGTTACAAAAGATTCTAGTGTACAGTCATGGAAGACAACATGTATGCACAGTACAACCTAAACAGCAGGAAATTATCCAACATTGTTTGAAAAATTGCAAAAATATAGCACCACTTTGCATCCGAGCACCCTTCATGTTACCAAATTTCTCACTCCCCATCTCTTGATGAGGGCATCTGGCCCCAACCCTTATAACAAAGATAGTGCTTGTGTCCCTAGAAGTTGTGAAACAGGCAGTGTTGATAAGTAATAATAAAGTGGTTCTACAGAATTAGCTTGTTTTATCCTTATTTTACAGTACAAGTTCTTCTTTACCAGTTTCTACTTCATACATGATGCCGGTAATAGAGCTCTAGCAGCACAATAGTATTATTGATTAAATGCAATCGAGATAATATAAGAAAGACAGTAAAAATATGTAATTATAATATTGGGAATTAAAAAGGATTGGTATATTATTAAAAATGTAGAAAGATAACATTAAAGGTAGCAAACAGCACTGTTTTCTAAGCATAAGGTTGTAGTCAATATTTCAGTTGTAGTTGAAGTTGTAGTGAGTCTGTATTTATACATGTAGTGAGTCTGTCTTTATACTTGCAGTAAGTCTGAACTTGTATTGAATCTGTACTTGTACTGAGTCTGTATTTATACTTGTATTGAGTCTTTACTTATATTTGTAGAGAGTCTGTCCTTATACTTGTAGTGAGTCTGTACTTATACTTGTATTGAGTCTGTCCTTATACTTGTAGCGAGTCTGCCTTATACTTGTAGTGAGTCTGTCCTTATACTTGTATTAAGTCTTTACTTATACTTGTAGAGAGTCTGTACTTATACTTGTAGTGAGTCTGTCCTTATACTTGTAGTGAGTCTGTCCTTATACTTGTATTAAGTCTTTACTTATACTTGTAGTGAGTCTGTATTTATACTTGTAGTGAGTCTGTCCTTATACTTGTATTGAGTCTTTACTTATACTTGCAATGAGTCTGTCCTTATACTTGTAGTGAGTCTGCCTTATTTTTGTAGAGAGTCTGTCCTTATACTTGTAGTGAGTCTGTACTTAAATTGTAGTGAGTCTGTACTTATACTTGTAGTGAGTCTGTACTTATACTTGTAGTGAGTCTGTACTTGTATTGAAACTGTACTTGTAGTGAGTCTGTTTTTTCCTGATACCAGTATCGAGTCTGTACTAGTGCTCGTAGTGAGCAGGTACTTGTATATGCATATGAACATAGTTGCATGTACTTGTGCTTGGCCTTACAGCTTTGCAATCACACTCAGGAAATTGTGGAAGCAATATAGAGACTCACACAATAGAAAGTAATCTTACTGGTGCTTGTACTTTGTACAGTTAATAATAAAGCAGAGAATTGTGCTGAGTCTACCTTATGCTGTTGTAGTACTGCAAGTCTGCTAGCAGTACCCCTTTAAACAGCAATGGTGCGTGACCTGCCGTCATTGATTGACATGATGTCATACGGGCTTGGTGGCAGACCAGAATCTGGATCAAGGTATGAACCTTCAGTCTCTGTGTGTGATTTATTGTTGTGGATATCTGTCTGACCACCATGAAAAAAAGTCCTACTGCTGTCACTGGGGGACACACTTCCATTAATAATCACACCATTGAGAGCTGGGAACAAGAACAGGAATAAACATTTAATTTAAAAATTAACAGTCTACCGATGAGAAAAGCTACAACATACAAAACAACCTTAACAAGAAGCATACCCCCCCCCTCCCCATTCACACAGAATTACTGTAAAACACACAGAAGTGGGCCTAGAACACGGAAGTACAGAAATGATCAAATGTCTCACAGATTTCTTTTGATTAACAGAAATTTCACACAAAACAAGACATTTCATACATAAGAAATGGTAAACACAGATATTCAAAAAAATCTGACTTTCTTTGTATACAAACAATAACTCTTGACCTTTTGTATGTGAGAGTCACAACGAGGCCGATCACATTTGTTTTCTAATTCAGCTGACTTATGTTAGATCAACCTAGTGAATTCATGCTTCCTGTCAAGAGTCCCACCTTACCATCGAAATACTGGAAATGGCTCTTGAGATACTGAAAATTTACTCCTTGAGGAGTTTCTGACCAGAACGGTCAGATTTATAAATGTGAAATTCACAAGAATAACCCTGCAGGGAAAGTCAAATTATACAAACACAATGTTAAGCCATCTTTCCAATTCCAAAATTGTCTCAATGTTATATACCTTTGGGAATTTTTCTTATATGTTGAGGACTATCATCATGTTAATTCCATTTAGTGGCACACCTCCCACTACTCACAGAAGGCTTGAACATGTTTCACTAAGGTGCACAACTAACTAACTTAATATACTATTTTAAAATATTACTATACAGTTTTCACACAGAGCTTTCATACACAACCAAACTTTTGAAAAAGAATATGTAGTATGAATTTACAAGAACAATTCATTTTCTTAAAATTAAACAATACTGACCTAATCATTTTATTATCTGATTAATAACATCAAAACATATCTAACATTTTCATGATAAAGGAAACACTTATACTGCTAGGCACTGTTCAAGACTCAAAGAACAACCTTGGAGACTCAAACTTTCTCTAGACTTCAAGGCATTCCCTGGGAGCTTGATTATTTACCAGTTTCTCACACTTGGATACAAGAAAAAACGTTCAGAACATTTAAAACATGTTCTATGAATTACTACTTCCAGACAAAGAATTTAAAGACAAAACTTTGCATATAGAATAAGGACAGACTAAATTAACAACAAATCAGTGTCAAAATTTTGGTGATAATTTTGCTTCTTGGGTTCTTGAGGATGCAGTTCAGAGGGTATACTAGCCTCAAATATATTAAACTCTTAAGGCCAGAACTAAAAGCTACCACATAGTTCTCACGGCAAGAACTACAGACTGCACGCTGCCACGTAGTTCTTACGGCAAGAAATATCGACTGTACCATACCTAGCAGGGACATACAACGTGACGATAGAAGACAACATTTGATCTGTTTCTTAAAAAGCAAGTGAACTTTGTACTTACAATTGTCATCTTTAGGGGTAAATATAGATTGGCGATGCTGGTTTCTCTTTTTCAGAAGTACCGTACAAGTGATGACGGCCCCAACGACCAGTAGTAGGCCAATTATGAATCCAGCAGAAGCAACAGATGCCTTGATTATGGTGAGTGATTTGTCAGTACACTCTTCCACTGCACAGAATAATAACCAGAATTACTATATTGGCCTCAGGCATGAAACAGTTACAAATTTATTGATGAAAAAATAAAAGGGAAGGGGGGAAACAATGATAGCTAGGTCAAGCCTTCTAAACTCATCCTAAGTTTGCAGAAAGAATGATGGTTTCTAAACCTGACCTCAAATTTTATTTTGCCTTTTTGTAAGATACACAGTACTAATCACAGTAGTTAAAATGTTACCATCAAAATTAGTGACTAAAAACATATCAGACAAAACATGAATGAGCAGAGAACCAATAAGTATAGTAAGTCCTTGTGACAATTTACCTTTTTGTGTGTGTAGTGTCTACAATTGCAGGAATTCAGAAATCTATCTGGGGACCTCCAATGAATATTGACCTCAACTGAGCTTTGACCTCTAGAAAAAGCATCAGGGTTCTTGTACTACTCATTAAGGTGAGAATTATTGTTCACAAGGTCACAAACTTTGTGGACTCAAATGACATTTGACCTCTAATGAATGACATTGGAATCTGAAGTTATCCAAGCTTTGCTTTGCAGTTACCATGTTTTGGTCAATAGTCTTTGACCTACATAGCAAACTAAAATGTTCTGGTATTTACTAAGGTCGATCAACATACCATGTGAAGTTCATGTAAGCTTTGTTTTTGGGGTTATCAAGCTTACAAGGGTTAGACACTTTGACTTCTGTTGACCTGAAATGACATTTGACCTCTAATGTAAACAGAAGAGTAAACATGATGACTGATAATAGAATACAAGACTGAGAAATCATGACAAAAACTAACCATGCACTCATTAACCTAACGAAAGCTAACTGAAGTATAAAACATAGTAGCATTTTAGCAAAGATGACAGCTGAAAAACAACATCTACAATTAAGTTATTCCCGACAAACCCTTACATGGATATTCTAGTTCAGACCTGAAGACTGCATCTTCGCTGCACTGTTCATTATTACTGCCGTCGATGTACACAAACTACAGAGAAAACATACAAAAAATCTGAATATATATATATATATATATATATATATATATACAGTAGATATATATATATATATATAAATATATATATATATATATATATATATATATATATATATATATATATATATATATATATATATATTGATATAAAACGGTGAACTCTTTCTATTAACCTTCCTATTAACTCGATTATTTCACTTCAACCCCAACTGATCCTTGCCCATCCACTTCGCCAATGTCTATTTTGATAGATTTATAGCAGCCAGCTCTTACTTGACACCTTACAAGGATAACTGGCAGATTGATTTCAAACCCCAAATTTTAACAATTGATCCCTTTCTGTGAGGTACTTAAAATATTTTCATGTAATATCACGGTTTACATTTTCATTTATTCTGTAAGGCTCCTCTATGTTCCTTTATAATCTGGCGATGGTCCCCCGGTTCTATTGCAACCCTGTCTGTTCTGACACTCAAATACATAGAAAAATTAACAAATCGTATTATAAATTGATCTACATTTCAGGGGCGGATCCAGGGGGGGGGCCGACCCGGCCCCGGCCCCCCTTTTTGGAAATCAGTTGCGTTTTTTTTTTTATGTGGGAGTACTTCAAATTCCTAATAGGCATAACTTGGTGAAAGAAAAGCCTAATATATATCCAGCTGCTCTTCCCTGAAACGCGATCGTTTTTATTCCAAATTTGAAACTAAGGCAATTATCAGGCCTACGCGACATCACGTATTAATTAGATACGGCTCAGTACTATAGTGCTGACTATTACTGTCAGGGAAAATCAATGCACAGTTAGCAAGTTTATCATAATTATCTGAATGAAAGGGGGTGTAGGCGGTTTTTCACTATCTAACGCAGGGTTGTCCAACCTACGGCCCGCGGGCCACAGTCCGGCCCGCCGCAGGGTTGCGTCCGGCCGGCCAGAGATACTCTACAGTGCGAAATTTTAGTGAGCAGATTTATTGATAACAATTTGAAGCTATACAATCAATCATTCGAACCTTCTGGATCCACAAAACTGCATACAGGTCAGTTTGTGTGATACTCTCTAAGCGGAGGGGGGGGGGGCGGCTGGACTTCATTCATCTGTTTTATCAGGAAGAAAAATAAATCAGTGCGCTCCGCGCGCAGTGTTCACATTTTGTTGCCTTGGGCTTCGGGCAAAAAATCGAAAAATCGAGCGTAGGGTTAATGCGGCCCCCTCCTTCATCATAATCATTCCATGTGGCCCTCCTCTGCAAAAGGTTGGACAACCCTGATCTAACGCAACGTAGTCGCCAAGAACCTGAAGTATTTTTAAGGGAGGGCCCGAGGAACATGAACTTATAGCATGCTCCTCGTGGTGAAACATAATTGCACCTATTAGGTGAATTGAGTGTATACTGTTAATAGTAGGAGAGACTAGTGTATAGGTTCTTATGACCAACTAGACCGGTTTCTGCTCTCAAACTTTATAGGAGCTTCATCAGTAGTAGCCTTTGAATATTTTATATTCGGCCTGGGCGTCTCGTTCTCAAAATGCATCTATTTTCTGTGCACGAGTTTTTATGGACTCATAGTGCAGCTATAAGAGCATCTAAAAGAGCTTCGTGTGAACCTTGAGAGTCAGCTGATTCTTCGTTAGTATGAAACCTTGAGTTAACAAGTAAATCTTTGAGATTTTGGGCCTTTTGTAGGCTAGAATCGGTTCTTTTGGAAACAGTTTGGATAATTCCGCGTGCAGGGGCGTAGCGAGCGGGGGGGGGGGGGTGTGGGGGTGTCACATCCCCCAATAATTTGGTCGCTGTCGGCAAATTTTGGGTCTGTCGGCAAAAGGAGAAAAGGTGAAGAGAGCGTAAGGGGAAGAAAGAAGGAAAGCTGAATAGAGAAAAGGAGAACGGGAGCTTCTTTATCGGTTATTTCGATTTTCCAGTTCTTCATCTGATAAACTCATTCACCAATCCAATCACCCGACGCCTGCAAGTTAAAAACCTCTCGGCAAATAACTGATTATGTCACGGCCGTCAGTATAGCTACTGTAGCCAGGCTCAGCTAAACGAGTGCCAGAATCGCCGGCAACTCAGTGAAAGAAATGGAATTAAAGGCTTCCGTATAGGCCGCACCCCATGAGTCGTGCTATCGTGTGACAACGTGTTGTTATTATCCTCTGTTCAGAATGACGTCATCGCAGATGTCATTCGTTCTCCGTGGAAAACTTAAGGACACGGCTCACGAATTGTACACAATTTTTAACGTTTCTCGCTTGTATATCAATGAATGTTGTTATTTCTCATTACCGGAAAGTTTTCTGAACATTTTCATCACGAAGTTTCACTATTTCAACGATCGGTGAAAGAGAAAACACAGTTCGATAATTGGTCCCAATTAATCCTTCTTCTGCCGACTGCCATAAAAATAATATCGAAATGGAAATTCTACAGTGCCAAATTTGACTTAAAATATGCACCAGATTGCATCTAAGGACGTTTCAAAACTAAAAATTTTCCAAAGGGGAGGGGGACAGCCCCTCCCCTTAGACCCCTCCCCCATTTCAGTCACCACTTCCAGATCCGTCGGCAAATCAAATCCTCCACACCCCCCCAACAACAAAAAAACCTTCGCTACGCCCCTGTCCGCGTGTTGCGAGATTAAGTGCCAATGTTTCAAAAGTACATTTTTCAAATGCATGGTTTTGATATTTGTATTTGTATTTGTATATTTATTTGTTTCATCACAATTTACAGTGTGACGGGAAGTCTCCTATAAAGCCTGTAAGGCTTAACAAAGTAGGAGACTCCCCAAAAAGAAAAAAGAAAGAAAAACTTAAGAATAGAAAAAGAAAAGTTAATAGTAGCATCTACAATGATGAAATAATCGAATTGACTCTACTTGAAATTAATAATGTTAATAAGCAATCCAAACACACACAAGAATAAATCCATCAATAGTGAGAAATAATTACAGTTTTTAGATTCCTTTTGGATACAGAGTAAGAAGGCTTATTCTTAACATTATCCTGGAGATTATTCCACGTTTTAATATTGGGTGTATAGGTAAGCTTGAACACCAGTGGTGGTTCCTTTTGTTTAGGTTTGGTAGTGAGGTATTGCCCACGGTTTTCAAATTTTATGCCTTTCGTGGCTGAGGCAATTTCCTCTTTCTTATAGTTACGGAGTAACAGTTTCTCTGTGAACGCATTCTTTTTCTGAAGAAATCAGTCTCATTGTTACAGAGACGTGCGTATCGTAAGACTTCCCCTTTAATGAAGCCTTTAAAAGTGGCAAGTGGGTGTGCAGAGTTTCTGTCGAGGTATTGGAAGGTTTCCGTGGGTTTGGTGTAGACTTTGGTGTCTAATAACCCATTGGTTTCAAACCTTGGACCTTTGAAGATTTTCAAATCTAGGTATGTTACCTCGGTGTGTAATATTTCTACCGTAAACTTTAAGAAGCGGTGAATTTCATTCAACTTGTTTACTAGTTGTTCAAGTTCCTGAGGTGAACCGTCGTAAAGCAATAGAATTTCATCTCTATAGCGGAGCCATTTTAAGATTTTATTATCTGTCGGTAAAATTTGGTTTTCCAGTCTATGCATGACGATATCACAGATTTCCGGAGAGGCTTGGCTACCCATGGCGCAACCGATCTTTTGTAGATAGAATTGGTTATTGAACTCGAAACAGTTTCTTGTTAAAAATAAGTTCAATTAGTTTGCGCATGGATATGGAAGATATTTTATTTATTCCATATTCGCTTTTTCCCTCCTTTTCATAGACTTCTTGACATATATCTAATGCCTCCTCTTGGGGAGTATTGGTATACATGGCGACGATATCGAGTGTAGCAAGTACTACTGCTTTTGGTAACGGGGTGGCTTCCACAATTTTCAGAATGTGATTTGTGTCTTTCACATAGGTGCTTTGTTTTAATACAATAGGAAGCAAGAAATAGTCCACAAATTCCGATATTTTTTCGGTCGGTGATCCGTTTCCGCTTATTATCGGGCCCTCCCTTAAAAATACTTCAGGTTCTTGGCGACTACGTTACGTTAGATAGTGTAAAACCGCCTACACCCCCTTTCATTAATAAGTATATCATAATTATCTCATTGAATATATCTTGTTTTATGTTTTTTCTTGGGGTGAATCTGGTGTCATAATTTTCGCGCAAAAGAAAAAAACGAATCGACGCAATAATAGTGTATCCATTGTAGTGCTCTACATGCACTGTTGAGCGTTGTTAAATATGTGTCTATCGAAAAAAATATGTGCACAAAAAAAGCGTGTCTGCAACGTTTCTGGTTTTTCTAGTTTTTGGCGAAATGTTTCACCATTTTGCATCTAAGCACTCACAATTAACCAAAAATTTCCAAGGGGGAGGGGGACAACCCCTCCCCCTAGACCCCTCCCCCAGGATGCAGATCACTAACGTGCTACCATCGGGATGTCGGCCCCCCCTTTCTCAAAATCCTGGATCCGCCCCTGCATTTAATCCTATCAGCACAATGAGATGTAAGCCAAAGGTATGGGCTTGACACTCACTTGGGAAGTTCTTAATACTTGGAAATTTCCTGGCTTCACTTGTAATTGGCTCAGTTTAGAAATGTATTAATTAACAGTAATATTTTTGGAGGTGTATTGTAATTTGGCCAATCACAAGTAAGCAACTAACATCACATCTTAGTAGTCTACCTCAGCAGTTTAGGGTGAGTTTCCTTGAAACTCAAGGTTTTCCATGAATATTTAATGATAGAACAAGGCTGATGTGGTTATTCATACCTCAGCAGTGTAGTTTCCTGGTTCCATTTGTGGAAAACTTACAGTGGGATTCCAATCCTCCTCATTCTGTAAAGCGAGAACAATAAAAGAAATTGTAGCAGAAAAATAATCACAAATATGGCAAAGTTTTATTTTTTATGAGTAAATGATCAACAGAAAAAGACTGTATAAATACTCAGCTAAACAAACAGAATATATGCTCAATGTAGACTTTGGGATGCGATGTGATCACCTTTCAAAAGAGTTACATATGTCATCATACTCACTGTAGACTTATGTAAGATTTACACTGACCATACTTTGGAATATGTGATATGATCATTTATCGTCTACATTACAATCTTCCCTGCCTACAGCAAATACCATCCAAGTTGCAGGTTTTTGGCCAGAAACAGGGGATCTTGAAAATCAATCGGAGTTGGTAATGCTAGCCATACTGAACCTTACTCACATACAGTAGGAGAGTAGTGCCAGCCATTAGAGCACATGTGTGTACAATAATACGGTGGCTGGTCAATTAATGAGCCAGTGAGCTCAAGAATGAATCCTAATGGCAGTACTTGGGCTAGTTTTGATATCAAGTATTAACAAATTATTAATGCTGGAGTGAATTTGATAAGAATTTTTCACTATAGGCAGACTTGATCTTCATGTATAATAATAATAATACTTCAATATGTTGTTTCGTTACTCCCTGAGGCCATGGGAATCCTGGCCTGAGGATGTGGTCTATAGTGACTTGAAATGTAAGGCATGTCATGTCCTACAATCATTGTGGCTTCTGGTAAGACCTTTATTCACTCTCTGTAGCCTTAGCAGGTACACCACAGAAATTTGTTTTATGAGCAGTTTAGCAATAAGGATTATGTGTATATCTTATGCTCGCTGTGGCAGAGTTGCCAGTTTTTCTGTGATGCAACCAGCCAGATTAGATGAATACCAATATACATGTACTGTTACTTTATGACAATTGACCCCTGTATATTTGGGTAGGAATTGTACATGTGAGTTTGCCATGGACATTAGGGAGTGAAAAGCAGTATAAACCATTCCAATGTTTTTCCTGAGGCATTGGACCAAAGTCGGACGGAACAACATGAAGTGGTTGATATCGATGTTCTTTGGGTGAATGGAGAACCACAAGTTTCCTCTTGCCAATGAAATTTGAAAATGCTGAATTTGAAAATGCCAAATTCGAAATTTGAAAATTTGAAATTGCCGAATTTGAAATTGCCGAATTTGAAAATGCCGAATTTGAAAATGCTGAATTTGTCATTTGAAGCGCTTAAATACTCCAAACTGGCAACACTGCACTGTAGCATGATCATGAATGAGACAACATAGTGATTCTTGCATTATTTCTGATCTTCATACCTACTGTAGTCATACGTATGAAGTAAATACACATATACAGCCTCAGGTATGATGCAGGTCTCAAAACTCACTTACTGGAATATAAATTTGCCGACAGTCATTGCGCAACCTATTTGTGGAAGCTTCCTGGAACAGACAAACTCTACCTCTGTTGTAAACACTTTTTACTCCATCTTTGACTTTATCTCTGGTCATGTTAACCTCCACAGTACGTTGTTCACAAGGCCGTCCTACCAAGTCTAAGCTGAGAGAAACTGGTAAAACATCTAGAAAAACAAAGAAAAGTATGAAAACATTTTTGTTGGACTGTGCTTCATCAATCTCAAGAAATTAGTAATAAGATTTCTGGATCCTGGTAATGTCTGAAATTTGATTCAAGACATCCCCTCAAATTATGCTTAATAATCATAGACAGGGAGCCTAACCACTGCCCAACCCCACCCCCTTCCCCCTCCTTCATCCCACCTTCCTACCTTACAAAAAAATATACTCACCTTGCACTGTTATGTTCTTACTTGCTTCGTAGAAGTTTCCTCCACATGGAATTTTGTAATCGTTAAGATACGCAAACTGTTCAAGATGAAAAATCCAACAGAAATGTCTAAGATATAAATAGAATTTAGCATAACAGATAATTTATGACAACTATAACTAATCACAAGATCTTTCACACTCAAGGAGACGACAAAACTTATTGATTCTTTTTGTCCACTTTTGTAATTGTATCAAAAGTTTCTTGGTGTAAATCTGCTGCCTATATTTATTACTATAATGCTTTATTACTATTTCACTATTACTATAACACTTTGCTACTACAGCCCTTTATTAATATAACACCTTAAAGTTTATGACTATAACACTTAAAATAAAATAAAACTGTTAGCAAACTGCTTATCCACTAGAGAGCCTGTGTAAGAAAATATGTAAAAGTAAGTTGGCCTGACGTTTCGATCCTAGCAGGATCTTCTTCAGAGGCTAAATGACAAGTAACAGTAGTGTGTGTGTTTTTGCCCCTTTATACATGTTCCAACACTTTGGCATTTTTTAATGCCTAGATTACAATAAACTAATCTGTGAAAATTCTAATGACTGGTTGAACATACTTTTGACTTGATAAACATCCTGGACAAATCAAATGTAAAATCACACAACTACTGCGAAGTATCAACAGGCCTGATAGGATCGAGGGGGTCAGAACTCAGAGGGGAGCTACAGACTTAGGGACCCCGAGTCAATTAGGGGGCCAGAAAAATATTGGATAAAGAATGTACTGAAGAGAATTAATTAATGAAGTAATTTGCTAGATCTAGGCTGTGCATAACAGGAAAATAGTTTTCATTACTTCTTTATTCTAATTCAGCCATTACTTTCTTTTCAGCCTTCTTGGGATGGACACTGCATAGTTACTCTATTAAGTATTTCTCCCCCCCCTCCATCTCGCTCTCCCATCTCATTCTCATAACTCTCTTCCACCATTTTTTCTCCACACCTTACTGTCTTTGTCTTTCTCTAATTTATTCCCTACCTCCTTCCCTTAATCCTCTCTTTGTCCCTCTACTGTTTATCTCCTACCTCTCCTCTTCCCCTGTTGGTTTCTTTCATTCTACTCTCCATCCCTTATTTACTAATCCCCTTACATCTATCTCTTTGTGTTCACCATGCTCATTAACCTGTCTGTATTCTGTGCGTGTTTTAGTCCCTTCTGTTGCTGTATGTTAATTTGTCATTTATCCTCTTAAAAAGATCCTGCTAGGATCGAAAACGTCACACCAACTTACTTTTACACAAGTAATATATCTATATAACTGGTAATTGCTTATAAATATTAATTTGGTTGACTTCAGGCTAACTAACTATTAAACTACTGTAATATCTACAGTACCTTGACAATGTATGTTCCTGCCGTCACATTATGAAACAATGCAACTGGATAAGAGTCTGCACCATCCTGAAAATTTTTTAAAAAAGAATAACTTTCTAATGATTGAAGCAATGCTCTTTCCAATGTTTTCTTCATTTGACATCAAGAGATATTCTGGTGGCAGATATTGTAAACTCTTCTTGAAGGGAAAAATATCACATAGGCCTACTGTTACCTTAAAATCCCCATGTCAATATCTTGTCCCAAACTCAATCTATATTACTGGTTGAACATAACCTATTTTGACAAGCTAGACTTTCTCTAACTGCAGGAATTGAACCACATTTAGATGGTTTATTATGTCATCTAGATAGATGTTTGCAAAAGCTATATATTGACTACTATAATCTTCAAGTTCAATGTTTTCTGTAGATAGGATTTCATCACATGCAACTCATTTTGTTGAATATTATTTTACTTTGCAGAAATAGTAAAATAGTACAAATGTGGATACAAAAATGTATACTCTTGACTCTACAATTTACATTATATATATTAATTGAAAACGTAATGAGTTGGGAAAATTTAGAACAGTGAATAAACTTCCAGCCTCCATCAAGATTCGAACCTGGGCGCCTCTCGCTTTATATGCGGACACTCTAACCAACTAGGCTATGGGCGCTGATTGTATGTCCAGAGGTTCGAAACCGGTAAGGAAGGTCGTAATTCTACTGTAGGCGTTTTTCACCTGTATCGAACAATTCTAGTTCTGTTTTTGGTGACATATTTGCCCTACTCTAGAGATCAAACATGATTCTAACCAACTCAAAGTCATTTGTGAATCCTAAAGCCGGATCTCGAAAGAGATACTTTAAACAGCAATTTGCAGTGGCGGCGGAACCGGGGGGGCTTGGGGGGGCTCAGCCCCCCCAATGAAAAAGTTGAGGGGGCAAATGCATGATAAGCCCCCCCAATATTTACCAAGGCTCCGAAACGTGCATCTGCCCATTTTTCAATGCATACTTGTCGATCTGTCCAATGCACACGTATATTATATAGGTGTAATAATTTTAGTAATTGCTGGGGGACCCTCGGCCCGTCCCCTGGCTACAGACCACATTGTCACCCCAACCGCGTCTTCACGCCCCGTGAAAAGTGGAAGCAGTGAGTGTGAGTACCGGTAAGCGTAACACAACTTCGTCTTAGGCCAATGACTTGCCTCATTTCAGCCAGTTCTCCAACATCCCCTTTCTTAGTGGCGGAGCGTTCATATATACAGTCAGGGCGGATGCCCCCCCCCCCCCTGACGGACTCAAATGGACTGCTGGCGCCCTTTTCAGCTTTTCACTACTTTTCACTTATTCGCGATTATTGACTATTTTATTGCGCTCTCATATACCTATTGACATTTGTCATATTCTGTTGGTGTAATTTTCCGACACAATGGCGACGACACCTATTTATTCTCCGTTTATCTGCAAATTAGCAGGGCCCGGAAAGGGTCATTTAAGGGCGGCGGAACCGGGGAGGCACAGGGGCACGTGCCCCCCACTTTTCCTCAGGTTAAAAATGTGCCCTTTTTCTACATAAAAATTGAGGTGTCTCAAGTTAGCAAGAGGCCAGGGAACCAGAATGAACACTCGGGAAGGGCCGTTTCCGGCCATCTGAGGGGTTTGTAAAACCAAAAATTTTCTTGTACGCTCCGCGCCAACCGATGGTGGCGCTCCGCTCAGATAGTCGTGTATACAACTTTCAAATCCTGGCTACGCCCCTGACTTCTAATGAATTTCTGTGGGTCAAACTCAAAGCTATTTCGAATGGAAAAAAATTGTTAAGATATTATCAAGAAATAAACTCTTATTCGGAAGATTCCTACATTAGCAACTAGCATGATTTCACCTCGTTTTTACTCAAAACAAAACTTGTTCCTTTTTTCCCAATTTGCGCATTGGATATTGCAGTGCTAATATGCATATTTTCCTTGAGGGTGGGGGGGGGGAGCGTTGATGGAGTGATGTGTATACGCAAATAAGATAATACAATAAGAGTTATAAAGGGTACTAAATATAAGGCTGTATCATTCCCATCGAATTTCTGCAAAGTGCCCTTCGATGTCGGTGCCCCCCCCCCCAGATTAAAAGTGCTTCCGCCGCCCTTGGGGTCATTACCTGCAATCTAGGGAGTATCTTTATTCAAAAAATTTCTGTACGCTCCGTGCCAACCTGTGGTGGCGCTCCGCTTAGATAGTGTCGAAAGCGCCCCTACAGACCATTCTTGCCCCCCTGACCAATACCCCTAGCTCCGCCACTGCCCTTACTACACTCAAAAACGTCTTTGCGAGTACACTACGAGTAATTGCTACTCTCTTAAAACACCATCGAATATACAAATTACAATGTTTTTACAGACTTTTACGTGCAATAAGAGAAATTGCAGGCGTGAGACCCATATTTTAGGGCTAGGTATTCGCAGCATAAAACACTCGGCAAGTGCCGTTTCCGGCCATCTGGGGATTTGAAAAAAACCCAAATTTTCTTGTACGCTCCGCGCCAACCGATGGTGGCGCTCCGCTTAGATAGTATCCATGCACACATTAGCCCCCCCAATAATTTTTCCGTTCCGCCGCGCCTGGCAATTTGTCTATTTGTATATATATAGTTACATTGTTTTATTCTTTTTGACTTGGATCGTCACAAGTTAGAAACACAATTTGCCACAGATGTCACTTTATACAGTTTTTCCTATATTTTTACATCATGCTTTAGGCAGACATGAAACATGAAAACGTGTGATTTTAAATGTGGAATTTGTTCCGAAAGCACAGATTTGCAACACATGATTATGTGTATTTTCTTTTGTGCTTCATTGCATGATGATCACAGGTCGAGGTTGCTTGGTTAATTGGACATCCTCTTTCACAATAATGCACTGACCCAAAATTTGAACAAGCACACAAAAAAAAAATTGAAATGAAGGGAAAGGCTGTGCCAATATATATTGCTTGGAGAATTTCGCTTTTTTTTTTTGCTTCATTGTAATCTTGAGTTACAAATATGATTGATTTAGTTTTGTTCTACATTGATAAGAATAAGTATTAAACTTAATCTTAAAAATAACACTTAGTGCATTGAGTAGTGCATTAAACCTTGGACAATGACAAACAATGGGTCTCCCTATCACAGGCAAGCACAGACAGGAAATATATGACCGGGCAAATTGTTAAATGGTCATCCGAGGTGACCAAATGTCTGTAATTTAGATGACTAAACCCAGCTTTGTAATTGTTTAAATCATACTCAGATTACGTTATAACTAATTAAAGACCCCCAAAATGGTATAATGGTTAATTGGTATCCTCTCCAAAACCTGGTGTTCTAGTCACCAAACCCACACATCTCTCCAACAGTGTACATATATTTTGCCATTCTTTGTTAATATTTTGCTACATTTTGTCCGACAACCAACTTGCTGTTTGGACAACCAAAAGATTAAGGCCTGGTTGTCCAAGGGACAACCAGAAAATGTCTTTCAAAATTTGCCTGATGTTATGTACATTTTATATT
This sequence comes from Apostichopus japonicus, assembly GCF_037975245.1. Lineage (NCBI taxonomy): Eukaryota > Metazoa > Echinodermata > Holothuroidea > Aspidochirotida > Stichopodidae > Apostichopus > Apostichopus japonicus. The sequence continues at coordinate 22,762,058 of NC_092580.1, forward strand.
ACATATTATAACATTTGTGATGTGTAAATATTATACTGTAGGTTTTGACGTATGCAGCAGAATCTTAATATAAGGGTGGGGTGGGGTAATGAGAGTGGTAATATATCATCACTCTGTGTATATACCTGCTAGTCCACTATAGTGTTATATTTTCTTTCACCAGCAGACAATGCGGCCGAAAGACCGCAGCAACAAAGTTACATAATTTCAACATTTTCCAAAAGATCTTTTTTTTTTCCTAACCAAACTTAAAAAGTAAGAAGTGACTATACAAGACTATCCTGTTAGCTATGAAATTTGGTTTTATTGAGGGAATTAAATTATTAGATGGTATCTTACCGTGGCAGGCCTCTGGATATCAAGCCAGTATTTCTGCTCTCTTCCAATATACAAGGCAATTCTCACGTAATAATACTTGTTAGTTCCAATACCAGGTGGCGGTTCAGATGTAAATACTACAGACACAGTCTTGTTACAGAAAGCAGTAGCAGTAGGAAGAATAGAGGGTGTTGCTATAAGAAAAAGAAGGCAAAATATGCACTTTGTCAGAAACAGTCACTGGATAATCTATATATGGGATGTGTGTGACTGATATATGCATGGGTTGTGTGTGACTGATATATATGGGATGTGTGTGACTGATACATACATGGGATGTGTGTTACTGATCTATACATGGAATGTGTGTGACCGATATATGCATGGGTTGTGTGTGACTGATATATACATGGGATGTGTGTGACTGATCTAAACATGGGATGTGTATGACTGATATATACATTGGATGTATGTGACTGATATATACATTGGATGTGTGACTGATGTATACATGTGTGTGACTGATACATACATTGGATGTATATGTGACTGATATATACATGGGATGTGTATGACTGATATATACATTGGATGTGTGACTGATGTATACATGTGTGTGACTGATACATACATTGGCTGTATGTGACTGATACATACATTGGATGTATGTGACTGATATATGCATGGGATGTGTGTGATTGATAAATATATGGGATGTGTGTGACTGATCTACACATGGGGTGTGTGACTGATATATACATGGGATGTGTCTGACTGATATATACATTGGATGTATGTGGCTTATCTATGATCTGGATGTGATCTATATGTCGATCTATAATATGACTAACTTAAACATGGAACATAACCATCCACCACAAACAGGGTTACAGGTCATTTTGAATAGTAATCAATATAGCATAATGACCTGCACACAAGAAAGATGCAGGTATAAGTAAAGAAAACATGAGGGATATCGAATCTCACATTTCTTCCTCTCTAGAGACTGAAGGGCACTATGTTATCAAATGAACAACCAGCAACTTACAATCAGTGGAATCAAATTACATTTCACATCCACCAAATCCAAACGGCTATGCGAGATATAGGCCAATGGGTTATACACAGCTACAACTTGTTTTTTCTTGTTCACAATAATGAAATAACCTGGTATCAATAAGTCTTACTAGTTTTTAAGGAAACAATTTTGTATCACAGGGTTGTACAAATCTGTGCACAATGTGATTTTCCACAGATTACAAAGATTTAGTTAAAAATGTAGGTTACATTTTCAACACAAGCTGCCAAATGATGTAAATATTAAATCCTTTCACCAATATTAGTCATTTTAACAGCTATTATTTGTTATTTTAACTTTTTTTTCATCATTTTTTTTTTTTTTTGCCAGGAGTGGGGGAGGGAGGAGAGCAAGATAAGGGAGGGACATTTCTAATCCTAATTTGCTGTGAGGAGAGTTTATATTCAAATCTTCTCATATAAACACTCACCGGGACAAAATGAAGAAATTGGCACAGGAATGTTGGTACAATCTGCAGAGAAAAAGGGAGGTCAAATAGTCTTTGATTCATTTTACATTTCAAGTTATACCAGTCACAGCTGTAATACAAGCAAATTAAAGCTCATGTTCTGTTCATGGCCAGAAGTAAGTAAGTAAGAATATCCATATTGATGGTTTTATGTATGTTGTCTCTGACTATTATACCATGTTTAAGGTATTAAAGTTGAAGCAAAACAGAGAATTCAACTATATATCATCATTTTTAGTTGTTCTGTGGAAGACAATAAGAGTTAGAGAACATATGTCGAATTGTTCTATACCAATAAAAGAAACCAAAGATATAAAGACTTCAAGCCCTCTCCATCATAGAGGTACAGTACGTAGTACGTAGCCAACCATTTGTGGTAATTAGAGCTGGAGGTCAAACTCAACTTTTGGTCCCCATTTAGAGATTCAGAGGAAATTAAGTAGAATTAATGCTTGTACTGATCTATGACTTTTCATAACACCATATAGGCTTGACCTCTCTGCTTGACCTTTGCATTGGTAAAGCTAACTGTCACATAGAAGAGGAGGAGGGAAGGGTGTAACGGACCTCCCTGGAGGAACTATTAGACAATCAAATGCTCCACACCCTACAGTTTTGGAGGGGTGTCTGATCCCCTTTGAGAAAATATATAAATATTCAGTATCTTCCCATATAGTTTTTTTTTCCAAACAAAACACTTAAAAGGAGCAGACACTTGCAAACCCTCCTCCACACCCACCCCCCCCCCCCCTTCCCATTCAACCTCATGTTGTTTCCCCCACTGCCTGGAGCTGTGCTGTCAAAACAATTAGCCTATCCTGCATAATGTACCTTGCAGGGTGCCTATTTTTCTTTTGTCAATTTTTCATCCCTTTCTGTTGGGAGAAAACTTTCCTACCCCTTTGTCCATGATAATAAACAACACCACATTACATGAGCTCAACTTCCTGTAATGCCTAGGTTTCTCTTTCCAATGTGTATATGTTGGGAGTTTCAGTTTCATAGCAAATAATTCACTGTGCTTACCTACTGGTACGAAAATTTCTTGAGCCAGCCAGCCTTGACTGCTTGTAGGTTGGACTTGAGCAAAAAATTTGTAATAATTTCCAATTTCTACACCTTCAAAAGGAATACATGTTGTCAAAAACTTGGTCTGGGATCAAAGAAAGGATACACAAAAAGTCATTTCTTTGGTCAGAAAAATGAATTGAATCACAAAGTTTTGTATGGAGAAAGCAATTAGGTGGAAACAGTAGGTAAATAATTCATGTAGGTTTTTAACATCACTGGACTGAAAGGTGATCAGCCTTCTGAGAGGGAGGGTATCCCAGGGGTTTATAGTCAGCCCCAAGGCCCAGGGGTAAATTACTACAAGGGCCAAGGAAATATGGAGGGGACCAAAGAAAATAAAAGAAAAAAAGATTGATGAACTCTCAATGTCATACAATTATGTAGAGAAAATGAAAGGTGCAAAGAGTGTGATCCCTGTAATATAATCGTCAGCAGGGAAAATTGTCATTTGCTTCAGTTGTGTCATATCCCCCCGTCCACCCCCCCCTCCCCCCCCCCCGTCCACCAGCTCCAGTTTCTGACTACGCTGTTACCTAGGTGTAACTAAACAATGAGAACTTACCATACCACTGTGGTTGAGTTGCTGAGTTAGGTTAATGTTCACCATGTGATAAAACAGAGGCAAGTCAATATGACTGATAACCAATGTAAGCCCTGTCACATTGTCATCTGCAAGAGTCAAAAAGAATTATTCACCATAAGACAAGCTGTCACCACTACCTATCTAAACATCCAAAGAAAGGAAATTATTGATATTTTTTATTATTTATTTAATCATTATTTATTGACTTAGTAACTAACCATTGGTTGGGGAACTCTTTCCATAGAACAATGTGACTTTACTCTATTAGTATCGTGTGTGTGTGTGTGTTTCTCATCCATATTACTTTATCATTGTTAGCCAAATGCTCCCCAGTCACCCCCCACCCAAAAAAGGAATAAATAAAACTGTGGATTTTCCACCTACTATATTGAATATGGCTGATGTGAGTAATACACATCACTGTGTTCTTTGTTGAGAGAGACATATTTCTACCTGGCCTGCTTGTTGAAACAGAGATAATTGAAACCATCTTGTTTGTTGAAACAGTTATTATGGCAAGTTTTTTCTTGTCAAAATATTATAAAAGGTCTTATATTTTTAAACATTCATAAGCAAACTATTCTTTGTTGAGACAGACATAATTCTAATCGCCTTTGTTGATACAGACATGTTTATTACCGTCTTGTTTGTTGAAACAGACGTAAGTACAAATATATTCTTATGAAGAAAGTTAAATCGGTCTTATTTGTGTAAACATATAAGCATAACTTTCTTTGTTGAGACAGACATAAATCTAATTGCCTTTGTTGATAACGACATAATTATTATCGTCTTGTTTGTTGATACAGACATAATTATAACCGTCTTGTTTGTTGAAACAGATATTCTTATGAAGAAAATTAAATCTGCCTTATTTGTGTAAACATACATTTAAGCATAATTTTCTTTGCTGATACATATTGTAATCGTCTTTGTTGATATGATGACATAAACATAATTATAACCATCTTGTTTGTTGAAACAGACATAATTACAAATATATTCTTATGAAGAAACTTAAATCGGTCTTATTTTGTGTAAACATACATGAGCATAATTTTCTTTGTTGATACAGACATATACTTCTAATCGTCTTTGTTGATATACAGACATAATTATAACCATCGCGATTGTTGATACAGACATAATTATAACCATCTTGTTTGTTGAAACAGACATAATTACAAATACATTCTTATGAAGAAACTTAAATCAGTCTTATTTTGTGTAAACATACATGAGCATAATTTTCTTTGTTGATACAGACATATAATTCTAATCATCTTTGTTGATATACAGACATAATTATAACCATCTTATTTGTTGATACGGAATTATAACCATCATATTTGTTGATACGGACATACTGTAATTATAACCATCATATTTGTTGATATGGACATAATTATAACCATCTTGTTTGTTGATACATGCAAGTTTATAACCATCTTAATTGTTGATACAGACATAATTATAACCATCTTGTTTGTTGATACATGCAAGTTTATAACCATCTTAATTGTTGATACCTAGACATAATTATAACCATCTTATTTGTTGATACAGACATAACTATAACCATCTTGTTTGTTGATACGGACATAATTACAATTCTGTTCTCTGTCAAGACGGACAGCACTATAATTGCTTTGGATTGAACTTGATCAAATAATCTATACTCACCTGCATTTCGAATAGTCCAAGAAAATTTAAATCCCAACTCGTATCCTGAATCCTCATTCGCACAATTTGCGGCATTAAATGATGACAACACTTCTGTATTATCTTGTGATTGTGGTGCAGGGTAAAGTTCTAGTAAATTAAAACAAAGATATAAAAAAACTATAGTTCACACAAGCAAACTATCAATCCCTAACCTGAGCTCCAGAAAACAGACAAAAGAAATTTTTATTTCATTTACGACAGTCGCAGAAATATGTCTACTGAAGCTTAACATTTACATTCAATTATTAAAACCGGAAAGGGTGTGAAGACTCGTGCAAAAACAAACGTCTAATGCCGGTAATTTGACCTAGTTTCGAATGAGGTGTAACAGAAGTGTTAAACACCACCATCGATCCCAGAAAATACACACACAGCTTGCTACCTTTGGTAATTAGACACTAGTGTACAGTCAGTACGTACAGCTGCGGTCAATACCCACAGCACAGTATACAAACGATACAGCGATGGACATCTCAGCTCCAGCTAAAGATAACAATTAAGGTATCACATTTCATTAAGTACTGTCTACATTTTGTAGCGACACGAACAAAACGTCACTTGCAAGCAACAGAAAGTTAACTTTTTAGCAATATACTGTAGCACACGGTTTGGGGGCGAGTATTCATACCTTTAAAAGTGCCGCAAGTTAAGTTGCAAATAGCTGCAAGTAAATTCCATTTTTATTTGGGAGGTTGGGTAAATTAAATTTGGGATGATGAGCAGGACACAGAAACAAATACTTCACTTTAAAAGTACTCAGAAAAAATGTTCATGTACTTAATAAAAAGTTTCAGAAATAAAATATTTTGTGCATTGAAACCTTCAGTGAGAGCAAAGAAACAACATTAGGATATGATTCCAGCCGATACCTGATTTTAATTGCAAATATCAAAAGAACAAACTTGTACATTATGTTATAAAATAAAAAGTAACATATAGGACAACCAATATTGCATACATGTGCAGTTCGTCACTTACGGTCATATATGGTCTCTACGTCACAAGGAAGAAATCTTCCATCAATCGTACCTAAACCCTGAAAGGAATTGGAGGAAGACAAATGAAATGTCAGATTAATTATATAAAGCACATGTAGTCCAGAGAAGTTTATGCTTCCATGTGTATACTTCTGGGAGAAGGTGGGATGGCAGTTGGTGGGGGTGGGGTGTGTTAGGGGCTCATGCAGCCCAAACAAAATTTTAAAATATAGTACCATTTTGCATCCAAGCACCATCCATTTTACCATTATTTCTGAAAGGGGGCTCTGGTATAACATGTTATCCCTCCCCCTGTACAAAAAGGAATGTTAGCACCCATTGCTTCACCCATGGATACATGCAGTTGTACAGTACATGCATGTCAACACACAGCTGCCAAGTACACACCTCTGTCAGTCATCAACATGTGTCAACAACTGTTCCTAGTACCAGAAAAGTGCATGGGATAGCCAGCTATGCCTTCTGTGTAAAATATCATAAATCCATATCCAGGTAAAGCTTTAGTTATAATTTTACAAAACAAAAAATAGCTCTGATAAACAGAATATTAAAAATACTATTTAAAACAAGGCACATCACACCGATTAAAAATTATATATCTTTAGCATGGAGCAGTAGCCTATATACAGGGGTGTCGGTAGCAATTTGGGATTGGTACCGCAGATCAGAGTGTGGCCATCTATCATAATTATCGGGAGGGGGGGGTGACGTTTGGTAGGTCAAATACGCTACATGCCACCATGGTTGGCACGTAGCGTAATGGAGAAAAGTTTTTAAAAAAGCCTCCCAGATTGCAGGCAATGGCACTTCCTGAGCTTGAAAACAAGACCCCTGCCATGCCAGAGTAGTCACTTTTAGCCTACTTGCTATTTTCATTTTGGTTCTTTATTTTTTGTGCTTAGTCCTACTCTTCTTTTTTTTGCGCCGTGAATATTGGTCCGGCTTTCCCCGGACCCGCCGTACCAGCTCCAACGCCCGTGCTTTATCTGTAGTATTCTGTACAGTGAAAAATCCTTGACTGCATGATCACGAAACATATTGAAAATGTTGATATCTGGTTTAGCAAAATGATGATAAAGGATTTTCTACGACCAGAAAGTTATGCCAAGATTCAAGGATGGTGACTCATCTGAGGATGTTCTCTGAAGACAAAACCCACTTTAATCCCAGGGATATATATACTCTATGATGCAATGGATGCTTAGGGAATCTTGTTGGGGATAAGGAGTCCAAATCCAGCCATAATTTTGGCGAGAATTGAAGAAATTTTAAAATCCGGCATCTGATTGGAATCATTGGATTTGAAATTCCAGATTCCATGGACACATGGAGAGGGAGGCATTGGTCAATTACAAAACACAAAGTGGTCTTTAAGCCTGATATTGTAGTGTTGCCCATGCAGTTGTGCAATATCTCCTAAAGAATGTAAATCTGAATGTATTTAGTAAAGTTTCTGCCAACCTACATAGATTTCTGTGCGAGACAGCAAATTATATACATTCAATTTACATTCCAGGATGTCGGACATCACATGAGTGTGTTGGCCATCATTGAAATTTGCAGGGCATACACTTTGCAAGGCCAATGTGGAATTAAAAGGTGGGCATCCATACACTAGCTAGCATATAAATGACATATTGTTTAATACCAAATTCTCCGAGACTTTTAAAGAAGAATAATGATTAAGTAGATGTAAACATAACAATATGAGCAACAGTGACAAGATTTTTATTTGATTTGTTTAATATCCTTAGTCGAACATTGCTGCTATGCAATGTCATTTTCAGTTAATCTTGCTGTGACAAAATGGAATATCATTTTTTATGACGTACCTTAGATGTACATGGATGTTCAACACTGACTTTTTCTTTCTTACAGATATCACAGTAACAACTGTTCAAGAACACAACTAGCAACATCGCGACTGTAGATACTCTACCAGCTGGAATCTTGATAATTGTCCAAAGTTTCCCCATTTTGCTACAAAGAGAAACATATTATTTCACATGAACAATCAACTTGATGTACAAACAAGGAATATATGTTAGAGGCCTATAGCCAAAATTTTGAACTGCATGGCCATTAAAAAGTACATTTCATATATTTCATGTGTAAATATTTCTGGAATAACAGCCTGTCAAGAACATAGTAACACAAATGTTATGATACTGTGTACCACTATAGCAGGTTATATAATATAAACTTGAAACCTATCAAACTAGCTAGCCTAATTTTCTCTGAAAGTACGGTTTGCAATATCCCACCCAGTTTTAGCATAAGCTACAACGTTTATTCGTCAACCAAACTTAAAAACTGACCAGAACTTGCTTATAAAAGTATTTTGTGCATATGCAGTATACCAGTAGGCCTATTGGTAAAAAAATGAGACCATGGAACTAACGACTACCTGTAAATAGGAATGTACGTGCTTTAATTCTTCTACTGTATGTTACTTCCCAGTGAAAGTGGTGTAGGCTGTTGTAACTCCTCGGTGAATACTACACTGGTTTCGGTGGTCACATGAGGCGATGAATTGGTTCCCGAAAAACTATTTAACCGATCTGGATAGCATTTCGTCATGCAAAGTTTACAACAACATGTGCTTCAAAATTGTCATTTTCCCCCCAATATTTAACTAACGTTAATACTAGCCTAGTGAATTAACGATCGAAACATTTTCTTTAGTATATAGAAGTCGCCAACGGATGTGCCCACCACAGAACGTTCTGTAATGACAAAGATCCTGTGTAACCTTTGGTGATGTCTACCACAGATTAAGTTCTGTGATAATCTTCCAAGTTTCTATAAAGGAAGTTCCGGGTGAAATTTTTGGGAAATCCCTTTAGAGGAATACAAATATAAGCTTAGCAAATACGACCCTTGATGAGGGATTGTATTCTTTTCAATTCACCGTCAATTTCCCAATTAACATGATTCATTCAATTTCAAACTGAAAATGGCTCACAAATCGGTTATCACGGATCTGTCACTATATGGAAGTGGCGAAACCAGCGGGGGGGGGGGGGGGATGGGCGGGGGCTGCATGGTCAGAGCCCTACCCACAGTCAACTGAATATCCCCCACTTCTCCCACCCAAATGACATTGGTGGGCAAAAAATATATTTGACCAAAATTACAAAGTGCATTTACAGGCTCAGTTAAACCAGCTCGATCTTGGTAGGCTAATTGATGGGAATTCTCAAATTAATACCAGCGAATTGCGTCTCAAGTTTAATATTATTGTTTTGCTTTCTTTCTTCACTATGAGCCCCCCCCCCGCCGACCCGCCCCCTCCACAAACGCTACCCAACATAACCTGCTACCATATGGTTTCTAAGGGGGAGCTGAGGGGGAAAGAGTTCGAGTAGGGAGGGGGGGGGGGCCAGTTTCGCACGCGACCTACAGTAAATTTACCTAAACTGATAAGTTTATACCTGAGTTCAGTGGCGTAGGAAGGTACTTTTGAGTGGGGGGGCTGAAGACTTAAGGCCGGCCTGGGGGAGGGGTCTAAGGGGAGGGGGTGTCCCCCTCCCATTTGGAATTTTTTGCATTTCCAGGTAGCCTCAGATGCAATTTGGTGCAATATAGCACACTTCAACACCGACTCCATTTTGTAAACTTAATTTTGTATTTTCACCTGGCCTTAGATGCAATTTGGTGCTCCAAATGAGATTTTTTTTCTCATTTGGAAATGAAAAAGGGGTTTTCTGACGTGCGAAGCGGGGGGGGGCGGAATGATACTTCCGCCCCTCCACATTTTTCACTGGGGGGGGGGGCTGGCGCCCCCCCCCCCCCCAGCCCCCCCCCCGGTTCCTACGCCCTTGCCTGAGTTCCATCCGCTAAATTGTTGACTGAGGGCGATAGTCCAACTAACACTATGAACTTGATATGTTAGAGAAAGTCAAGCGCGCATAACCAGGATTTCATACTACTAGGCCGATGGAGCGGATTCAATGTATTGACCAGCTGCCATCAAGAACGCTTTGCGCTATCTGCGCGAGGTCCGGGAGCCTGCCATACGCCCCTGGAGGAGCACAGGGCGAAGCCCTGTAAGCTATAGGCTACGATAAGGTGGACTTTAGAGGCTAATTCAGAGCTTTGGAATTTTATCCGATCGGACGAGACTCTAGCCATGTAAAATTATATTAAAAATGTTTATGCGTTTAAAATGCGGCATATGATTAGCTTAATATTGATTCGTTGAGTAGAAATCATTCAAGTAGTTATTAACTCACTCAACTTAGAAGCTAATGCTAGGGTGACCTAGTCAAATCCGTGGCACTGTGGCAGTAGCCAGTAACATTTACAAAACAAACAATTAATACGATGGTGTCGCGGTGTGATGCAGTTTGAAGTTTACATCCTACAGCAGGGTTCGCAGTTTTCTGGTCAAATCTAGATAATTTACTGGCCAAATCAATTGACTAAAGGCCAAAACCTTTTCTTTCTTGTTTGCGATTTCTGCCTCGTATACGTAGGCTACCCTGCGCGGGTATAGTTTGCATTCCTATATGTAGGCTGCCGACGCAGATAGTTTTTCCAAAGTGTGGGGGACGCGATGCCTATGCCTCATAAATGAGATATTCCAGTTTTCACACTTCTGAACTTTGTTTAAGATCTCTCAGGCTACGTTGTTCTCCAAATTCTCTCCGCTCATGGTCCCCTCTTTCTTTTACTCTCCGCTCTTATTTTCCCTCTCTCTTTTTTCTCAATTTTTGGGAGATGGTCGGGGGAGGGGTTGGGGGTGGTTTACCGCCCCACCGCCTCCTAGCTACGCGCTTGGAGAAAATCACTCGTAGTTTATATCAGTGTGTGCTATATGTTTAAATGATTATATACAGTACATAAATGTATCATTCATTGTCTACAAAAGCCTATATATTTATCTTTACAATTGGAAAAAAAAAATTGTTATTTGCCGAATCAAATTTATATATGGATAAAATTAAAATATCAAACATGGTATAGCCATGGGATTTTGACAATTGGGTTAAGTTTATCGTCCTTTCAATTGTTTTGTTTGAAGTTCTCACTATAAGGAATATTCTATCAACAGTATACATTTTAAGTTCATCTCATTGTCTATGATTTACTATAATTACGATTTAAAATAAATTTGTATATAAAGCTCAGTTTCATCAACTTATAGGCTTGATTCATTCAGCCACAACAAAACTGTCTGTCCAGCGCCATAGTCCATCGTTACGTGCAAGGTAATCGGCTTGCATCTTAGCGATGACAGAAAGCAAATTAAAGGGGGGGCAGTCATTTGACGCCCCCCCCCCCACGCTGGGTACGCCACTATATGGAACTTTCTCGTGCTCTGATTGGATGAAAACGAGGCCTGGTGTGCCATAAGCCCTGAAATGGACATAAATCAAATTAATGGCAATATGTCGGTTTCTCATACTCTCATTGGAAGACCAATGTGGCATGTTGTTTTCTGGCACTCTGATTGGCAGAAATTGACATATGTTAATGACATCACAAGCCTAGCTATGAGATCTAACAATTAAAGAAAGATAACTTCAAGTCAGTTTACATGTGTCATTGATAATTATAAAAATGTATTTTCATATTTAACACATTTCATATATACAGCACTTCTGCCTATGCATAACAAGAGGGAAAAACCCTCCCAGCAGTTACTTGCCTTTAAATACATTACATATGCAGCACAAGAGTAGTTTGCAAGCTAACTCTGGCTGAAGTTTATATTGCATGTACCTAAGCTGACCTTTGACATTCACCTGAAACAGCAAGGAGGTTTTACTACATATGGGGAAGTCCAATCAGCATAAGTTTCACATCTTCACTGACACCTGACCTTCACAAATTTCGTAGGATGTCTTCTGCAAACCTTAAATATGCTTTCACCTATACCTAATTGTGGAGCAATTCTACTTATCATTTGGGTAATCTACCATCTAATCTAATCATCTATTCTCTTTTGAAGGTTAAGTTCTCAAGATAAAGTACTTTTTGATATTTTGACATTTGGACCTCTGCTGACCCCAAATGACCTACACTCAAATAAAAAAGTTCTGGTACTTAATATAAGAAAGACACATGCCAAATATGAGCAATGTCATATACCCTATCTTGGGAATCATGTTTCCAAAGTTTGTGCTAATAAGGCTTTACAGAGTGTGGCCTTTGATGACACTAATTGATCTTTGACCACCAGCAAATACATAAGGTTCTTGCACTCATTATAGGAAACCACATGCAAAATATGAGAGCCAATAAAGATTCCTATCTGGGGATATCGTTTTCTCACCTACACCAATTGTGTAAACATTTTACACTACATAAGGCTATCCTTCCAAGCATATCAAGCTATTTGATGTTCGGGTTATGAAGATACAGCAGTTTTGAAATTTTCACATGTTGCCCTCTGATGACAAAATCGGCCTCCTGTCCACTGGATGGGATGTTGAAGTTATGAGCAGCAAGATTTGAAGAGAAATTCAATATGTCTACCTTGTGATTTCAATGAAGTTCAAAAAAAAGACTCCAAAATGATGGAAAGAGAATGTTGGTATATATGCCACTGTTCCTACAAACTCACCACAGAGATGTCAAATAAGCTAACTGGGTGGCATCCCCACCCTTGAAAGCACTGAAACCCAGACAAACGTTTTCCATTTTTAACTAAAGTTATGTCATTTTATTTTATGAAGTGGCCCAAGAAGTAGGACTCTGAGGTGGGGAGGTGAAATATGTCTGGAATACAGATGTTTTTGATTATTCAGAAACCATGTCATATTTCCAATTTCTATCTTTCTTTCTCCTCTTGAAAAATCAAAGAGTTTGCAGTGAAACTATCGCTTTTGATAGATTGTTGGTAGGTCTTAGAGGTCTAGAGGTCTTCTGCTAGGTGAATGTCTCCCACGTATTCACAGATGGAATCGTAGCTAAGCTTTTGATAGGTTGTCAGTAGGTCTTAGACATCTAGAGGTCTTCTGCCAGATGAATGTCACCCACGTATTCACAGATGGACTCGTAGCTAAGCTTGTGATAGGTTGTCAGTAGGTCTTAGACGTCTAGAGGTCTTCTGCTAGATGAATGTCTCCCACGTATTCACAGATGGAATCGTAGCTAAGCTTGTGATAGGTTGGTGATAGGTCTTAGACGTCTAGAAGTCTTCTGCCAGATGAATGTCACCCACGTATTCACAGATGGACTCGTAGCTAAGCTTGTGATAGGTTGTTGGTAGGTCTTAGACGTCTAGAGGTCTTCTGCTAGGTGAATGTCTCCCACGTATTCAAAGATGGAATCGTAGCTAAGCTTTTGATAGGTTGGTGATAGGTCTTAGACGTCTAGAGGTCTTCTGCTAGGTGAATGTCTCCCACGTATTCACAGATGGAATCGTAGCTAAGCCTGTGATAGGTTGTTGGTAGGTCTTAGACGTCTAGAGGTCTTCTGCTAGGTGAATGTCTCCCACATATTCACAGATGGAATCGTAGCTAAGTTGAAGTATTTTGTCCCGGTCGCGCAACAGTTGTACATCTGCTTCACATTTCTTCTTGTCTTTGTTTAATATCAAACCCACCTATAAAATGAGACGTACATTAAAGAGAAGGGTTAAAATACGTAGAACATCTGTGCAGAGTCAGCTTGGTTGATTTCTTGTTAGATTAATAGTTACCAAATGATGGGGGAGGGGAAGGAGTGTGAAGGGAGGCTATTTTCTAATTTACTCTGCATGTACCACACAACGGAATGATCATAATGTCAGATAATAGTCATTTCTCTGTAAAATACGTGGGGGGGGGGGGAGACTCCTACAGTTGGAGTCTCTCACTAATCCCCTTTATCGAGCATTTTATGTGAAGGTCATTTCTAGGTAGATAGTAAGGACCCACCTGTCCTCCGTGCTTTCCTTGGACGATCATTACATATCCAGGTTCTGCTCTGGGGATCAAAGTTTCCAACATACTTTGGTGAATATCTGGAAAAGATGACACAAAATTAGTATAGCATACGTGTTTGATACCTGTTCAAATACACTGTTCTTTAATGTTATCACTCCACTCTGGGAAGTGCAGGTGGTGTTAGCCTGTGGTCATTGTTGGGGTGCAGGATAGATTGTGCTGGTGTTTACGCACAACGGGGGGCGGTGAACCTTGCATTGTAAATAACAACCTCGTAATTACAAACACTTGTGGTGAATGATCCACTGCTGTGTGGACAGGAGTAACGTGTAGTTTAAGGATTAACAGACATTCTTCACCTCTTTAAAGACAAGGGAAGTAAAAAAAGACAGCTTTCCAAAATGGCTAGATCTCTTTTATGACCTGGGACATAAGTAGCAAACCTAACTCACCGGGCAACCATTTGTTCTTGATAACACCAAGAGCAGAGGAACTGCCCTAGTACAAAATTGCTAGATTTTAATTAGAAATGACAAAATCCACAAATGTTAACCTAACCACAGGCAAACTTCGCAAATTGTAAAGGAAAGCTTGTTTTTTTTTTTTTGCAGTGGCTTTTTCTCTAGACCGAGGCTAATGCATTGTGGACAAAATCAGTCTAACCAGTACACCAGCAGTATAACTATTGCATTGACATTTACCGTGCAGTAGAGTCCCTTCGTTTGTCTGACAGGAGCAGACATCTTGTTCTTGTACATCTACCACACGCACCTTGCTGTTGTAGTATCTCCCAGCTTTGAACGTCCTGTTAATAAATCTTACCCTCAGATCAGGACGTAACCAATATTTGGTGGAACTGCTCTGTAATGAATCTCTGAACATGAAGAAAGGGAGACATGATACCAAAGGTAACATGAATATTGATACCTGACAATTGAACTGGATTTGCTTCCCCTCCAATTTCCTCTATATGAACATTTAATACCATATTGAAATGTGACCTTTTCCCAACAACTTCCTTGAGAGATAAACAACCTTTTGAAAAGGGAGATAAACAAGCATGATTGCACACAAACAATAACACACTCACACGCAGGTGTGTTTTACATTCAGACCGCGGACCCCATTGTTTTTTACCATTGTTCAAATCCACGTACCCAAACCTCAAAAACACCCCATAACAATAGAATTCTTTCGAGGTTGTGTTGATTCTTTCGAAATCACATCAGAGGACCTGGAATTGTTTTGTTCAAGTTCCCAGTCAGAATACAAAACAGGTGCACCTACACATGCACACACATACACGCATGCAAACAAGACTTATATCTACCAATGACAGAGTTGATGATCCCCATCATAATGAAATTTGGGGTTAAAAATATTTAACAAACAAAGTTACCCTTACACTTCTTTCATTTCGGGTATGAAAACTTGAGCACGTAACTATGACAACCCAGACTCATTATCGGTTGTATTTTTATGTTTTCTTATTTCATTGTTACTTCTGTATGTTCTTTGTACATGCAAATGTATTTAACACAAATAGTAAGCCTTAAGTGGCATAGTATCAACCTGTATTTTTCAGTGACAGAAAACTTTATTTTCAACAAATAAAAACAGCAGCACAAAAAAAAAAACAGAGTAAGGAATAAAGGAATCCCAAACTTCAAACCCACAAACCTCTTTTTCTCCTGTCTCATCTTATCCTTTTTAGCTTCGTTTTCAGATTTCATCTTCATCTTTTCATTGTCATCATTTCTGTCATCCCTATCATCTTTCCTCCTTCTCTCCTTGTCACCTGGCCTCTCTGATAATTTCTCTTTATCTCTATAAGTCGTCCTTTCTCTATCCTTGGAGCTCTGAGAGCTTGAACTACGACTCTCTGTTTTTAATCTAGGTTCTTGCGGAGGATCCCGGTTGTGTTTTCTGTCTCTATGTCTTGAACTATCACTAGCAGGAAGATCATCACCCCTATGTGATGATGATGATGTTTCATTTGCCTTGCCTTTCTTGTCTTTCAAAGTATTACTGTCTCTCTCATCATCCTTTTTGGCTTCTCTTTTTTTGAGTTCATTGTGACCTCTGCTGAATTTGCCTGATAAAGAAAATAAAACAACAGTAAGAAAGAACAGAATGTATTTTGGCTTCCTCCTCTTGCAATGATATGTAGATCTAACTTGTTTGTCATATCATTTTAGTAAGGCACATTGCACAATAACCAATAATATCACAAAAATGAATCCAATTTTCATTTTTCATTTCCATTTAGAACTGAAAGGTCTGCATATCCTTGATATAAATTAACACAACAGTAGCAATTCGTGTGAGTGATATGTTTTGTATGAAAAAGTTACTTTAGCAGGATTAAAAACAAGAGCATCAATGATGCAGTATCTCAATACTGGAAGTTCTAATTTCGATTCCTAGTTTCTTATCTTTGCTCTGTCTCTACAATTATCAATGTCAATATATATAATATTTTTGGTCATATAGTTTGACGTCAATGACCACAGTCAAATGAGAAGAGGCGAACAACTCGACCATATTCTTGATGCCCGCCTTGAGAAAGCTAGGCCTATCGACCTACTGTAGGTTACTGTAGACTGTAGTGGTGACTACCATCAAAACTGTGTACACTTCCAATTATCAAAACAACTCACGTTTTTCCATCTCAATAATTTTGACATGAAGATTTCATGGATTTATGACTTGGAAAAAATAATGTACATATGTAGAATATAAGTTTTAAATTGAAAGTGATGGGTGGCCTCCTCCTCCCCTAATAGCCACCCCAGTTCCTCTCCATTTTAATATTTTCTTTTAATTCTTTGTATATTTGATGTCAAACATCACAGGTTCAAAAGAAAGCTAAACATACTTCTTATAGCCTTATTATATCCTTATAAATAAAACATAACCTTATCCATATTTTATAGTCTTATAAAAGTTGTGATGCTTATGGCCGGCTCCTCTTTTATACATACTCCAGTGAAAATAAAATGCGATAGATTATAATTTTTGTTTTTAATTCTTTTTTTTTGGAATAAAGAAATATACCAAACAAGCTGTTAATTCATAATGATGCTTCATTCTAGAAATGCACAATATACACTCTATTCCAAATGAATAGTTGTTGTATTATCACATTAACATTATGTTAAATTTATGGAGTCACAGTTAATATATAAGTTGGAAACTTAACTTAAAAATTAAAACACACTGTAAGGCAATCAAACAAACTTACTGTACCCTTGTTGTGATGCTTATGGCCGGCTCCTCTTTTATACATACTCCAGTGAAAATAAAATGCGATAGATTATAATTTTTGTTTTTAATTCTTTTTTTTTGGAATAAAGAAATATACCAAACAAGCTGTTAATTCATAATGATGCTTCATTCTAGAAATGCACAATATACACTCTATTCCAAATGAATAGTTGTTGTATTATCACATTAACATTATGTTAAATTTATGGAGTCACAGTTAATATATAAGTTGGAAACTTAACTTAAAAATTAAAACACACTGTAAGGCAATCAAACAAACTTACTGTACCCTGGCCCAAAACTGCCTGAACACCACCAGTACAATGCTAATGTGGCTATTACTAAATGAAGGCCTAATATAGAATGCATTAGGCCTAGCCTAAACTTGTAGCCTTCAGCAGCACAACAAAGTGTATACGTAATTATACAAAATACCTGATGGGCAGTCAAACAAACTTATCATGACTCTTGCTCTGAAAAACTACCTGAACAACAGAACAATCCTTAAATTGATATTACTAAAACCATGGAGCTATAAACAGACGAAGTCCTAATAAATGCACAACAATGTGTACATGGAATTAGTGTGCAATACACGACCAGTACCAGCATCTCACAACTACAGTAAATTGGTCGTGAGGGTGACCATTTTCGTATATCTAACATGTAGCTGCCATGAGGCATAGCCAATCTGCTACAAACCAGACTTGGAGGCGGGGCTTGAGTCATAGCCAATCTGCTACACAAGACTTGGAGGCGGGGCTTAATCATGAAAAACAATGAAACAAACAAGTTTTGGATCGTGTGCAAAAAGGCCTTATTTCAACTGTTTTTCAGAGTGATTTGGCCCGATTTGGACATAAATCGGTGAAAAAGTCATAGAATGAGATACAATTCTGGAATAAAAAATAGTAACTTTTGTTGGCCTATATGATATATGCTTGCTCTGGAAATTCCAGAGAAAAAGAACTTTGTATGAAGACGCTGAAAAATTTTTAAGAGAAGAGAGAGTCCCACTTACTGTTACAATATCTCTATACATGTAATGTATTGAGATAAGAAAACAATTGTGAATGACGTCCAATGACATTTCAGCTACAAATTCATCCACCAAATAAAATAGTGCGCTACGTCTTGTTCAGACATAAACAGCGGGCCCGTACCCTGTCGGAATTGCCTTTACCATTGTAAGGTGAATATGAACAGGATAGTCAAACAGTGTGTGTGTGTGCTTACAGCTACTACTGACCATGATTTACCAAGTTATAAGCAATCTGGAATTCAGATCATGGACAAAACAATTGACATGTAATGTTGTCCAGACCGGCGGTCGTTCGGTGCGTATTCATCGGTTGTTTAGTTGTACATCTGTAGGTCTTGACCAACTATTGAAAACTAGGTTATGACAGTTGAGTTGAAGTTGAGCCAGGTTAAGATTATATATTTTGTTGTGATTTGTGTCCTGTGTGATACCAAAGCACCACCTGTGAGGTGATATGTTCTGATAATTAAAGATATTATTAGTGATAAATAGAGTCAGTTCATTCTCTATTGGAAGGCCAAACACACAAGTCATCCCTGCTAATTATCAATTCAATATTTTAACCATACAAATTTGGCAGATAGGTGGAGGAGACCTCTATGAAGGGAGTCCATGTTTAGCTTCAAAAAAAAAAGAAGTGGTGTAGTCTGAATACCATTTCATATCTGTCTGGAAGCAGTTTGTCTTATTTTCTAAACAGAAAAGTTGCTTGTATCCATTCTGTAAAATTCTAGAATTCTAGAATTAATTGTTTTCTCCAAGAAGTAAGGTATACTTTCATGTACAAAGGTGAATCCTGCCTCAGACTTAAACTAATGACAAAACAGAAAGGGGGAATTCCCTATGAGTCATCATGGGAGGAACAGCCAATCAACTGACAGATACAGCATAACTGAGATGTGTCAGGTGACTGTTTCCTTTCAATTGTACATATTTTGTCATCACTGGCAGTATCAACATACAATCAAATCAGTATAATTATTATTATTAAGAGGTGTGTGTCATGGAAACACTAATCACAAGCTATTACAATAAATGATTTTTTTAATTAAAATAAATTAAATTAATTTAAATTCAAAAAACAATTTGAGTTCGCTACAGTACAGGCCTATACACTTGCTCTGATAATTCCTCCAGTTCAAAGAAAAAAACAGTGCCTATTGTACCAATCTTCAGCAAATGATCACACAACATAATAATTACTTTGTCGTTACCCTACCTGTAGATATAACTTACCTAAATCTTTAGCATATTTCTTGTATTCACTTTTGGACACAGCCTGAGCATTAAACTGACTCAACGTTATCACCTGACCATTGATAGCCAGTTTGATCACCAGTCTAGAGTTGTCCTCATCTGTGCCCTCAATCTGGAGAGGTTGTAAAGTAAGGAAATATGCCACAGCTGAGCAAAACTTTTAACATACTCTTACTGATTGGTTGATGTGGTTGTCCGGGGGAAAAAAAGGAGCAATAAACAATATATGTACTACTGTGGGAAAGGTTGGTGTACTGTATAGAGCACTAATTTATCATTTTGCTTATGTTGGTGGTATTTAATTATAAAGTACAATCTGAATTTGATGTTAACAACTTGTCTAACCGCCGGAATATTATTACAAAATTTGCCCCCGCACAGTGAAGTAAAGAATCAATGAGTCAAGGATAGCTTGTAGTGTATGATAGGAAATAAAATTACTTTCTTACTGTTACTTACTGCTGTAAGAAACATTAAGAATAGAAACGTGAATATGAGATTTCCATTACAAACATGGATCTAGGTAAACACTCAGGAATGTATATCGATAACAAAAATGTGAATGTATCGCCATTTACCAGACCATAGAGGTTCTTGTGAGCGCCTCGGGTCACCAGGATACCAGCCCCCTTTACAAACCCCTCAGGTTCATCATTGCCTTCTGGACCTTTCCCTTTGGCCGTCTGCTGCTTTGGACCTGGCCCTCTGTCTGCTCCCAGCCCCTGTCCCTTGGGTCGACTGACTGCCTCGACTGGAGCGACGTTCCTTGGTTTCAGACAATTAAAACAAGTGAAACAATTGATGAGGATTATCCCTTCTGGTATGTAACTTATAACATAAAGACTGGAACAAAGGTGGGATACCTTGAAATTCACCATCGGAGGCTTTTGTGTTTCACCCTTTGTAATTTTGTGGACTTTGAAGGGCCTGATTGTATTGGCTCAAATGTAATTAAAACATCCCCTCAAGTGTACAAGCTACAACAAACATTTCACAGCCACAGTTAAGAACATTGACCCTCACAGAGGCAATTTAATCTCTAATTTAACACTCTTCAACATATCTAGGGATAAATTGGAGGGAGTCACAACTCTTAGAAAAAAGTTCAGGTACAAAAATGTTGCACAATGTTTTAACACATTGCAATTTCGGAGCAATACCTATGGCCTGTGTGCATTCATTTTATAAACATTTTCAAAGTCTAGTTATGTCTTCATCTTTGTTTAATTATTGTTACTTACTTTTTCATCTTATTACCAATGCCTTCCTTCTTATTCCAGCCCATACCCCTCAGCATGGCCATTCCAAATGACGAGATCGGAACCGTTTCATAGTCAGCTTCCTCTGCCTAATATTTTATCAACAAAGGGTAAAAATTGGTTTTAGATAGACTGCAGGGTTGATGGTATATTATCTAAATACATAAATAACACCAGATGTTATGCTTCATATTTAGGGTCCTTACCTATCAATAGAGACATTTGGTAACAACTGTTTTACACAGTCCAATTCTGTCAACATACTATTGCCTTTGATGTATTTCTAAAGGAAGCTGGTCATTTCGCCCAACAACCATTTCGCCCAACTGCCATTTCGCCCAACCAACCTTACCATTTCGCCCAACAGGCCTGGTCATATCGCCCAACCAGCCTGGTCATTTCGCCCAACCTTGATTAAATATTATACTTCAAAATGAAACGTCAGGAATTGTTCACGTTACGGGATACAAACCGAATATTAAGGAAAGTTGAAGTCGTGGTTACATTGATACAGTGGTTACATTGATTAAATATAATTATTTTACGGACGGGTTTTGTTTATTTTTTTTTTTCAATTTTATAAGGAAATGTTCGGGAATTGCTAGTTGGTAGGATGGATCAGTGTTTTAAGGGTTAGGTTTGATAGGTTTTTATGGAGACCGATTCCCCTTTGTTTGTATAACATTAGATTAACACTATGTAGAACTAGATTAACACCTAAGCTGTGAACAATATACCCTTGATTAATGCCGGGCGGACTTGATAAATGAGCGGACCTCACTGTATTAACCTACCACGAAGTAATATAACCCAAAATAAATCAAATTGAACTAGTGAAATAGAAAAAGTAATATTATGCTGACTGAATATTAGTAATAAAAAGGTTGGGCAAAATGACCAACAAGGTTGGGTGAAATGACCATGCTGGTTGGGCGAAATGACCATGCTGGTTGGGCGAAATGACCAGGCTGGTTGGGCGAAATGGCAGTTGGGCGAAATGGTTGTTGGGCGAAGTGACCAGAAAGCTTTCTAAATAAGTCAATATCTTCATGCTGGTGTGACAGGGAATAGTGTCCGGGCGTCTCACGGACACTATTCCACGGGAATTGTGTCCGTAGGACAACTTTCTCGGGGGGAATTGTGTCCGGCGGACAGTATTATCTGTCCAGACGGACACTATTAACTAGGAAAAAACGTCCGTGTGTGGTGATTTTCTGTCCGCGCGGACAGGATGAGAGAATAGCACGGATAAATGTGTCCTACAAGCTCTTCTGTATGGAAACGTAGTGCAAAAACATCAGGACAGCAAGGCTTCTTTGGAATATGCCTTTTCATCTTAATTGCATTTCTTAATGGCAGGATTTATTGAGGAACTTTAGACCAATTTCGCTACATGATGAACGGCTGAAATATATGGTCATTAATGATTTCTTGCATGATACTATTTGGACAGACACAAATGAATGGAAATATCAATTTAATTTAAAATTTATTGCAAATTTAATTCTCCTTCATGTTCTCTGCTGCATAAGATAAATACATTTCTAAAAAATGACAAAAGTGCTGCAAGACTCGTGCAACATCCTACGTCTATTGTGACATAGAACAACTGTATCTGTTTCTTTATTTTAGTACAAGCTGTTTCAAATACTTTGTTTTATAAAAATCATCCAATTTCCCTTCTACTTTTAATACTAATGCTTGACAACCATTGACAATAACAGATAGCCTCACATCTAGTAACTTTTGAAATCTTGGGGATCTCAAGACAAAATGACATTCACATGGGAAAAAAAGGTTACATAAATCAAAGTAAACCATGCTTTGGCGTCCACAGTTGTAGCCTAGCAGTATTTGTTGGTCAGGCAATCAATTAAAGGTAGACTATTGTTAATCCAATTATCGACGGGCTGTGAATATTAACTATGGTGAAAATACTTGGGAATTCCTTTTCATGTGATATATTTTAAGATTGGGCAATGCCTAGCTGGTTGGAAATGGTACTTGGGAAGCAATATAAAATCATATGGTATAGGAGCAGAGGGTTTGTGTAGGGTGTTTTCGTGTGTTCATGACATGTCAACCATCGAATCATGATATATTGCCTGCACAGTCAGGCAGTGCATTATTCATTAGAAGGTATTTCCAAACGAATATCTCACCATGCACAACTGGTATTGATAAACACCAAAAACGTTTGTTGCTACGATGTATTGTTAATGGGCATAAAGGCCTCTAAGCTATATCAATTATTTTCAACAAAAATCAGCTGAAAGTTATGTTGCATTGGCTTCAAATATGCCAGATACTAAAATATGGTCACCTATGGTCAAAATTATTAAACTGTTTTTGTACCACCTGTAGGAAATTTACCTCACTGGGACATTCTGTCCTTTTGCATGTTCTTTTAAAATGTCTGAGAAAAATTTGGAGATTATAAAGACCTCAAGGAAAGTACTTCTTGATGTCACAATACAACTTTGTGGCCTATACAGACTACCTTCAAATGACATGCTGCTGGTCACACTAAGTATCAGGCTTAACATAAATACTGGGAAAGGAGGCTGTGTGAGAACCAGTTCTACTACACTCAGATTGTTTAGTGTTAGTCAAAGTATCTCAATGACTATTGTTCAAATGTTGGAAAAGAAAAAAAATCAATTAGGGCTAATTTGGAAATGCAAGCTGAAGCCAGTAAAATCATATTTGTACACAATTCACACAACTTGGTATCTGTTAACATTTCTCTTGCTTTTGTCTACATATTTGGCCCACCTTTTCCTTTGACATTAAATAAATATTCTTTGCACTAAAAGTTTGGTCTTGACACAGTCAACAGTATAATCACCTGAATCCTTTACTGGGGAGCATCCAAGGCCAGTCAACACTGAAAATAAAAATACACATACATACACATACATACATATACATATATACACACATATACACACACACAGACACACATACACGCATACATATACACACATATATATATACAAAACGTACAAGTGCAGCTGTCTACAATAAATTATCCAGATTACCATTTTGTAAATAAAATAGCAGCACGATAAATGAAACTATAATACTATCTATACACATTAATTCTGAATTTTGGTGTTATTGCTTTGTGTCTCAGATTATACCTAGTAGTTTCTCGAAGTAGAGAGTTAAGTTCGGTATGCAAAGAATGTCTGTCATTTCTCTGTATGCAATTTACACTTCTAATGAACTCATTTTTAGCAGCATTGTTTACAGTACTCATAAGAAAGTTAAAATCTATATTAAAAATTCTAGAACAATACTTTAAAAAAAAAAAAATTCTCTTATTATCTTTAATTAGTAAAAAGTGATACCAAGCAGAAACAGCATATATTAGGTGTGGTAAGATATTGGCAGTAAAAACTCTTTTGCTTACATCAACATGAAAATATGGAACTATATACGATAGAGTTGAGACTATGAAGTACACCCGTTTAAGTATTCTGCTTATATGACCAGTGAAACTTAGTTTGTCATCAATACAAACACCTAGATATACTGTATGATGAGTGCGTTCTACTTCTGCATCTTTAATTGAGATTTTAGTTAACTTACATGATAAAAGACCTTTTCTACGAAAACGCTTATTCAGTTGCAACAACTACATAATGCATCACAGATAAAGAAACTATATCCCAGTTGTTACTTGCCTTGATATACTTGAATGGCATATGAGGACAGCTGTCAAGTAGCATGTATGCATAAACCAGACTGTGGTTTCTATGATCCAACATGAGTATCCTTTCATATGAATGGGACATACTGACACACTTGATCTTTAGTAATACAGCAAGAAGTGACAAACAGTATATTCACAATGACAGATGCTGACACAAATGACCACTGATAGCCTGCTTGTACTCACTCAATGTGATATATACTACAGTAAATATGAGATTTCTTCCAGCTTCCTCATCTTGAGATATCAAGTTTTAAAGGTTTACAAAATTTGACCACTGTTAATCTCCACAATAACAAAGGCCTCTTTTAGCCATGTGGTATACTTACAGACTAAATATGATATCTGTTCAGCTTCCTTTCTTGAACTTATAATTTTTACAAGGTTTTCACAACTTGAACCCTGTTTACCCTTTGACATCCACCCCAAAAATATAGGATATAATCAATATGATTCACATACATGCCAAATCTTACATTTTCCAAGCTTCCCTTCTAGAGATAGCGTGTTTGAAGCCAGGTGTCATACCGCACACACAAGTATTAACGCATAGGTTTATTAAATCAGCAAAAAAAATTAAGCATTGATATTGAGATGACGCAATATGACAAATCATTTTTTTCTAACCCATACCGTCACGACTCTAAGTTTATGCTTAGAACTAACAATGAATGTATGCTATATCAAGTGAGCTGGCTTCCCTCATCTTGGAAAGATAATTGTTCTGCTTGTTTTAGCCAGTTTTCTGTTAATTAGTACCTATTCGTGTGACCAAAGCAAAGCATAGCAGAACAGAATTTAAAAAATTAGATGGTGAATGTAAAAATTCCATTTACCTGAAGAAAGACGAACTAACTGCCATTTACTGTCCTGGATGTGACACATGAGTTTATAGATTACAACTACCAATAGAACAACTTCATTTCTACGTGTGGTAAAATATATGCTTGTTATGTGAGACTTTTGTTAGAATTTTGTCACCTTAGAGTCCTTTGAACTTCACAATCAACAAAAACAATCCCAGGATTTACTTATACCATCATTCTGACTGGAGTTCTCTGGGAACATTGCTCTTGATTCAACCTTACAATGCCATTACTAAATGCATTATAAGATAATAGGAATACTAATTCTATTCAGTATACTAATTGTGTGCACATTTTCCTCCTTGCCAGGGGGAGAAAAACAGACCCTTTGATATATATGGAGGGGGAGGAAGTGTGTGTGTGAGGGGGGGGGGGGGGTTATGAATTGAATTGAAACCAATCTAGTGTGGTTTGAACAGAGGGAATGTGTGAATTAAATATTGCTTAATATAAGGACACTTATTGCCGGTTCCAAAAAGTGCTATCTGACGGCATTTATGCTTTGTTTTTCTTGTTGCTTGCTGTTTTTAATCTATCTTGCACATATAAACATACTTAAACTTTAAGCGGGATTTTTTTTTTCTGGAATTGTCTATCAGTGGGGGTGGGGGGGGGAACAAACAATAACGATATGCATGAAAGAAAGAAACCTTTTTATCATAAATTATCAAGTTCTTGTCTTAACCACTGGTTGTTATACTCAAACACCTGATCATCTCCAACCTCATCAAATTCAGCTTGGATAGCCTCCCTTCCTATCCTGGTGAAATGCTCTGACCCTTGGCACCAACCTATACCTATACATAAAAGTTTAAAATTATTGACTGAATAGAGAAGTTAATAAGTAACCACATTCAAGCTAAAAAAATGCATGTTTACACCACATATCATATTGAAAAGATAATTGTGCATCAGGATCATTACTTTGGTAAGCTTTTGCGCAGTTGACTACAGGCTGCTTCAGCTTCTGTTTCGGTGCAACATGTGACAAGGTGGTAGAGATGGTCCACAGCATGAGAGACAAGAACGTCATTGAGGTAATTCAGCCTGCAGAAAAGGACGCATGAATAGTAAGCATTGCTTCAAAGTTACAGAAATTAAGTAGAAAGTAAATATTACTGTGAAAACATGATTTCAGCAATCATTACGAATGGGTACTTCAAATTAATGTATGTTGCAGCATTCGGTAATAACAAGGTGAAGCATTCAGATAGCAATATTGTTTATTGCCACAAATGCAGATCTGATCCTCCATGAGCATGCGAGCATTCAGACTGTAGCAAACTGATCCCCCAATTGTGGGTCTGATCCACCGTGAGCATGTATGGAGTATATTCAGACTAGCATGTTGTTCGCCCTTGTGGGTCTGATCCTCCTTAACCATGCAATAATTTATACTATAGGACGTTGATCACCCAAATTGTAGGGTCTGATCATCCTTGAGCATGCGAGAATGCAAACTATAGCAAGTTGATCGCCCTTGTACGTCTCGTCCTACTTGAGCATATGAGATTCAGACTAGCAAGTTGATCACCTCATTTGTGGGGTCTGCTTGATCCTCCTTAAGCATGCGATTATTCAGAGTATAGCAACTTGAATCCCCAAGTGTGGGATCTGATCCTCTTTGAGCATGCGAGCATTCAGATATACAGTATGGCAAGTTGATAGCCTATTGAAGTCTGTACGCATTCCTGTGTATTGTATCAAGGCCAAGCTTAGAGTGAGATCTGATCAAGTGTGACCTATGTGCAGCACTAAGGTCTCGACGTCTCGACGTAAGTCAGTGTTAGATTCAAATTTTCTGGGAGGACGGGCCAACAGTTCAAGCACTCAATCACAGAAAGTAAAATTCATGACAAGGCAAGGCTTAGGGCGATAAACTTACAAACAATGATATGACCAGAAGGACTGGATCCCATTTTTCAATAAAAAGTTCCTTTAAATGCAGTGCTTAACCATTGAAAGTATACATATCATTACTATATAGCACAATAAAAGTTTGCAACAAGTAGCGAAACATCTAAAAGCGTTTGGCCGAGCGATGATGATAGGTAACAGGTAGAGCACCTTTATCATTAATATTAATCAATATTTGTTTCTGCTTGAATTTTGAGAGTTGCTTAAGCACTACAAAATTTTGCTTGTAACTGCCAATGTATACCACTTAGGTTGGTATCAGTAACTGCATGATTATGGAGTGCATATAATCCCACTTTAATGAAATATTTAACACTTACTGTACTTCAAACTTTTTGAGTTTCTTCAATTGGTCATACAACTGCTTCTTGGAACTTGAAGAAAAACTGTTGCAAACAGATCTCTGTTGAATCAAAGCAAAGAACACAATCATAGCACACTGGAAACTTACTTAACCATGAATTGTAAAAATAGGCCTGGGGGGGGGGGGGAGTCTTAAAAAACAAATTTCCAGAGGACAAGAAATTCGGGCAAAAGTCCTGAAAAATTCGGGCAGCCTAAGAGGAGAAACTATATATATATATATATATATATATATATATATATATATATATATATATATATATATATATATATATATATATATATATATATATATATATATATATATATATATATATATATGTATATATATATATATATATATATATATATATATGTATATAAATATGCAGTAGCTTGCCCAAATCTTTTTCAAATTTTTGCCCGACAATTCATTGATTTTCTTTATTTAGCATCATGATGCCCGAATATTTCCGTGTAACACCACCGTAAGCACAGCTCACCTGGGCTACCACACTTTTTGCGCGATCAATTTTTTTTCTAACTAGTCAACTGTATACCTGGACATCTCCGACATGAGTGTATATAAGAAACATTTTCTTTTTGATGGAATGGATGGTGGGGGGGGGGGGGAGTGCCTACAAGCCTAGAAGTACAGGTTTATCATATTCTTTGTTACATTTTATACTGTTTTGTGAGACAAATTGCAGTCTCACCCGACACAGCGACACTATCCCGCCTACGTGTCGTTGAACAATGTATGTTTTTCTGGAGGTAGCTGAGTACTGTGTTAAAATAATAAATACGGTAACTAAATATGAGCTTAAAAAATATACTGTCCTATTTTTCCTCTTCAAAGTGATGTAACCATTTTTTCTTCTTCTAATTTGCCAAATTTTTGGGGAAGTGTCAATTTCTAAAATGTGAGATTATAAAATAAAGAATGTTTATATGCAACTTGCAAGGCCTCAGATGTGCCGTTTCCGGCAACCTGAGAGGCTTTTTTTGCCAACAATTTTCTTGTACGCTACGCGCCAACCGATGGTGGCGCTCCGCTTAGATAGTGTCACAGGAACTTTCGGGCACAAAACTTTCTGCCCCCCGAATTAAAATGGTCTCGTACGCCTATGACCTCGGCCCACAACATTAGGCTTCTGTACTCAATGTGGTACAATTACATACCATATGCGCAATCGTTCCAAGCTTCTGAGATATTATGTTTAGGAAGGTGCGTTAGTGTAGGGACAGGTTAGAGGGGAGTGAGGTAACTGTTTGGCATTTTTTGACTTCAAATGACCTTTATGACCTCCGACAAAATCAAACAGTTTCTTTTACTCAATGTTATGCACTATCTTACCAAGTACGAGATCTGCCCAAGCGTCCAATATTGAGATACCATGTTTACACAATTTCAGGTTTCACAATTTGACCCGAATGACCTTTGACCTCAAACAATACAATACGCTTCTTGTACTCAACAATGTACTCTTTTGCACAAACTATGGGATCAATCTAAGCTTCGATTTTTACAATGTGGGCGGTACAAAGACACGCACACACACGCCAGCATGAATAAATAGGTTACGATTATTATCAAAGCCAGGAAAGCTGCTCTTCAGAAGTTGAACATTAAATTGCAGAGTTTCAAACTGACATCACATAAAATTATCTTCTCAAAACTAAAACAAATGAAATTTAATTTCTGAAAACAATTGTCAGGAAACTGAAGTTTTCTTCTAATTAACTTATTCCCGTCTTTATTATTGTTGGCAATAATGGTTAATTTGTTAGGCCATTAAGTCGAAACTGATTTATTGTGTGAAGACAGCTACAGCACTTTACCCTCACATAAGCCAGCAAATACTCAGAACTGATTAAGTTGCTGATTATTTTTAAGGAAATTCTGGAGGAATTATGCCAATCCTCCTCCTCCCCCACCCCCCCCCCCCCAAAAAAAAAAAATACTGCAAAGAAATCTTACTTGTGCAAAATTCTTTAAGTAAAATTGAATTGAATTTCTTCTTCTGAGGAAGGCCTGTGGTACTGTTAATAAGTGTGTACAGTACTTTCTCATTCACAGCCTTCACTTCATACGGCCCAATTAGCCAAGAGTTTTCGAGCTTCCCTCCTCTTCGGGCATCCTTTCTAGCATTCCGTACGAGAACACTGGAACCAACTTCGAAGCTCTGAATAAAATAAAATCCAGCAGATATACGTAAACATCATAATACAATGCATATGTTGCCATTCATTTAATTACAACTTCAATGTACAACATAGCATTATATAATTACCTTTTTTGGTGCCTATTATCCAAATTCTTTTTTTGCCGTTCTTGGGCTTTGCCAATATTTTCTTTCACAACACCTTTGATTATGTCCCGCGACTGTGACATGAGTTGAAAAACCCTCTCCCGCTGTGCATCGCTGCAGTCTGTAGTAGGAGCTTCTGGTTGGACAATGGAGTCTTCAATGTCGACTGGTCGCAATGGCTCTCTGGATATATGAAGATAAATTAACATTCAATTATTCACAACACTTTCTTGACTGAAGAATAAATAAATTTTTATATATTTTATTTTCACTATTAAGACCATTGAACCAGAAATTTGAGTCACATCACATACTCAAACCAGCACAAATATAAAACCCTTATATATATTCTGTGCTGTTATAGGTCCAACTTGCATACCAGTCAATTATGATAAATATATAGTATATGAAAAACAAAACCAATGTCAGTGGCATTAATTGCATGTATCTTTTAAGTTAATGGGCATGCATTTACAGTTTAATGAATGTTCATATTTTGTACTTGCTGCAGAGTGTACCATATACAGGGTTAATATTTATTTGTTTAGATATTATAACTTAAATTGGGTTATTGATGGTCCTCTATTTAGCGTTTTTTCCCAGGACCTGGAATGTGTCAAATTAGATTTTATCGTACAGAGGACTGGTGTAGCTATGCAAGATTTGTCCAAACTCTCTTATCCCTGATTGTTTTTTCTCTGTATATGGCCTTAGCAAATGTAAATCTCTATTCAGCAATGGCAGGTTTAAATTATTACAAACCTTCCAAACATCACAGCAAAAGGTGAAAGACCTATTGAACCATGTCTGGCTGTATGGTACCCCATGAGAATTGAAGACAGCATTTCATCTCAGTCATGTTGGTTTTCATTGACAACCTTGATGAGTGACCTTTGCAGAGTTTGGTTGAATCTTTCATCAAGCCCATTGGTCTGTGGGTGGTAGCTAGAGGATTCTCTGTGGTCTACCCCTATCATGTCAAACAGGGACTTGTTCAGAGCATTAACAAATTCTCCTCTCTGGTCTGAGATGACAATTTTCATGCACCCAAATCTAAATAAATGGAAACATTTAAATAACTATTGTTAAAGTATTGATTACGAGTAATGTAATGAACTACTGGCATCTGCAGAATGGCTACATGGTTTAATCAGGAAATCATTTCAGCACTGATTTAAAAAAAAAAGTAAGTTAAAAGCACTGACCATATCCCACTAACATTTCATTGACATTAACTTAAGAAACAACTTCTATAAATTCCTGTAACCATTTGGCCGCTTTCTGGGTCACAGTTAAAACAGTGCAAATGCAGGTCTGCATAACTAATTCCATGTAAAGTAGAAACAAAAGTAGATGGATATTTACCTGGCCATGGTTTCAAACAGAAAGTTTGCAACAGTTTTTGCTGTTTTGTTTCTGTACAGCAACAGCCTCTGGCCATTTTGAAAAATAGTCACATAGGGTTTATATGATGTACTTATTTCCATTGATGGTCTCTGGAAGGGGTCCAATCATATCCACACCCATCTAAAAAAAGAAATAAAATGGTATTCAGAACCATACACAATCTAATCATACGAACTGATGTTCAAGTGATTTATATCTGAGTTTTGTAAAATGCTAAACATTCAATTGTTTTTTTTATTTTTTATTGTAACTCACACTGGAAGACTCTGTTACCAATTTTTTTCTTCACTACCAAACCTATTAGTTACTGACTTGTCAAACCCAGCTGTTATATGGAAGTCCAATGGGAAATCTCTGAAGTAAGATGCAAGTCACATACATTGATCTAGCTGACAACCTAGATGGTAATTGTCACTAGGGACTATCATAGGCCTGGTAACCATTTTCATCACCTTTGAATGTGGGGTGGGGGGGGGGGGGAACAGATGTATAAGTACCTGGATGAGTGATTGATAGTTAGTCAGAAAATTGCCTTGGAATCTGTCAGTGAGATGACAGGGTTACACCTAACTGATGTAGGAAGCATACATTGGTAGTATAGGTACCTATACTTTGGTATCTATATATTGTAAGCATTTAGAAATGTTACAAATTAATCTTTGAAGGGAATTTGCAGAATTTTTTATATTAATGACAGAAATTCACACTGTAGAGTTACAGTATGGAAGGAAAGACTTCTTGGTTATTAACCAAGTAGCAAATTTTACTTAAATAGATGTTGAAATAAGCATATGGGTTCATTGGGGATGAATTTTGGACAAAAGGCTATGGCTCTGTTGGTACTTTAGTTATGAACTGCATATGAATGTACGTACCTAGGACATTTTCTCGGATACTTCTTTATGACAACAATTCAAGTACTGAACTCTGTTATGTTCATGTGTCATTCTTGCTTCATATCACAATTCAGTTTTCTTTTCATTTTGAAATTCATATCAGATAATTATGAAGTCCTATGTAAAGGTTTTCCTGTTGCTTTAATTATACGCAGCTAAAAAAAAATATACCAAAATGTGTTCTTAGCGAAATTTGTGTTTATGGCTGCAGTACATGAAAATTCCCGACAGTACTGCGAGTCATTAAGTCTACTGAATGTACCACCATCATGATCATCTTTAATATATGCTTAGTAAATTATAACTTTAAGAACAAATGAATGAGCTAGATCTTTCATTCTTTGGACAATCTCCACACATACTCCTTATACTCTTGCACTGGCCAACAAAGGGATGCAAACTTTAAGCATCGGTTGATAACTTGGTATGCATATGGTGAATGACTTTGCAGTTACAATCATGCAAACAAATATTGCTTTTAGATGACAAAAAACAAAGTGATTTAGTGATAACTGTGCTGCTTGTGAACAGTATTTTCGACCCAGGCCTAGCATTAATAAGCTGAACGCATAAGGTGGTCCATATGTATTCCATTAACATGTAAGGCCTATGAGCTAGGATAGGTATTTGAAAAAAAAAACATGTTACACAACTTCCATTGCAGATTCCATCAAAATCAGGTGTACATGTGCCTCCTGCTGAAATGCAGATGAAAATAATACTTAGGTGGTGAAATTGTCACCACTCGTGTCCTACAAGGACTCTTACAGAAATTGAAATGAACCTGATATTTCTATTGATTTAGCCACCTTCTCAGATCGCTTTCTTTCAAATTAGGGTCTTATACCAAAATACTCCTATCATTTGGTCAAATAAGTTCATGATAACATGTGGGATAAAACGAAAGCAAATTGTTGTGCATTTTTATTTGCTCTTTTTTCAATTGTTTCTCTCAACAACCAGCTATCCTCCTGAATAGAAATTTATTCACCCACCCTCAAATTTGTCAAAGCGATTACACTAGGCCTATATTAGTTTTTTAGGTCCATTCTGGTCACTATTCTAGCAATACTACAGTATATCACCAAGCAGTGTCTACATGTGATAATACATTGCAAATTTAATATAAATGATATAAACTTGGTCCATGGAGCTATAATCCCAGGTTTATAGCTCCATGGTTTAACCTGCAATAATTTAATTGCAACATTGTTTTGTGCATATACTAACAACCTTAATTACTGTGGAAGAATGTTTAATGAATATTCATACCATAACCATGTACATGTTTGCATAATTAAAATATCACCAGCAAAGAGGCCCATTAAACTTATTAAAAATTATTAGCCAACACAGCTAACCTTCTGACAATGAAGTGATGGGCAGGTGGCCAACTGATTACCTATAGCATATATTCGACCTGCTGCAGTGTCTGTGCACATCCCGGCACCAATATATTAAAAAAATATGGGAAAACCTCTAAAAAGAAAGAGATAATAAAGTAACACTCATTAATTTAATTGATCCTCCAAATGGACAAGACAGGGACCCCCCCTCTCCCTTGCTACCTTGTGTTTTAACTAGTAAGGGGACTAATCCCGGGACATATCTTTCAGAAAATCTGAAAAGTCCTATCCTGAAGATTTTTTTTTTTTAACCTAGCAATTTCAAACACATAATCATTATTGAAATTAAAAGCTTGTATACTCATGGTAGCATGGGTACACAATACACAGCTGATATGTAACTGACAGCTGATCTGGGAGTTTTGGCAGCTACCAGAGTAACAAAAATTATACCAAGTAGGCTTTATTTCAGAGATTGGCAATCGGAGTGGCTTGAATTTGAATAAAGCAAATTATTTGCAAATAGGGTTAACTCTCGAAGTCCTACTCCTAGGCTACAGTAGGCTAGCCTATAGTAGCCTAATACTATTCGTGTCTTGCCGACTAATTATGCATCACGATATTCTCTAACACTAATAAAGTTTAGACTTTTCAGTTCTACTCTTAGGTGATTACAAATAATAAAATATACCTATAATCTGCAAGGCCCAAATGGCCAATGCACTTAGTTCAAGTTATATGCATATCTATGGAATCATTTTCTTCAGTGGAAATAATTCCTAAAAGTTTTATACAAATAAACAAATAATACACTTACCGCCAAACCCTTCTTGTAAGCTTTAATTTTGTGGGCTTTGGCCAAGGGCCTATCTTCGTTGCCATGTGGGCCGACGTAAACTAGATCGGCATCTCCCGTCAGTCTAAAACTCTTCGATCTTCCCCTTATCGATCTTTCTAGATTTATCGTAGACTTTTCAAGGTACAGTCCTGACGAAAGATATTTTCCAATGATAATGTAGGCCTACTCGTCATCGGTATCCAGGTCAGGAGAAGTCATCTTGTAATATCAGATCGGGCTAAGTAAGTTAACGGTCTCAACTCTTAATGCAATTACTGTGCGTGCATATATGCAGCTACTAAGAAATTTTGGGCCTGCGACATGTAACGACGTAGACGGCACATTCGGCTTACTTCACTGAGTAAACAGCAGTATACATTTTACAGTAGAATGCAAATACGCATGTCACACCTAGAACGTAGAGCGGGAGATTTCCACATTTCCCGCGTACTGAATAAAATATATTGACTCTGACCAGGGAGTTTTTCCATAACAACTCCCTGCTCTGACCCCGGATTTGACCTCCATGCTCCGGATGGCGGGGAACTATCACCGCCGCGTATCGGTTAAAATACAGTTACCTTCGACCTACATGGTTGATCTTTCTCCAACGTTTAGAAATTCCGACCTTCCAAACAACTACCCTAATGGTAGTAACGATTGATAAGCAGCAGAGTCAGACAGACATGACTAATTAGTTCGGAAGATAAGTTTAACATTCATTATGCAGCCTTCTGACAGTCGACGATCGAAATAGAGCGGACAGCGTCCCTCTGGAGTGTAGTCTCCATGATAATAAAAACATTTTGCCGCCTCTTCCCACAACAGTCGACACTCGAAGTATTAGTTATACTTTAACCGAGTTTTGAGGGTGCATGCTGACCGATATATAACATTGTCAACCTGGTCTTCGCTAGTAATTTACCTCCTTTTAAGTAATAAGGGAACGTAGATAGGGCCAGAAATGTTTGTCACTCAACAGAACCACGTTAAAGCTCTTTGAAGAGAACCCGGACACTTTCCACGGTGGCGTAGAAAGCAAGGGAAAGTGTCCCTGAGACACTATTCACGCAAATGAGACACTATTTCCTAGTAATAAGTGTCCTACGGACGCCCGGACACTCATTACTGTCACACCGGCAGCTAGAAACCCCATCACATATTCAAATAAATTGACACCATGTTCTAAATGCATAGAATACAAACTATCAAAAAAAAAAAACACCTAGCAAAGCCTAAAAATGTTAAATGTAATAAACAAGTGTTGTAAATTTCTGCTCCCCTCCCCCCTAAAGAAAAGAGTCCTAGTTTCATTATATGCCCAAGTGATAACCCATGATATAATTTTTTTTTTGGAAAGATTGCTTTAGCTGTACTCTGAGTCTGTCATAAATCACATCAGCCGGGAAAAACTTAAGAGAGAGATCAATTTCTTTCTCTCTCCAACATGCAATGTATTTCTTTAGATCAGACTTCAAATCTAAAGAAAAATATTTGTTTTACCAAAACCTAACAGAGAATCGGAGATAACACTGACCACGTTAGGTCGAATAGAAACATCTAGCTTGTCATCTGTTTCAAATCCCTCTGGTGGTTTGTTGACCATCAAGAGAGGAATCGTCAGGTTTAAGTCTTCTTTCCCTCTATCCTCCCAGGTCTCATTGTAGACATTTGTTTCTGAAAGAGAATAACACTAATATCTCAAATAACCATGTACAGAGGGAATGATACCAGTTAATTAAGGGGAAGAAGGGGGGGGGTAGTGCAGTGTAGGGAGGAAAGACATGGAGGTGGGAGCAATAATCTCTCACAGACCAGTATGAATTTTAACCTTCAAAGTCATAATCACCCACCTGTGGACAATCTCTTATACAATGGATGAATTGAATCTTTTCTTAATCCCTTGTGTTTTATTAATTCCTACGAGTTTGTCATCTCTGAAGAACTCGAACTGAAAATCAGCTATCAATGTGTCAAAGTTCATAGATCTTCTTCTACATGATGTTCTGTATTGAAATGGTGCTCTGCCTCTTTGCATTTGAGTACAATCAATTACAATATAAGACATAATAAATTTATTAATTATAACATGATTACTGAGATGCTCAGGACAAAAAATTCACTGACACTGAACATACTTTAAATTACTAATTAGTGAACATTAAATTATTTGAAATAGGTATAACGAAATAATTCATAAATGAATTAATCAATTTCCATCACGATAATTCCATTTTAAATGATAGTAGACAAGCCAGTTTTAACTACCTTTGATAATTTCTTTCACAGCTTCATTGTCAAGTTGATTAAGTGATGCAGCCGCAGCTACTTGCTTTGTCTGTCTTTGTGTGCTCTTCACCTTCTTTCTAGGAGGCTCTTCGTTGCTAGTTTGGGATTCATGTCCTTGCCATCTGTTCTTGGAGATGAGTGGAATTATGAGTTCCTTCTTCTCTTCTTTCGGATCAGTGCTGTTCGAGACGGATAAATGATCATGGTAAGGTGCAACATTTTAACCTATTAATTATGATGAGTTTCTAAAATCCTGGTCTTGTAGGTCATATGTGCTGCAAGCACTATGTCTGACTAGTAATTCACACTCATGATATTATTGCACTCTGCTACATATGACAGGTCTGTGTAGAACTTTAAATGTGGGAGTTTACACCATCATGAAGGGCTGTTCACTCTGCATTTAAGCTTACTGAAAGATCTTGAAAATGAAAAAAGACTGACATGGCCATTAAATTAATTCAACTCAATAGAAACAGGCCTAACGTTACTTGGTAATATTAATTAAAATAAGTCCACAAGTGTGATGAAAGACAATCTGGTGTTTACTAGAGCTCTGCTGAACAAGTATGGAATCATGCATTTCTCTTCCGTAATATGGTTTCATTCTTAACGTTCAAATTTATTTCTCATATATATATCATACAAAACTGAGGTACAGGTAGCAATTAATGAAACTGAGGAATGATGACATATATATAATGGACACTAGAAGAAAACAATGCTGTTTATCAAAGCTAGTGACAAGTAACGGAATAGTTTTTTCCTATTAACTATCGTACAAGTCAGCAATCTTTCAGCAAAGTCACTGAAGATTCAGCCTGCCCACTCTCAACGTCATCCCCTTTACACTGAGACTTAAACCATATGATCATGACAATGTTGCATCAAGTGAGTATTGTGACATGGGTCTCTTGGGAAGAGAATAGTGCATACACATGATCAGGTGAAAGGTTGTATTGTTTACATGTAATCACATTAACTTAGCCAAAAGGTCAAGAAGTTAGATGTTACTGTACCACAATATAATCCACAACAATATTTTTTCATCATCTACTACTACTACTACTAGTCCTACTGCAGCGGGATAATTATTGCAAACAAAAGAAATTCACGTCGCTGAAACTTTGCAGCGGATCAATGCCATTTAGAATTATTGCTGATGTAGATGACTGGATATTAAATATATTTTCAGACTTAAGTGGTGAGAATTTTCCGTTTTGCTGTTATTACAAAGGATATGTGAAGTGTATGGTATATCATTATTATTGAACAATTACAAGGAATAGCGCAAATATTTAGGCCATTTGCAAAAAGGCAGATAATGTTTTTAGCTGAATTCCTTAAAGTGAGAGAATACATATCTCTATTTTAAAGAAGAGACTATGAATGCACACGTTATGCCATTTCTTGCTGAGAAAACTTTCAACAACTCCTTGTTTATGCTACATTCCATCTTCTGCAGCCTATTACTTATAGTAATAGGCTAGTAATACTAATGTTAATGCCAGTATAGTAAAGGCTTCATAATTGACGCACCCCCGTAATTGACGCACCTCCAATTATTACTAGCAACGATACAGCAGGCCACCTAAACTTTTTGCAGTCAAGCATAATTAAATATTTCATGAGTCTGAATCCATTTCAGCTATTTGCTGACCAAATTGTGGTATCTGTTAAGCTTTTAACACCCTCCCCCCAAGTTTTACACGTATTTTGGACATTTGGAAATCTTACTCCCAAAAAATAACCAAAATTACTTCAATATGATACAACTACTCTCTGGGACCTGACCTGTCTGAGCTTAGAGGTTCAGAGCATAGCAAACACCATCCAAAGTCAATGGATGTATACTTAGGCCTACACTACAGTTAGCTTATCGACGAATGTGTCAATTTAGGGGTATGAAAGAACTTGACACAGCAGACATTTTGTGGTCAAATTCTTCTCAATTGTACGTTGCGTAGGCACAGAACAATAAATATTTTGCGATCATTACATTTCTGAGGAACTACACATATGAAAAATGAATGCAGTTGAGTGATTTGGATTTTATATTGACAGACGTCTTCAATCCAATCCTTAAGTGCGTCAATTATGAGCCCACCATGCTATAACTTAGTGATTCATATTAACGCAAGCCATAACGACACCTTCTTTCAGGCAACATTAATGTTACTTTACTTATTTCCATTCATTTTTTTTTTACCATAAACATTGTCGGTTCGCCTTATCTCTTTTCTTGCATTATATAGTCAGCTACAGTTGGCCTATGCCTACAGTAGATACGTTAAAACTGTTTAAATAAAATATTCTCGTGCAACTACGCCCTATGAGACGTCCCGTTGAACTTAGGAGAGCTAGGCAAAGTGTGAACCTTTCTATTTTGTTTTCGTGGATGCCAACGATAAATTCGGTCTTTTCTTTCTCCTCGGCGACATTTTCAGCGATAGAGCTTTCTTGAAGGGCATTGCTGTCTTTCTTTTTCTTAATGGTAAACGAGAAAAGTCCTTTATTTATGTCCGAGTTTATTGGAACGTTCTTGTTTTGTTCATTCATTGTGCTGGTAGAATGAACGTAAACGAGTTAACGATAGCTCTCTCTGTTGAAAGGAAGCATTTCACAGTAATGTTACTGTGGGGGTAAATCCAAACTACGATCTCACGCGAGCTGCCGATATTGGAGAAGTAGACAAGCGCGACCATGCTAGTTATAAGGTGAATCGAAGAAGCCTGGTCCAGATTTATTCTGAGGAGGGCGAAGGACGAGGAGGGGAAGGGAGAGGAGAGAAAGGGAGAGGGGAAGGGGAGTGGGGAAGAGGAGGCGATTGTGGGGACCTTCCTATCATACATATTCGGGCAATGACAGTATTTGTTCGTAAGCTAACGTTAGGTCACCAGCATTGTGTCACGGCGATAGCTGCAGTGTTTGGTATTAATACCAAACACTTTATTTACAGTATGATGGAATCAATATCACGTAAACATGTACTTTATTAGCAAAGTCAAAATAAAACAAAACTGTTAGCAAACTGCTATCTACGAAAGCCCATTAGTGCCAAAAAAAATGTGTTTGTTTCGTAATTCGCAATTACGAATTAATAATTCGTAATAACGAATTAATAAATCGTAATTACGAAATAATAATCCGTAATTAAGAATTAATAATCCGTCCTTACGAATTAACAAATCGTGATGACGAAATAACGATTCGTAATTACGAAATAATAATTCGTTATAACGAATTAATAACTTGCTATGAGAGTGATGTTAGCAAAGTCTGAAAGTTCATCTTCCACCAAGGATTCATGTGACCTACAGTTAAGTTTGGACCAATGTAAGTTACGCGTACCAACTACAACTTAGTAATTACTACTACAATTAGTAAGCCTAGTAATAGTACAACTTACAACGTATTTGTAGCACTGCTAAAGCACACCTTCTGTCCTGAATTGTAATTTGAAGGTTTACGAGCAATCTTAAACTTATATGATCTTATTTTCTAGACTACTGCACACATTACCAATCCCCCCCCCCCCCAGAAAACCCCATAGGAATTTACCTTATATTACCATGGGAATTATACGATTCCTGTGAGAATTCTAAGCGTGAACCATTCCCATGAAAATTATGGAATTACCATAGGAAATATACCATTTTCCATTGACTTCCTTAAGGAAATAACATTTCCCTATGGGAAGCTTGTTAACAAATCCCATGGGGTTTGATACATTCTCTTGGGAAAGGGATAATTCCTCATGGGATTTGCTACTTGCTTATAGGAAGTGGACATTTCCTATAGGATGAGTCATTTCCAACTGAATAACCTAGAATTCGCCGTGAATTGCAGGCGCGTAGCCAGGAACTTGCCAAGGGAGGGGCGAAACTGTAGAATCGGCACTGCAAACTATCTAAGCGTAGCGCCACCATGAGTTGGCGCGAAGCGTACAAGAAAAGTTTGGCTGAAAATGCCTCCCAGATCGCTGGAAATGGCACTTCCCAAGCCTTGTAAGTTGCATCTTAGCATTTTCTCTTTTGAAAATACTAGCGATATCATAAAAACATTTAATTTTTTTTTTAAATATGCTCAAGGGGGAGCGGCTGCCCCCTTCGCCCCCCCCCCCCTTGGCTACGCGCCTGGTGAATTGAATACCTAGTTGAAAAAGTGAAGAACCAAGAAACGTACTATACGTACAGCTGCAACTGTGACTTTACTTTAACGGTTGACCTTTGATTTCATGCCAGAGATATGATCAAGGGACTGACTGAATTAATTAACAGGCGAATTAAGTCGAGAGTTCGTCGCTGTTTTTTTTTATTTTGTCTCCCTCTTGCAAGATGAAATTATCTTGAACAAAGCTTGTAATTGTTTACTTTTTAATAGCTTCGTTTCCTAATGCTTTTCCGATTTCTGCTATATGTTTGAATGTCACGCCGCTGCACGCCTTTGAGCTGACATCATTAAAAACTCAAGTATATGTATCATCAAAAAGACAAAAGAAACAAAAACAAACCTTGAAAGACGCCATTTTGATACGACCCTCTCCTTACACAATTCGCCCTTCATTGACAACAGCAACGTCTGTTTCTCATGTCAATCATACGGAATCGTAATAAATAAAGTAGTAGTCGTGCGATATATTCGCATGCGCAGAATGGTTACCCCCCCCCCCCCAAACCATTTCCCGTGGCTTTGGTTTAACAGACTGAAAGCATTACCAACTGTATACTGTTGTCCACAGTGAGGCACGGTCTTTCATAAATTATAATTAGCAGTACTGGCAACAACTGAATATTTGTTATTTTATAGTATATCGTGCTTACTTTTTTCACTGAAGTTTAAAAACCGAAAATATTGTTCATAGATATAAATTTCTGAGATTAAAAGCAATGAGTATTTAATTGAGCAAATATTTTATTAAGGAAATTTTGTACGTATAAAGCTCTGATATGTTTGAAATAAAAACAAATTTAGTTATCATTATGTTAATAGTACGCAAGTAGACTGTTTTTTTTTTAATGATTTCGTGAAGTAGCCTATGTAATGTTTTACAATATCGTAATGTTGTGATAGGAAGACATATCACGGCAGTGGATTGAAACCACAGAGGCAATCGCCGGGCCTCTATTCAGAGAGAGCCATAAAAAAGATCCAATATACCCTATTGTATTCAAGACTTTTTACCTCTTAAATTGAAAATTGCAGGGGTCTTCTTTATAAAACTTACTTCATTATCTTACCGTTCTTTATTGTCTATATATGCCGCATAATGCATCACTTCACGTCTAAACTATTTTTGATTTTTTTCCTCATCCCTAATATTTATTTATTTGTCTATACAGCCCGTCCATAAGGTTCATATACCCCTAAACGTAAATCATTCGGGGAAAATTCTAAATCTAAAATATATTTATTTGAGTTATAATGTGTTAGTCCACACGTGTTTCAGAGAGGAGGAGGGCGGCGTGAGGCAGTTGCGCCGAAGACAGCGAAATTGTGTTCCGTATATACACAAACGGTGAACCCTCGTATTATGGTATACACAGTTTATGGTTTTGGCATTCAGAGAAATTTAATATGCTTGTTTCGAGTTTCTTTCCTCCTTTCAAGAATGATTTTGTTCCATTTTTCAGTTTACTAATTCTTCCTCTTCTCACGCAGAGAAACTATATATATTCCTTCACCGCTCTTCGTTTGTCAATCAAAGCTCAATTCTTCACACCGATCTTCCCGGATAGATCTGTTGTTATTTTATCCACTGAAGTTATAGATATCAAAAAGCGCAAAACAAACTAATCAATGAAGCCCGTATTACTAACTGACGTTTGTCTTTTATATTTCTGTCGCTTCTTTCTTCCTTAAAGCTTTCTACAAAAGACACATAACAGTCAATGCCCTCGATCTCCTTGTGAAAAGCAATGATGTTTTTTTTTTCTACCAATCGATCCCAGTCAGAGATTTGCCTTTAAGTCTAATATTTCTTGCTAGATCATATCCATTACGATTCGACGCACACGCTTATAATCCTTATATATTTGATTACGTCAGCATCGAACCCCTTCTGTATAAACTAGTGAGGCATTTTCCATGGCATTGACCAAGAATCCTGAACACATCTGAAATAATAATAAAAAACGAGGGTATACTTTGTTTTCAAGGAGTATGTAGCTGGAAATTTAATCTCTGTTAGTTAGTGAACATTGATGACGTCATTGTTACATGTACGTCACGTGTCACACTGCACATATACCTAAATATCTGTTTTCGGGTGATTTCTGACGCTGGTGATTACCTAACTAGGGTGCGTGGGTTTGTTATTCAAGAATCTGGCCGAGTTCGCAACTTATAAGGTCCCTTGGCGCGCAAATGCATAAATCAAATAAAAAGTAAATAAATTTACCTTAAACACAACATTATCTTAGCGTTTTCTACGCAAAACCACAACATATGTTTCTACCTAAACACGATACTATCATGCTCTTTATCCTAATCTAATTTTAAGTATAGGGCTTTTTCGTTGTAAAACATGAAGAGGACTCCATGTTCGCACGAATCATTCGACTATTATGTGGGCAGTTGAAAATATTTATGTAATCTTGGACTGATGATACGAAAACCAGGTACTTTAAAATACATGATGTATACTAAAAATATTATTTAATACAGTAAAATACAAGTACCCAAAGGTAACCTTTAAAGAAGAATTGATAATCAATGTATACAATGGTTTCGAAAAATAGGCACTAAAATAAACATGGGCCATCTTTCACCAGCCGTAAATTTGCTACGTTTTCTGCACTTTCTACATGTTTAGGCGTATAATTCTTTGAAATCGTCGTAATGTATATACCACCGATAAATTAACATATTTCAAGAAAAATAAAAGTTTCGATTCGTTGCATCGCTTAGCTAATTTGACTCAAAACTGTCGTAAAACAAATAACTGTCGATGAACAACCATATATTGTCCATGAAGGATATAAAAAATCTTTGGGTAGGGAATGTCTGCCACTATATTACTTTGCCTGTCATCTTTTGATTTATTCCATTATTCCAAGACTGGGCTTAATTATGTTCGATTGCAAGGAATATTTTTGCAGATATTTTATAAATTTATCACCTGTCTTTAATCTTTACCGTTTCTGCTATATCGTCCTTATTCACTATTAAATATTGATTATTTTTGCATTGACATGAAAAAGCCTTTGGCGATTATTCGCCATGATCAAAATACATGCAGGAATGCTGCCTTTACCTAGTATTCATCCATAGAAGATGACAAATACATTTGAAATTGACCTAAACGTAGAGAGAGAGAGCGTGGGCAAAGGTGCAACTAACTGGAAGGGAAGTTGTTATAACTATGAAGCAACTGCGATAGTTTAGTACTATTGTGTGAGTAATTCCTACTCTTAACAATTTCAAAAGATGAGGACTTTTAGACTCATCTATTGTTTCCGAACTCCGACCTTCCAGAAGCTATTTACAAAGTTCAGTAGCCTAAGAATCGCTAAATATATATAAGTGAAAGGAATACTAATACCAACTGCAGGTGAATACACAACATTACATGCTTCTCTTCTAAGCCAATATATATATACAAAGATACAAATACCATCTTTGTTAGGCGGGAGCAATCAATTTCTTCTACGACGTATGGGTGTCGATAATGGAACAGCTTTTTTGAAAGCAAATATTGCCCTTTTGCATACTTGACTCAGTCGAGAGAAGCAAACCGATAACAGTAATGTATCAGGGTTATTTTTTTTCTTGTAATAATGGCTATTAAATATTTTGGTTTGTTTCTGTGTAAAAATATCAATTATTATATATATATCTGAGATCGTTCACCATACCCTCTTCCGCCAAGGCTAATGTGCAACATATATGATTATGAAAGACACAATAAAAAATTGTACAAACAAATATCGCGTGATGTTTCCGAAAGTTCTGTGAAGAGTTTGCTCAGTTAATGTCACCACGTTAACTCGCAAGTTAGTTTTAAACCTTTATGGTCATTTTAGCCAATACTATCCTAACAATTTGTGTGTCATTTATTGTATATAGGCTCTTTGGAGGTCAACACAA
This sequence comes from Apostichopus japonicus, assembly GCF_037975245.1. Taxonomy (NCBI): domain Eukaryota; kingdom Metazoa; phylum Echinodermata; class Holothuroidea; order Aspidochirotida; family Stichopodidae; genus Apostichopus; species Apostichopus japonicus. The sequence continues at coordinate 22,807,021 of NC_092580.1, forward strand.
GGTCCGAAGATTTTCATGCTTCACAAATTGCTGAATCTTGCCAAAGAACTGTTTTTTTTTTAATGAAGGTACTGAATCTCCATATGTTTCTCAGACACAAAGGAATGTTAAAATAAGACAATTAAGTATCTTAGTGAGGAGAAGCAGTTTGAGGCGGCAATGAGAGTCAATGATTGTTAATAATTAAGGTGGAGCATGGGATAACCATTCATTATCTTAATATACTCCTATGTGGGGGAGGGGTGTGTGAGGGATATACTGATGTACTTTATTTTAGTGCTACAACAGCGGTTGAACACCTGCACGAGAGAGTGCGTGATGATAATACGTTGTTACTACGTGTAAGATTTATGAGTCATCGCAGTATAAAGAATTTATATAGGAAACAAATTTGCTGTACACTCGTGTGAGTATTATGTTTGACCTTATCAGTAACTAAAACACGCACATCCGCAATTGGAATGATTATAGTGGCATACCTTATATAAAGTACAAATGTGCTCCTTCAGGGAAATTGTCAAAGGCACAGGAAAACATCTTTTTTCTTCGATTAGTTTCCAAACTCGATTTGGTTGCGGCTTTACGATGTGATTGTTGTAGTACATCGATCATTGTAACTACTGTGGTGCGAATGTTGGAAAATCTGAGACGAATTAAGAGCAAGTAATGCCTAAGGAGCAGTGGAGGGAATGCCATGAGTAAATGGGCTAACAATGAGGAACAATTCGGTTATCCGTCGCTAGAAATCTACATGCTCACAGCACATGATCATTCAACGAGGGTAGCATTTACCATTAACGCGGACCTCTACAGGCCCTAAGAGGCAAAATAAAACTGAGATGAATTATTGTATGGGTCATTCAGTTTCCATCTGAATTGGCAGTGGCGTGCGCAAAGGATGACGATGGAGGGTGGCTCCCCCTCCCCCCCCCCCAGGCTCACATCGTACAGTCTCGTTGAGAAATGTTCAGCCGTTCTTTCTTTTTCAAAATTCAAAAGTATTTATTAGGACATCTTTATTCGTTTAGTCCTAATTTATAGTCTAAATATGCCTCAGAGTGCGCCATTAGACATCTAAACTTTGAATTTCTTTTCTGAGGGAGTACACCAGAGTAACAACTCTTGCTTCCTGAACAGGAAACGTTAGCCTTTATATCCAGTTATTCTTTTCAACACATAAGATACATTACGATACATTAAAATTATGAGTAATGGTTCCTGTATCCTGTTGCATGTTTATCTCATTCCATATACATTTAAGAAAAAAACATGTTATTATAGAATTGATATATTTTGTTTCCTGTCTCGAATTTCGACATTTTGATAAATTCTCCAGAGAAATCTTTAGCTGCGTAAAAGCACAAAGGCAAGGGTGGGGGTGGGGCGCAGGAACAGGTGGAGCTTGGATTAGTCTTGCATGCATGACTAATATATTCTATTAATGACAACTGCTTTGATAGATCGAGGGAATAATAAGGTGCAAAAATGGTAAAAGGTAAAGGCATGCTTCTTAAAATAGATTTCACCAGGCGTACGGTTAATGACTGATCCAGTAGTATAGCAACTGATATTACATTTAAGGGGGCGGGGGAGTCTAGTTCATCATCACAAGCATGTCTTAAACATGATGATTATACTGTGGTTATTGTTTATTACTCCTCTATGCTCAAGACCAACATTTATTAAATGTATTTTATCTCCCCCCCCCTTCCCATTCCCCAAGCGTTACAGATGCATGCAGGCTATAGAGATTCGAATATAGTTAACTTTTTCCATTAAGTGGCGTTCACAACTTCAAGAAGATCACATTTAAAATATTGGCCCCTATTGTGAAGGCTGTATGGAATCCTGTTCCATCTTCATCTTCTTCTTTTACTTCTTCTGCTAATTCTTATTCTTTAAAGTCGATGAATACTGAATAACAGTCTCTTACAAAGTTAAAACAATTCCCCTATAATATTGATTACGACAAACCGTGACTTTGCATAAATGTGTATGGTATGAAAATTGCAAAACATGTTTCAGAGTTGATTGATAAGTTACATTTTACACGGAGGCTGATACACATGTTAAGCGTAAAAACATATGACATGTAGATATGTTTCATTTATAAGTAATGAATATTTAATTCTGAAGAGTATAGGGTATACAGGACATGTAGAAGTAGAGTATACCTTTGTATGAACGAAGAATCGGGCGAAATGTATACAATATATATATGCTTCATAAACATAGTCTATAGTTGTCAATTGAGTGATTGTCAGGAAAATATATATAAATAGGCTAGCAGAATATTCCACCGATATTAAAATCTGGTTCAATTAACCTGGTATGCTTTTTCTAACATTTTAATTTTCATCTTCCAAAGATTGTTTACAACATATGTAATGGCATTTTGAGTTATAATAAACATTATAACTTAACAACCCTAACGGGTTAGTGAATTTCAATACTCAGTTTGCAATTTTTGCGGTTAAACTAGTCTTGAGTGGTTATTTAGGTTTTGGTCACCAGCAGTCTCCGGTAAACAATAGTACATTACCTGAATGCATTCTCCAACACGACCCTTCCCATCGTGACCTTCCCCTAGCCCCTCCCTCCCTCCCAAAAATGAAATTATGAGTCCATCTCCCTCCCGACGAGAATATTTGACCTTCCTTGAATTGAAAAGTTGGTTTTACGCTTCTCTCTCATTATAATATCCAATTGTGGTCATGACTCAAAAAGTAGTATAGAAGAAATGTCCATTTAGAAGTAAGTTAACAACGGAGTAATTTAACTCGGCCATATATAAGTAACGTCCACCGCCGCGTTTGGTACACAACCATTCAATATATGGAAGGGAACAACAGAAGATAGATGGAATGTCAGGAAACCGAGACTGGCGAAGTATGAATCAGACTTCTCTCTCCATATATTGAATCCATTCTGCAACGTCTTCATTCTGCAGGGCAAGAAAGTACAAGAAACAAAAGAAAAATGTTCAAATAAGACAAACTTGATATTATTGGACGGTCTAAATTGATTTTCTTTCCCCTTCAGAATTATCAAAGAATGTAGATTTGGGGAAATAATGTAAAATATTAACAATGGCCTAATTCAGGTTTAATCATAGGCAGAATAATTTTCATTTATGTGCAAATAGTACAGCTTATTGTATTATACTTCTACGAAATTAGAAACGTATGCAAATTTCTTTCTGTAATACGCCATGTAAAGCGTACAACCAAAGAGAGAGGTGGGGTATTTAGTGGGACGTAAGACTGAAAGCAAAAGCTGGTTTCAAATGAAGCAGATATATGCTTTAATGAACCACTTTTAAACGTAACGGGAAAATACAGAGTTTAGCAAGTTATACCGTAACGTATAACTTGTGAAGTAATGCATAGGCATATAATGTATTGTAGTTTTGAGTACTTTCTTGATTTGTTTTCGTTCGTCATTTATGCGCCATTGTTAAAAAAAACTTACACATAATATCTACAAAAATTAATAAGTTTTCATTTTACTGTAAAGACAGCTATTTGTGTTTGGTAACAAATTCCCGGCATTATATTATAACTTGATTTTTGCACATAGGCCTATATATGATGAATAATTTACATAAAACGTTTGTATGACAGAGTATAAAATCCTCTTGTGATTAGTTTTTGTCTGCACAGGATCTGTCAACAACAATAACAACAACAATATTTTATCACAAAGTACACTATATTTGAGCGGTATTTGTGTAATCTCACTGATTCTGAGAATTTCGTCTCTATGCAGTTTATACATTACCATTAAATACTTACCGTACTCTATAGAAACAAACCGTACACATCTTTGAAATGTTCGGCTTTTCAACATTTTCAACATCAACGCATAAAGTAGCAAATTTTTGCATCCGTGCATGTTTATATATTACTTAATGTTCTTTTAACAGAGGCCAATTTCCTTTACATAAGAAACACGCATTTCATGACTCATTAATTACAGTACTAAGTATCTAGAGATCAGTTTGGTTTGCGGAACAAGAAGCCAAGCGGAGCAGATCAGAACTAAACAAAGAAAACACACGTACTGCTTGATGAGAAATGACAAAAGCGAACTAAAACATATCAATCATTTTGAGTCTGGTCTCAAATTGAAAACAACTCTTGTATGAATGCATTTACTGAGCAGAAAAAGGCTTTGGGGTCGAGTTTTGGGTGTTTTCAATCCTTTGCATATATGTCATGAAACCTATACCCATAAAGTTCATAATTTACTATAGGTGACTTTCTCTTAGTCAAAATGGAGGTATACCTTTATGAGCTGTTTGGGTCAAACAATTTTGGCCAACAATTGGCTGTATGTAAAGCAACTATAATACTGAAGTGTATACATTGTAGGAAAACCGCGCGGGTAATGCATTGTTAAGACATCATTCGTACCTTTCGATTGATATATTATTTTCTATATCCTGCAAATTTGAAACGTAATATTTTGGGAACCCACTAATTCGACGACCATGGGGCGAGGCCCATTCGGCCGAATGAAATCCGACCATTTAAATAGTGAAGAAATACTTTTGAAATATCCTTCTTACATTTTGCTATTACTAATACTGATTTGACAAAAGCTCTCGACTATACGGTAGTTAAATTTATTCGATTGAACACATTAATTATAGTTAACGTTTCATTTGGTGCAAACAAGAGACCGTTTGTTTTGTTCAAATAACAAACTGGTTCTGTGTGCTACTTGGTAAAGCTGTGGTCAAATTAGCGGGATCAAAGGCAAAGGAGATGATTTCCTTGAAAAAAGCTTTCGAGATTAGCAATCATATGGAACTTATAAGCTTAGAACATCCATATAACTGGCAGAGTGTCAAAAAGCCTGATGTATCCTACATTTAAAGGGATTTAAAAAGAACACCCGCATAGTTTTGTAACAGTTCTTATACGATTTGTCTCATGGAAAGAAAATGAGAATTCTAAAGGAACAAATAACACAAAAGAAAGAATTTATCGGTCATAATGACACCTTAGTTAAGTCTGGTGAAAGAAAAAAAACATTAAGAAGAACTCTAGTCTTTTAAATGAGGATAACTGACACCTCTATATAGAGTTTCACAGAGACTTATTTTTATCAACGTAGTTCATTCTTCTTAAGCAGAGGCGTCATCCGGCTATACGTCATAGACATTAAACAAACATTTATTGTTAAGATCATACTATGTATGAACTAAATTCCAACAACAAAAAAGAATATCCTGAAAAAGCAAAAACGAAAAAGAGAAAAAAGGTTAAAACGTGTTTTCTGCACTCTATATGACTTTGCAGTGTGCGTGTCAAATTGATACAAATTAAAGACAAAAAACCAAAACAAGTTCATCTTCTTTTGATAAGCGTTTTTCCCCCTTTTGTATATAACCGGTAATTTATAGAATACAACAATATATACAATGACATTTGCTATTAATTTTACTCCTTTTACGTAAATCGTCAGTCTCAGCATGTTTTTCATTTGTTACAGAAGATTGACGGGGGTGTTTGACGAACAATTAAATTCGATATAAAATGTATTTACCATTTGTTGTTCTGCTTTCACAATTGAATGTTTCAATGGAATGTCAAGCTACTTTTCTTTGTGTTATAGACATGACAATTTCTAAGCAATTACGCGCATTTGTACGTCTTGGTGCTATCATGCGAAGCTTTACATTATAGGCTTATTTTAGTCGTTTCCATTATTTTACTTTGCGTTATTAGTTGCCTATTTTAATTCATTTATAATCTTGCTACATGTTAGTTCTTACATTCAAAATTATAATTGAATTATGAATGTTAATGTTAATCCATTGTTTTATAAATTCGAATAACTCAAGTAGCATAAGTTTTCTTTTAACTTCATATCAACAACAGAACAACCCGACCTGCTTTCAAACTTGTCCATGGCAAACTTGTAACACATTGTAAACAGCCATTTGACGTCATAAATGTCTTATGTTTTCCCAACGAGTCTATTTTTGAGGAACTGCCCCAAATCTGTGTATTAGACTTCATTGTCCAGTCATTCTCATTGATTAACCCTCGGCTGTTTATAGGGTCATTTCTCAACAAAAAAACTAATAGTGTTATAAAACAACAACTTGGATTGATAACAGTGTTTCTGAACAGTCTATACAACATATCTAAATTAATATGTGCCTACGTTCATCCGTTAAACTATACTAATTACCATTCGTGCTTAATCAGTTGACTAACATTATGTTTCGCATAACACTTGCAGTATCTTAAAAACAAATTAAATGAAGCAACAAAAGCAACAGTCATAGCAACAGAACATATTACGAAATAAAAGTTAATTTGAAACGAACTAACTCGGGATAATATTTTCTTTTCTATCCGCAAATTGCAAGTCATATTAAGTTAATATTGGCAAAGAGCCGTGCACGTCAGATATCTGGCAGGTGAAACAGTGTGAGTTTACTCTGTAATTGAATAACATTTTACTTTTTATTAGTGATACTGAATAGTTACAATGCAAAAGCTACAATAAAAATTTGTTAAGCAAATGTTTGCGCCACAATTCTTTTTGAAAGATCAACAGAAGTTATTGAGTCATAATATTTGCATTGATTAAGCAAACTACGTTTTCTTATGGATACTTACTAATACAGAAACTTTCACTTGTACCCTCTTTCTTAGTCATTTCAAAAGAGTAACAAATCCTTATATGTGAGATTCAAATACTAGGATGACTGTCTGAAGAGGCAATTTCCAGTCTTTCTGATAAATTATAATGATGATGATGACGACGACGATGATGGTGATGATGATGGTGATGATGGTGATGATGATGGTGATGACGATGATAATGGTGATGATGGTGATGATGCGGATGATGATGATGATGATGACGACGACGACGACGACGACGGTGATGTTGATGGTGATGATGGTGGTGATGATGATGATGATGATGATGATGATGATGATGATGATGATGATGATGATGATGATGATGATGATGATGATCATGATGATGATGATGATGATGATCATGATGATGATGATGATGATGATGATGATGATGATGATGATGATGATGATGATGATGATGATGATCATGATGATGATGATGATGATGATCATGATGATGATGATGATGATGATGATGATGATGATGATGATGATGATGATGATGATGATGATGATGATGATGATGATGATGATGATGATGATGATGATGATGATGATGATGATGATGATGATGATGATGATGATGATGATGATGATGATGATGATGATGATGATGATGATGATGATGATGATGATGATGATGATGATGATGATGATGATGATGATGATGATGATGATGATGATGATGGTGATGGTGATGATGATGGAAATGATGATGATAATGATAATAGCAATAATGGTGACAACAATTTGTTCTTCAAATCAAGGACTCGTTCGGGGAATCACTTCTCATTCTGTTTTAATAAAGTGGTTTAATAAAGTATTTAACAAGGCAACATTAGCATCGTTAGTTAATAACTGTAAGAATACATGTTGTGAGTTTGCAAAGCAAATGATAAGTATATTACTGATTAGGAAGACCAATTTGCAGAGGACCAGAAATGAATTATACGCATGATCCTTTTTTGAAAAATATTAAGTAATAATTGCAATTAAATGAATGTAATTTTGATGAAACGACCCCTTAATAACTGCATGGATTATTTTCTTAATGGATGGTTAAGCTTAATTTGGTGGAACGTTTAGATCAAATTATTTATAAAGAGGTTAACTTCATGTTGGTTACAACACTGCATGCTGGAGATTAGCCAAGCATTTGACCGATTTTTCTTGGAAACTTGTAAATTAAATAGTCTGCTTGAAAGCATTTGCGTCTTTTCACGCGCTTATTGCGTTTAAACTCCATAAATTAAAAACATTACGAATTCATATAATTACGCAATAATTCAGTTATAAGAAAAATCAATTGAATTTACCGATCAGAGGAAAACGTCTTATTGCATGTGGTATTGTCAATTCGTATTTTTTAGTTAACTTGAAAGCAATTTCACGTTCTTTTAATATCCGAATACAACATATTCGCCATGTTATGTCACATGCAAATGCATTACATCGCTCCCTGCTCAGTGGCGGCGGAACCGGGGGGGGGCTTGGGGGGGCTCAGCCCCCCCAATGAAAAAGTTGAGGGGGCAAATGCATGATAAGCCCCCCCAATAATTACCAAGGCTCCGAAACGTGCATCTGCCCATTTTTCAATGCATACTTGTCGATCTGTCTGATGCACACGTATACTATATAGGTGTAATGATTTTAGTAATTGCTGGGGGACCCTCGGCCCGTCCCCTGGCTATAGACCACATTGTCACCCCAACCGCGTCTTCACGCCCCGTGAAAAGTGGAAGCAGTTAGTGTGAGTATACCAGTAAGCGTAACACAACTTCGTCTTAGGCCAATGACTTGCCTCATTTCAGCCAGTTCTCCAACATCCCCTTACTTAGTGGCGGAGCGTCCATATATACAGTCAGGGGCGGATGCCCCCCCCCCCCTGACAGACTCAAATGGACTGCTGGCGCCCTTTTACTATACTTTTTACTTATTCGCTATTACTGACTATTTTATTGCGCTCTCATATACCTATTGACATTTGTCATATTCTGTTGGTGTAATTTTCCGACAAAATGGCGACGACACCTATTTATTCTCCGTTTATCTGCAAATTAGCAAGGCCCGGAAAGGGTCATTTCCTGCAATCTAGGGAGTATCTTTACTCAAAATTTTTCTGTACGCTCCGCGCCAACCTGTGGTGGCGCTCCGCTTAGATAGTGTCGAAAGCGCCCCTACAGACCATTCTTGCCCCCCCGTCTCCCCGACCAATACCCCTAGCTCCGCCACTGCTCTTACTACACTCAAAAACGTCTTTGCGAGTACACTACGAGTATAATAGCTACTCTCTTAAAACACCATCGAATATACAAATTACAATGTTTTTACAGACTTTTACGTGCAATCTGAGAAATTGCAGACTTGAGACCCATATTTTAGGGCTAGGTATTCGCATCATAAAACACACGGGAAGTGCCGTTTCCGGCCATCTGGGGGTTTGAAATAACCCAAAATTTTCTTGTACGCTCCGCGCCAACCGATGGTGGCGCTCCGCTTAGATAGTCTCCACACATTAGCCCCCCCAATAATTTTTCCGTTCCGCCGCGCCTGTCCCTGCTATATATGCAAATAGCAAGATTTTCGCTTTGAAAGACTATTATAATCTCTCTAAAACAAACCATAGCCTATTTGGGTATCTATCATGCTATATGTTATAAATGCCAGACCCGGACAAACTTACAATAACTTCTGCTAAAGTCTTTGCGTACAAGCGGACACATAAATCTGCAAAAAAAAAAAAAAAACTGAAGAAGTTTGTATTACTAATTTGAGACTTACATGCAATATCACGCTTCAGTCTTCTCGGTGTTGTATTTTCTTTTTGAAAGAAACCTGCCCCAACCGTCATGTTCCAGACCATCCACTGTACCGTCAGAAAACTGGCCTCCATCTTGTCTGGGTGCTTGGAACGCCGATTGTACATACCAAGATGAAGGTTTGTCCTGGTTGAATTCATCACGAACATCCATCGAAAAGTCAGTCAAATCGAGAAATGGTTCATCAGCCCACCAGCCCCCACCGACAGAATCATATCCAGTCGTTTCCTCTGACGCCGACTCTTCGTTGTTCCAGTCAGAATGCTTAAAATCACCAAAACCTCGCGGTAGAACAATATCATCGAGCCTATCTCGTTTTGGATAAAAATTAGCCTTTTTCAGTAAAAGTGATACATTCTTGGAGTATTGCTTGAGAGAATCTTCAAGCTGTTTGGTTATGTCCTCGGTGATTTTGGTGAGGAGATATTTTCGCAATGGTTCTGAAAGATCGTTGTTCTTGGATGAACTTGCAGACGTTATTACGGGAGTAATCGTCAAAAAGTAAATAAACCAATACATGATCGAAAGCCTGGGATGTAATTTTTGAGACATTTGCCTTTTTTCTCCGACAACAGGATGAACAACAGAATAAAACAAAATGTTGTATATATAGAATGATATACTTAAATTTAAGCGACAGTAAAGATACTGATATTAATGGAGGAAAAACACAATGTGAACAGGTTATATGTACAACGAGGGAACTTGAAATATATCACTGCGGTATGTAGTTGCAAGTCATTGAATTATATATGAAAACAGATTCTGTCGAATATTTCTCAGTTTGTAAAAGAATTTCATCCGCAAAGAAATGTCTTAACTGAAGTCTACGCAAACGTGATTGTTCATCCTTATTTTATTAAAATCATAAAAGAGAAACAATTCGTCTAACTGAGATTAATTAAGCGTGCAATAATCTCTGAAAACTGCTTTGCTTAGATTTTCCGTTATTATCACTCCTTCAGAAGAGGTGCTAAAAAGAAACTATAGTAAATTATTGCGAGCTCATATTTCGAATCTTTTCCCACAATTGCCAACGTCAGTATTCCGCGTGAACTCAGATTTGTCTCAATAAATGACTAATTCTTGTATGAAAGCCTTGTCAAGCGAGAACGGGTCGCAGGTGAGAGCACGGAAAGTCACGTGATGTAAGAATGACACTGGAGGTAACCAATGACGCTTCCCGTATCGATCGTCTGCTGTGCTTCACTATACTGTGTCTGCAGTATTGACGTCCAGGCAAATCGCGGTAAAACGATTACATTATTCCAAGTTGCTGTTTGTATCCTTATTTTATCTTCATATACTAATTTATCTTTCATGTAATCGATGAGGCTGCATTTCAATCTCGGAAGTAATTGATTTCACGGCCAACATTACGTCACAATGATGTCTTTCGTTTGTTATCGGTTTTCAAGTGCAAAGTAAAAAAAGAATTTTTTTAACACGTCCTGGTTCCAAAAAGTTGTAAGATTATTATGAAAGGCTGTCTGAAATGTCGTCTTCGTCTACTTTGACTAGACTTGCAGTTTTTCAACAATAGACGTCAATAGCTTACAATGCATTGTAGAAGCAGTGTCGAGGTTGTCATTGTCATATAACCATAGATAATGCTAATGCAGAGATAGTTCGTGCACAACTTGCTCTGTGTTAATTGTAACGGGCGTTATTCTGGTGAGAAGCGGAAAACAGTTGTGTTATAAGAACAATGTGAATGGCAAGCAGCTGTTAGCATAACATAGTATAACAAAGCATACATATAGTGCGGCACAGCAGAGCACATCATTTCACGTCACATCACATGCATCACATTTGATATCACATCATACCACACCACATCACATCACACGTTTGTTTACCAACTAGTAAACTTCTCGTATTTGGTATACCACAATATAATCTCATATCATCAGTTCCAAACGTGATTCATATTATCCTTTCGGTCATTGCCCTATTAAGATGAAAGACTTTAATATTAACGTGGCTTGTTTGTTCTTATGTTATTTTTGTATTTGTTTTTTAACTTATAAAACAAACAAACTAAATAATTAAGACACAACATCTTAAAGAACTAGGTTAGGCAGATAATGACTTGTTGCTTGGTAACGGAACGGGGTTAAAACCCGCCACTATAATTAAAGCAAGCCGAGTAACCGGAAAAAAGAAGAAGATTCTGATTTTTTATCCACACCGTCATTTTACTTGCAACTCATTATTCGTTCACTTGATTTGGTTTCCATTTCAAGTCATCAGGGCAAACGACAAGTGATTCTTTAAAGGACAACTTTAGACACACATACGAAAAATTAATATGTGAAAGTGAATAATGACTAATTGGTCAATTAAAGCGTGACAATTAGCCTCGAAAACTCGCTAAGTTTAATAACAAGGTCTTATTATTCGATATAATGAACGAACAATCTCGATAAACTGCTTTAATATCCCAAGAGTTATACTATCAACGGTACCATGTACAAGTGGTAATTTCTGAGTAAAAGCTCTCCACATTTGACTCAGTGAAGAGGAATGACTCTATTATACTATCTCTGTTCAATCCTTGACCCGGAAAAGCAACCTACCTATACCACTAGGTCAAGTAACAGTTACTAAATCATATATTAACAGTTCTTCTAAGAACAAAAAACAGTTTCCTGATAAAAGAAAATTAATAAAGTGATAAAATACAAAGCTGAGTAAATTTAGTTTCTTTTAATCATTTCCACATGTTTTTTTTTTTTTTGCCAAATATTCTGATGAAGGGGAAGTTTTCAAACGTTGTTCCATATTTGTTATCTTTTAATTAAGTCAGTGTAAACAGAGTATATATGGTCGTTGTATATTTTTGTGATATCGTAAACATTAATATTATACCGACAGGGGGGGGGGGGTCATGCAATACATAATCATTGCAATTAATCAAATGAATTTGACAATTTCAAGTGTTTGTTTATGATTTCAATCGAAAAACCTTAATTATAGAGTTAGTAATATCTTAGCTTTGACCAAATAAAACAACGGTCCTTTTTTGAGTCCCGAGTGTTTCCAAGTTGAAACGAAAATTGAATGGACATAGCCAAATATTTATAAATTTGTTGGTTGTGTTGGTGATATGTCTGACAACGGACAATCGGCGTGGAACTGATGAAACATGGAAATCATTACTTTAATTAAACAATTTTAAATACAATTTTACCATTTATATATAAAACTGTCACTTTCAGCAGGTTTGTGTTAGTTGTACAAGACTAGTCTTTCTTCAATTGCTTTCAATTTTGAGGTACTCTGCATACTTATCGTTGTCTCTATGGCGCTTTTGTTCACGACTATAAGACTATAAGAGTAAGCTGTATGACTTTCCTTTGTAAATACCTCATCATATATGTTTATGGATAAAAAAGGGGGAAGTTGAAAAGATAGAGATGTATTAAAAGAAATGCAGGAAAAAAATATTTTGTTAGTTGACAGTGGTTATTTATCGCTAGTGATTGATAAGAAAATCCCATAAAATATATCCTTACTTGTTTTTCTGTTTACTGTATAAAGTCACGGTCGCATTGACTATTAAAGGGAAAGGAAAGTTGTGGCACTGACCGACTCGCATTATGTACGAGGGGGTAGGGGGGGTGACGTCAAATGGTGCAGTCTAAGGCATATTTAGATTTACAATTTAGATCGCAACTTTGTGTTAATAACTTCTTTCGATTTATTGAGTGGTGTTGAAAATGGGATGTTCATCCCCTCCAACAAAAACACACTTTATATATCTCATAAATTTTTGCAGTTCACCTTTGAAGATTATCATGCTAGGATCGAAACGTCCTCCACATTGTAAATATTCATCCTTAGTTCATTTTTCTTTTTGCAGTAGACAGCAGGTTTTTAAATATTTTTTTCGCCATCGTATTTTAATTCTATATGATACTCGCTATAGAGTTAGAACGACTTTCAGCTTCAATTTATTCAAGTATAGATTCAAACAATTTGAGATGAATATATATGTATATGTTTTTATATATATATATATATATATATATATATATATATGTATATATATATATAAATATATGTATATATATATATGTATATATATATATATATAAATATATGTGTATATATATATATATATGTATATATATATATATATGTATATATATATATATATATATACATATATATATATATATATATATATATATATATATATACACTTATTATATACAATTTTCCCGCTCCTGAATTGTACAATATGAAAACAATATAACATCCAGTCCTACAATAGTTTGCTTTTGTTATGGAGAGACAAGACAATGTGTTTTGTAACATTAACCTACAGTGAAGTCATACTTTCCTATAGACACGTGTCATTTCACGCTTAAGATCAAACTGAGCGCGACCTTACATAACACTTACATGCACGATTGAGTGTACAGCGGTATAACCAATCATATATCGATGCATGCATGGTTGGAAATGCATATATAGTGTCCGCATAAGCCAGGATTCGGACAACTGCGGAGGTTCTGGGCTATTCCAGGGTTGACTACACGTATATACCTGATGCCTTGCTATAAAATAAGTCTGCGCATCGGTGAACTCTTAGCCGTTCTTTATTAAATTAAGAAGCTTCGAATGAGGCCTCTATTGCTATACTCATTCATTATACAATGCCTCCGAACCAATCTCGAAATTCGTAGAAAATTGGTGTTCTTTCCTAAACTTTACGGGTCAAGAAAATAGCATAAATGATTGATGACGACGAAAAAGAATCAGGCAAGCATTACCTTCTCTGGTAATCTGTGATTGTTCATTTTCGAAAGTGTTCAGATAGACGCTGTAGTGTCTGAACAAATACAAGCAACATGATAAATGAGTTCGTATAGCAGTCAATTTGCATGTCAGCTTTTAAGAGCCGCAAATCCCGTCATTTCATGATATACATTTGACCTGCACATAGTTTGGTAGATGTTTCTATGGCCATATAAACTTAAGATATGGAAGTGCCCCCCCCCACACATTTAAAACCTCAACAACCCCTCCCCTTGCCCGTCCCTACTCTTGACACATCACATGATTGCAACCATGCAATCATCACACTATTGCCCTCGGCTCTGTTCTGCTTCCCAGGAGTTTATGTGACAGTAGAAAATCGGCCTTAATGCGGCCTATAGATACAGTAACGTATACATAATAAATTTCAAAGGTGTTGGGAGTGATGGGGCGGGGGGAGGGGGGGGTGGTTCTAAATTCCCCTGGAATAATTTAGGAGCATGTTCATTTATACAACTTAACATATTTCAAAAAGTGATTATATTGACAACCAGAATTGCTATATAGGAACACCACTAGAATTTTGTTTTAAAAATATGACCTAGGCCCACAATTAAAGAATAAATCAAAGTCCCGACGGCTGGCTAAACACTCGAATAGTTCCAGGTAGAGGACCCAGTGTAGGTAGTATTTAATGTCATCGTGACAAATATTCTTCAAAACATTAACTTTATAATCTCCTGGATGATTTATCCTTGAAATGTGATTACACAATTTGAATGTCTACATATTTGCTTTATAGGTGTCAACATTCTGAAGTAGTTTAGAATTTCATTATAATGCAACTTTTCTTGTACAGAAACATTATTTTCCTTTGTGAATTAGTGAGTTCAATATCATCAAAAAAACAAGTACAAAGCAAAACATATACAAACATTTCAGTCACACTGTTGCTATGACGACAGTCACTCTGCGGTTGCCAAATGTATTTACAGTAATATTACGAAATTTTGACAAATTCAATTCTTTGCCGTACAAAATGTTACGCAATGTCATTAAAGCATTCTTAAACTTCACCTGACGGTTACTCCCTTTAATATATGCCCCAGTGCTCCAATTGAAAGATACTCTGAATTAATAAAGGAAGCCTACAAGAGTCATGTTGAACTTATGTATGATCACAAGTCAACCAGTACGGTATATGCAGATATACACTTTAAAGTACATATTGTAACAGAAGAGTTTAACTACCTTAAAGACTCCCAGCAGTGCAATGTCTCTCTGTTATTTTGTATTTAATTTTATTTATTTATTTATTTTTTAAACGAAATTTGTTGTTGTACAACTCACTAAAATGTTGGCACGTGCCTTCTGATTACCCACCTACACCATATAGTGACAAGCGATACGTCTTGATGATGTGTGCATGTATCTCGCTTCCTTGCAAGAACTAGAAATGTCTTGTCTATTCTAGTCATAATTTACATGTAAATCACCATACAATTCAGTTGTAGAAATATCAATCTATTTATGTGTGTAAAAGTACGAATAGACATGAGACAAGCAGATTTTTCAAATTGTGCACGAATTGAGGAGTCGAACAAATAATTGAAGTTAATTAAAACATGTCACTGTTGGAGATTGTTATTACATTACAATTATTATGACTTGCCGAGACCAGTGACATCAATATTTGTTTCAATTACTGATGAAACCATCCACGACGTCCAATGGGTAGCTCCGCTCTCCTATTCACGTCTCCCGTGGGAACAGGTGCTAAAAAAATAATTACATGACAATCAGTGTCGTGCGCAAAGGTGTGGAACCGGTGAGGGGAAGGGGGAGGGGGGATGAGGTGAGGCGAATCACCTCCATATATGGTAAATTTTATATTTTACAGTCAGTCGGGAGAAGAATGAGACTAGTCTTCCAGAAGGGCTTTCCCTTACCCATCACAGCTTTGCAATCCTGTATACACCACTTAAGAGAATTAATGTGAAATGATGATCGGACAATGCATAATACATCGAGACAAGAGGGGAGTACATTTGTCACTGAAATAAATAGCAGGGAGTGGAGGAGGAGGTGAAGAGGGTTGATATTCGATTATCCTAAAGAATCAAATTGTTGATGGATAATCAGTGTTATGTTGAAACTGACATTCTCATTGTATAATTTTCAAGATTGTATTGTTTTTGTAGTGATTAGTACCGTGTATCAACGCATTGTTACAAGTAAATTAATTAAGTTGGAAAATAACGTTTGAAAACTGATTTCTTTAAGAAAGTTACAGTAGAACATACTTAATTACAATGAATACACAACTAATGCATACACTCTAAAATGTTCTGCAAGTATACTTTTAATCAGCACTGGCTGGGTACAATGCATTCCACACACCTTGGGGTAAAATTGTATTTTTTTCCCCGACTGATTTTGGTAGGGGCATGAACCTTTGTGGACGCGCTGAAGGCGGATCCAATATTTCACAAACATGAGGGGTGTGGCTGTGGGGTCGTTTAAAGCGACTCACATGTAGGAACGGGACGGGGGGGGGGGTCTCGGTGTCCTCCCCAAGAACAAAGACTTCATACGGTAAATTAAAGGCATATTTACAGACTATAACTTTAAAACTATAATTATAACGACAACTCTATAATTAGGTCTAAAGCCATGCCCGTGCTAAATAAACAGTTTTGAAATTTTGAAAATATCCGCGATTGAACGTAAAATATTTACATCCGCCTTACTGGTATTTAATATATATGGAATTCCGTCTACCTCGCAATGTTTTAAAAAGGATATGATTCTGCTGATACGGTTTGATTGCATAGGCCTACACGAAAATCAACATTCTTGCCTGCCGTTATGTCATTTTTCAAAATTACCCCAGCTTTTCTTTTTGCCCAGTCATGTGACACCATGCACAAATTATCGTACAATGCACTTTCTGATATATAACTAACATTTGGTTCTCTCACTTTTCGTTGATGTTAATGACCAGTGGCGGAGCGTCCATACAGTCAGGGGCGGATGCCCCCCCCCCCTGACGGACTCAAATGGACTGCTGGCGCTCTTTTCAGCTCTTTACCACTTTTTACTTATTCGCGATTATTGACTTTTTTTATTGCGCTCTCATCTACCTATTGACATTTGTCACATTTTTTGGTGTAATTTGGCGATGACACCTATTTATTCTTCGTTTATATGCAAATTAGCAAGGCCCGGAAAGGGTCATTTCCGGCGATCTAGGGAGTATCTTTACTCAAAAAATGTCTGTGCGCTACGCGCCAACCTGTGGTGGCGCTCCGCTTAGATAGTGTCGAAAGCGCCCCTACAGACCATTCTCGCCCCTCCTGACCTATACCCGTAGCTCCGCCACTGTTAATGACCTAGGTATGATCATGTCCAGGGAAAGAAAAGACGGCCACTTTCATCTCTCTCTAAATTATTCTTTGAGTTGGTGAGGAACAAAAAAGTAATTTCAGATATTCAAACCAGTCGATTGTTCTTTCAACTCAATTGATCTGTTTTTAGGAAGGGCAGATTTGTACTGATCAGGTGCGTATCCGGGGGGGGCGTTGGGGGCGCGCGCCCCCCGGGTAGGAAAAAGAGGAGAGGAAAAAAAAGGGAAGAAAAAAGGAAAAAAGAGGGGAAAAAAGAGGAGGAGGAGAGGAAGGAAGGGAAAAGAAAAAGAAGAAAGAGAGAAAAAGGAGAAAAGGAGGGAGTAAAAGAAAAACGCGAAGAGAAAGAGGAACAGTGACATCATTACAGCGCTGAAGGGTAGCCAGTGACGGATCAATGATTTCGTAAAAGTGTGACTCACCCTACCCCTTACACCGACAACTCCATTTTTTGACGTTTCCATTTTCCTCTCTCACTAATGATCTATATATATACTATATATGGTGTATCATAACGCGTGTGTAGAATTGTGCTATGAAACCAACTGTGGCTGGTCTCGAACTCGACCGTGTCGTCGGGGAACATGACGATTTTTGGGATGGGGGCGACCGCCCGCCCCCCCATTCAGCATTTTTTTTAAATGATATCGCTAAGTAATTTCAAAATAGAAAGTGCTTAGATGCAACTTACAAGGCCTGGGAAGTGTCATTTCCAGCGATGTGGAAGACATTTTCGGCCAAAATTTGCTTGTACGCTTCGCGCTAACAAATGGTCCTGGGTAGTGCCATTTCCAGCGATCTGGGAGGCATTTTCGGCAAAAATTTTCTTGAACGCTTCGCGCCAACCTATGGTGGCTCTACGCTTAGATAGTTTGCCTACAGCCTTCGCCTCTCCCTTGGCAAATTCCTCGCTACGCGCCTGTTCGAATTTGTAACGCAAACAGCAAATATCACATCATATCAGTGAGCATGAAAATGGCGTTCCAGGATGAAAAGCCTCAAAACTGTCCGACTTGCCTGAAAAAATAACCAAAAATTTTCGTGCGCGAAGCGCGCGTTCAACGTGTTCATGTCAGTATCATATGAGCAAGCATCGGTTACTACATCGCATGCCATCATGTACCGTACGGTCCGTTCAAATTGCGCAGTATACCGCGGGATGCTAATGTGAACAACGACATGTCTCATGTAGATGTATAAAAAGCATGGAGGTCCAATTATGTCAAAATTCTCTTTTACATTAGTAATGGCGAATTAGGGGCTGCACCCCCGCCGCGCAGTGGCGGAGCGTCCATACGGTCAGGGGCGGATGCCCCCCCCCCCCGACGGACTCAAATGGACTGCTGGAGCCTTTTTCAGCTCTTTACCACTTTTTATTTATTCTAGATTATTGACTTTTTTATTGCGCTCTCATCTACTTATTGACATTTGTCACATTTTGTTGGTGTAATTTCGCGATGACACTTTATTCTTCGTTTATCTGCAAATTAGCCAGGCCCGGAAAGGGTCATTTCCGGCGATCTAGCTAGGGAGTATCTTTACTCAAAAATTTTCTGTACGCTACGCGCCAACCAGTGGTGGCGCTCCGCTTAGATAGTGTCGAAAGCGCCCCTACAGACCATTCTCGCCACTCCTGACCAATACCCCTAACTCCGCCACTGCCGCCGCGCCTCCTACGCCTATGTGTGTAGTGTTCGGTTTCGGATATATCTGCTATTTTTTTCATTTCCTTCAACCAAGTTTTACAATAGCCGTTATAACAGGTTTTAATATTTCTACACCAATAAATTAACTGTGTCTGAATTTTAGAAAATTTATGACCAACATTCTGCATCACACTTCCCTCTACTCGTGCAATTTTGACCGGTCTGTTAGGGGTTCAAGGAAGTTGGTTGTCCATAGATGAAATTTTGTACAACATTATGGGTATGTTTTCAAGTGAGTTTATTCACGAGAAATGTGAAGTTTCAAATTCCGAACAAATATGGGGCTTAAAACCTTGAAAAGTGGGGCTGACGGGTATTCAGGGTCGCGACGTAGAATCACCTACAAAAGCAAAGACCCACAGGATATGCGATCAGGTCGAACATGATGTGTGCCGGGTTGACAATCTTCAAAAAGGTTATGGATGGAAAAAAAAACTTTTAGGAAATACTTGGTTCTCAGGCAAAAAGTGTACATCTGGTTGGTCATTTCAAGCCCGAGAAGTGCCGTTTCCGGTGATCTGGGGGGGGGGGGGTATCAAAATAAGAAATTTTCTTGTACGCTGCGCGCCAACTGATGGTGGCGCTCCGCTTAGATAGTAATTCGCGCCCCCCGGGTTTGAAAATCCTGGATACGCGCCTGCTGATGTATACTCATTGACGTATCAAATAAACATGCATAACATTTATCTCTTTAATGAGCTGCGGAAAGTGGGGTTTACTTTACGGCGTGCCAATGCGAATAACCCTGTTTTTACCTCCATGTCCTAACAAGCAGTCAAGTGCAAAACAAATGTGGCTATTGAATTGAAGAAATTCTATGAAGTAAACATAGGTTCGGATCGATAATATCACCGGGTGGTGGTGGAAACCGAATGTCATGTAAGCGGGTCTAGGGGTGGTCCCCAAGAAAAATAATAAACCTTTAACTGTCAAATGATATATTCTGAGGAATAATTATACTAAAGTTTAGGTCTATACTTTTATCCCACCTTATTAATTGAATCTTCAATAGTTGGAAAATCGGTGGTCAAAAACATGACAGTTGGAAAATTTTATCGATGCAACATGTCCTAAAATAATTTAAGCCGATCGCACTCTTGACAAGATAATTCTGTTTCTGAGTCAATAATATTGAGCTATTTCTAATATTTCTAAGTTAAGGCTTACATTATTACAAGATTTGACGAAATTCGAACTTACAATTAACCGAAATCTTGTTTCTAACTCCTTGTATAACCCATTACAAAGTTGAAAATACTACAAACTAACTTTAACATTGTCTGAATGCGGCCAATTGGTGCTCCATTAAGCACCTTAGCATATTACCAAGTGCCCTGTATAGCATATTTAAGGTACAGAGAATTGACAACCCACTCGTGCTATTCTGATTAAACTTTCGAACCTTGCGTTATATTACGGCACCCCTCCTTACGCTAATAATTTCCATTTGAGTTTTCATGATATACAGCTTTAAAATATTCTATCATCTGTATGGGTAAATTTGATGATAACGTCAGCTCATCTGTGCAGTGTTAATACTAACCCAGCGCTTTTATATATTCTGAAAACTCAACCAAGTCATGGTCCATTTAATGAGTATAAACAACAGAGCACCCTTGAATGACATTTCAATCCATTTAAACTTCGCAAATTTGTAACAGATTGAAAAAAATGGTCATAAAAAGACTTTCGTTGTCCTATTGAGTTTGGTTTTGCATTTTAGAAAGTGACCTAAATGGTCTGTAACTAAGTTGTCAAGACACGTTAACTGATCAACCGTATTCTAAACATAAATTTAAAGCATTATAGAAATGCAACTCAGCCTAAAAGCATTGTTTCTCAAGGGGTCTACAGCTGGGGTGGGCAACCTACGGCCGGCGGGCCACATGCAGCCCGCAAGTGATTTTTTGCGGCCTGTGAGATGTCTCAAGAGAAAGAAACAAAATCAATCTATCTTACATTATCACAAAAAACGAGCTAGCTGCTTAGAATTTATCGGCACTATTGATGCTGTCAGATGACCAAAGTATCCCCATTAAGTATCAACCACTCCCGGCTCTGGAACCACTTCATACTTTTATTGAGTAATCTCTTTAAAATAGCTGGATATTCTTAGATAAGAGAGAGATAGAGAGAGAGAAGAAATCAAAATTAAATAAGAAAAAGACATAAAATATACATCCTTTCTCTGCTTTTCATAACCACAGATATGTTTTATTCATGTATGCAAGTTATTTTCTTCTCTGGTGTTGAACGGGTAATATTAAAGTTCGCTCAAATGTTTCCGATGGTACAAAGGATTTTTTTTTTTTTTTCTCCAATAGGTATCAAGTTCCCAACAGTAATCAGAAACGTTACTGAGGATAACAAAAAATTGGTGACTTAATTTAAAAGGACTGAACATTCATAACTCTGTTCCCATCACAACTTTATTTAACATGTCCAGTCAGGCCCCACCCTATCACTGTTCTTTGTTCCTGAGAGCTCTGTACCTGTTCAATTTCTTGATAAGTCTGTTTATTTCCCCTAACAGTTTCTAAAATTCCATACATATGTTCCTCAAATCTTAGTGCCCAGTACCCCTCATATTTGTTGAGACATCACATCATACACCACACATACCCTGGTTATTTTTAGAGTTTATTCCAGAGCAATCTTGCTGTTCAATTCCTTGATCAAAGGCAAATTCTAATTGTACTCATGATACAAGTTTGGTATGTAGATATTTTATTCCCTTGCTACCACTATGACATCCACATTAGACCAAGTGTCAATGACAGTCAACTTCTAATCTTTAAGATCTTAAACCTGTAACGTTTATCAAGTTGCTTTTTTCGAGGGGAGATTTGAAGGTATGTATCTTTATCATAGCGGTCAATGACAATATTTGAGGGTTCATGTTTAATTGAGAACACAGCACTGTTCATTGTTAGCTATCATTACACTTTGCGACTCAGATCTCTTAACCTTTCCAACAGCCTGTTAACTTCATGAAGTAACAAAACTGTAACAGCTTATTCAGGTATAGAAGACTGCCCCCGAGATCATTAGCTGAGAAGTGTTGTCATACATCATCTATCCTTGTTCCTTTCGCCTTTGGATCTAAATATATCTTCATCGGAGGTAATGGTTTTATTTTCCTTCCTGCCCATCCGCCTTTCTTTTGGTAAAGTCCGCTCTTTGGACGAATGCCTAACCATCTGCTCCTGCCAGCCTTACCTGGATTGCAAAAGAACAAGACATAGGGCTCATAGAGCAGCTTCTTATTATCGGTTATTTCTTTTCCTACGATATTACATTTGAAAATTAAAAAAAAAATGAAAATATTACATTTGAAAATAAGAAGACACTTTCGTAATGCACATTCAACTTTCAAGTACTGGTTGAGTAACAATCCCACTTATATATTGCATAAATGTTGTCACACCCTAAATTTCCATATTGTTGTGCTTATTTGCCTCCTGTCGAAATAAAAAAAAACAACTCAGAAACTCGAATAAAAAGTCAAATAAAAGCTACATATACTCAGTCAATTCACATGGTAGTATTCAATACTAATGTACTGTAATATAAAGAAATTAACAATATAATTGTTATTGTAATATGTCATTGGACTATGTAATACTATATGCAGTGTGCACAATTATTTATTGTGGATATTTATATTATATAATTATTATACAATAATATTGTATGATGTAATACGTGAAACAGGTAATACTATATGCAACGATAATATTGTGGGCCTTTTATGTTATATTATTATGGCAAAATATCGTTGCATAATACTATGTGAAACGGGTAGTAATATTTGCAACAATATTATTGTGGATGTTTTATATTATATTAAATTAGATATATATTATTTTATTATGATACAATATTATTGTAGGATACTATGTGAAACAGGTCATACTACATGCAACAATATTATTGTATTTGTTTTATATTATATTATTATGATACAATGTTATTGTATGATACTGTGTGAACCAGGTGGAATACTTTACATAAAAGACACATATCACATAATTAAATTTTCAGAATTTTAGGCTATTCTCAAAGATGTATAATATATTTTCCTGTTCTGCAGAAACAGGACAGTGAGCTCTATAAGAATCACACTATTTTGGTAGTTATCACATTATAGAGGCAAACACCAGCTGCAATTGTGTCTCCCGATGTACTTTCTGTATTTTGGGGAGATTATTTTATCTCGGATTTTTCCTCTTTTAATTAAAGTGGATCAATTTTAGATGAGGACAGTAAAATATGATCTGGTAATTTGTAATATTGCTTGATTGACAGTGATAACGATCTCACTAATATATATGTGTCAGGGCTCTCAATGATTGGCCAAATTTGAAAAAGACAATGAAAGGATATTTCTTCAGTTCTTCAACACAATATAGCAACTTTTAAGGGATGGTTTCCTCTGAATGCAGAAGTTTCTATGAGATCAAGAGGGGCGGGCTTGAGTGAGTAAGTATACAAATTCACTGCTGCAACTCTCTGTGTAGAAGAGTACAGAAAATTACATCCCACAAATCCCTCCCTGGTGCCAAAACGATTCAATAAACGGAGTCTAGCCTAAATTCCCAATCCATTTGAATGTAAGAGGAGCGCATACTGGTTGCAACCACCAGCACAAGGTATTAATTTTGCTATGCTAGGTAGAAGAAGAAAGAAACATTTACCCAATATCCTTTTGTTGTGTTCTTCATTTGACAATCTTCCAAAAGTAGCCATACACTTCTCACTGACACTTATTTGTCTCTTGGAGGGTAACTGAAGGATCACCTGACCCCCGGCCTTTCTGAGGATCTGCGCACAGGTCCCTGCGGCATGGGCAAGCCTGGACCCCTCGGCTGGTATTCTCTCCAGATTGTGGACTAATGCTCCAATCGGATAAGCACCTACAGGATATGCATCGCCTTCATTAGCAATAACTAGAAAAGACGAGCCCAGGAAGAGAGGTTAATAGGAGATGTTTTGGCTACCCACTGTTTTTTTTTTTAAACTTTCCTAAAACCTTCACATACCATGAAGAAAATCATAAACCAAAAATGAACTGTTCACAAGAAAATGAACTGTCTTCAGCAATCGGTGTTTAACAACTTCTTATGGACATGTTTTCTTATTTTATTTCATTTTAACTGAAGATTTGAGCTTTGTCATTTCAAGCAGTTGTGCCAAAGCACCATGGGCCTCTTCTTTGTCACTTTCACACACCAGATGGATTCCTTTACAACTTTCATAATATCCTCATGACAACACACAGGGTTTCTGCAAAATACACCCTGAAGGGCTCTAAGAAATCTATTGCAATAAACAGGAAAAAAAACAGTTGCCAGCCTGTATAAAAGAAAAACTGTTTCTGTCCATCAACCTCCTTCTTTTGCTCATGGAGAAATTTGGTATTGCCACTGGTGAGATGACTATAATTATTAACAATACCATACAATGAACTTGTTTTCTTTACTTGGTACAAAGAAGCTTGTCATTGTCACACTCACAACTAAACAACAAATGTTATAGTACTTATATGCACTTATAGAACGTATGCAAACTTATATTACTTAATTATACTTATACATCTTATATTACTTATATACACTTATATTACTTAAACACACTTATATTACTTATATACACTAATATTACTTATATACACTTTAAGTACTGATATACATTTATAGTACTGATATACACTTAGTTATACTGATGTACGGTTATAGTACTTATATACACACTAATAGTATTAATATACACTTATAGTACTGATATACACTTATAGTACTGATATACACTTATAGTACTGATATACACTTATAGAACTTATATACACTAAAAAGTACTTATATACAGTACACTAATAGCACTTATACACTCATATTACTTTATACACTATAGGAACTTATTTGTATACAATTATAGTACTTAAACCTAAAGTACATATATACACATGTAGTATTCAGCATACCTGTCATCCTGCCAATCTTGGCTGATGTTTTAATGATGTCTCCCTCTTGCATATTCATAGTGGCCAATATGTACCTCTTCTTGTTTCCTCCAGCAACAAGTGCAATGCGTGCTGACCGGTTAGGGTCATACAATATCGCAAGGACCTTCTCTTCGTAGGGTGGTCCATCAGCTGGACCAATTCTATGCCAATCTATCATTCTGAAGTTTCGTTTGTGACCACCTCCTCTCCTTTTGTACGTGATACGACCTTCAAAGAAAATGAAACAAACCTGAGACAACAGGACACTACTAAAGAACAATGACACTTCCCTTATTCAGGCTTCCCAAGCTGAAATATATTGATAGGATGAGCTTATGAATAATTTTAGTTTTTTTTAATGCCATGTTGTTCTCTGACAAAATAGAACATTTCTGAAGTGAAGTTCATGTGACATATTTGTTTCGTTTGTTTCAAGATAATATTTCCATTTAACTTTGGTTGAGCTCTATTCTTTTTGTGTGATCTAAGTGACCAAAAATCCAAAGGATATCAACTAATGCAATTTGTTCATCACAAACTTATAAGGCAGTGCAAAATTATCAATTGCAAATACAAAAGTTATAGATTTTAAAGTCGATAATTCCTTTTGTTGCTTTTGAGGAGCTCTCCACAGAAACCTAAAGCCACTGCAATGAACTGTAACCTGTTATCACATGTGATAGCTACCTTCGATTGGTCTGAAATGAATGAAGCAATCCTTTTATAACAAATTTATAGAAAACTGATGAATGTTTTTTTTTTTAAATGCCTATAGTCCCATACTGCAGGACTAATAAGACAAAGGATTTAACAGACCAGACAAAGAGACTTTTTTTAGCTGAAATGCATCCAGCCGGGCTGATCACTCGCACTACAGTAGCCCTGTCTCTCACATCACCCCAATACTTCATGACCTTCATTGGCTACCTGTCGAACTGCATATTGATTACAAGGTACTCCTGTTAACCTTTAAATGTATTCATGGTATTGCGCCACACTACTTGGGTGAACTTGTTCAAAGTTATACCCCAACTCGCCGTCTGCGCTCTAGCACCCAATCATTGCTCTCTATGGACCCTGTGTCCACTAAATCTTATGGCGAGCAATCTTTCCAGTAGTCCTCAACCCTCCTTTGGAATAAACTCCCACTCAACATAAAGAATGTCGTGTGTGTGTAGATGTTCAAAGCTGTTTTGAAGACACAACTGTTTTCATTGTTATAATTGTTATGTTTACTCTTATTGTATTTTGTGTACATATCTTTCACTTTCTTTTGTACAGCGCGGCGAGACTTTATTGTAAGTTGCTCTATATAAGAACTATTATTTTTATCCAAATGCATTACAATCCATATAAATTGCCCACAGCTTAGAGCATGATAGTCAAGGTTGGCAGCAGTGTTCACTTTAACTCTAAAACCTAATCTTTGAGCAGTAGTATATTTAGAGAATTACCAAGATAATGAAATGCAGAACAACCTTCAAAGTGTCAAAATGACGAGAAGACCTGTCAGCCTTTCAACTTAATAGTATCTTGTGTAAAAAAAAATATATACCTAGGGTGAGCTGACAACTTGTGCCAAGACTTACGTACCAAGAGTACTCATTTATGCTGTTGGAATATAAGAATGTATTCTTTGGATGAGATGGTAGATTACTGTACACCTAACAGTCTGTCAATCTCTCTCTCTCTCTGTCATTTTTGCACAAAATAATACGTTTCATATTACACTCAGCTTTCAGCTAAACGTCAATTGGCTGCAGAAGATAATTGAATTAAACTTGAAGAACGTAATGTGAATATGATATGGATAAGAATCTAAAAAATGACTGATTCTGTTGTCTTTTGTCACCATCACAAATTGTTTTTAACATACAGCAAAAAAAGAATGAAACATCATCAAAGTCTGTCACTTACCTGTAAGAGGATCTCGTCCTCCATCTCTGCGCATGGGAATAGGTCTGATGGTATATTTGGTTAACTGCCAAGGTTTCACTACACCAGGCATTTGGAAGACTGCACTGCTGTGTACTTCCTGGTAGCGAGAACTAATGGTCTTCTGCTTGGAAGCTGAACATACGATTGGGAGTCTACCATTATAAATGCCATACTTCTGAACAGTGGATGATAGCACAGACAAGCCCCTAGCATTTTCAACTAGCTTTGGTACACTCCTGGTAATGGTTAGTTTCTGGAAAAGCAGTCTGACACCTTGGAGGGCCATTTCTTCTGTTTCTATTTTAACAAGTAGAGACAGCTATAAAGAAAAAGCAGAGAACCACTCAAATAAAGGATATTACATAATTTACAGTCTCATTTCATTGGGGGAATTCCACGAGACCAAAGGTCCGCAAGACCGAAGGTCCACTAGACCGAATTTCCGAGTACCAATGGTTCGCGAGACATGCGAGGTCAGCGTTGGTGAGACTTTTGAGAGCGAGGGCTTTCAGCCACTGCAACACCCTCTGGTTAAGCCACTGGTGGAGGCCTAGTATAAATGCAAGCTGCCCCAGCCCCCTTGCGAAAGTCACTGGTATCCACTATGAAAAGGAATGGCTGTAAATTCTTTTTAATTACGCACTTTACCAACGTAATATTACCGTAATATATTTAGTAATATATTTCTTACCACTATTATAGACCTAGTAAGAGTTTCGGTCTCACGGGGCCTAGTAATAGTTTCGGTCTCGCGGACCTTCCGTCTCGTGGCCTGTAACCATTTCATGTGCACATTACTACTGAAGTTCATAGATATGTATAGGCTTGAATACATCTTCTGCATGTTTTCAAATGAGAAGGCTTCTGGGCAGGATCGAGGTGGGTGTGTGGGGAGGGACAGTGGTGGTGAGATGTGCAGTGGGCCTAAAACTGTTGATTCTTTCCCTTAATTTCTCTTTGTTTTTTGTTATGCTTGTTGGAGAGTACTTAATAATATTTTGGTTTCTTCATTGGTGAGCATGTTACAATCAGATGAAATATTTAATTTTTGATTCTGTCTGTATTCTAAACACATATTTTTGTCACCCGGCCAACTTAAGGATGAAGTTTATTTCCCAGGTGGATCGTTTTTTTTTCATATTTTAGGGGTAGTTGACAGCAACAAATTTGTTTGCGGTTCTCGAATTATTTTGATAATGACACTTCACATCCTTTACTCAATTTAGTTATGTAGGTGTCTTTAAAACTTATGTCCTTGATTTTTTGAAGGCTGAAGCAATTCGTGGAAATGGTATCAATGATATAAAAATGTGACTTCGAACCACGACATTTCATCATATTAGCGAGTACCAATGAAATCTCTGCCATAAAAAAAATGCCGTGCCCTTAAGCCTTGGCTGATTTTTCATATGCTGATTACCTTTTATTCATAACAAAGTGTTGTTCCTCCCAACGACTGCGGATACTTCGTACGATCCTTGATGAGACGGCCAGAGGAATCAAGGAACGATAACGACCGTAAGAAATCTAGCTACTGTAACGTAAGTCTAGCTTTTCCATTGTCCATTTTTGGTCACTGCGGTATGGAACGCCAAAAGGAACAAAGGTGGCGTTGCAACCCTCAACAGGAGGTGCTACCAGCGACGTAGCCATGAATTTTCAAGGGGGGGGGGGGCACATTTTGCGATTGATATGGGGAAGGGGTGTTAGTGGAGGGGTGTTGAACAATTGAAGGTCCTTAAATGCGATCTGGTGCAATTTTTTGCCAGTTACATCATCATCATATTATATCATATTATCAGCAGCTTTTGTTTCCTGTTTGAATTCTTTTACATGTTCTTTTACATATTATATAAGAAAGACAAACATAGTGCTCTTTTACAATTTTTCCAGTAAGATGATTTTTGTTTATTGTCCCATGTCTGGACTTTATTACATTTGACGAACTTAACTGATGCAGGGGCGTATCCAGGGGGGCGCAACAGGCGCGCGCCCCCCCCCCCTATTGGCCGTCACCAAAAAAAAAAAAAAAGTTTAGCCAAAAAAAAAAAAAAAAAAAAAAAATTGATGACGACCTTTATGTGAGATGTCGGTGATCGCTCAACCCCCCCCCCCCCTCCCGTATGCTTTATTTTTTGTTTGCCAAAAAAAGGTTCTGGCGAAGTTCGGCGGCATAATAGTTTTAGAAACATAGATGGTAATTGTGTTTGTATTATCACTATAAACACTAAATGACATGCCAGCCATACTAAATTGTGCATTTTGTGTCCATATTTACTGGAAATGTTGCTTATTATTAAGGTCGAAAAATGGATCACATATGGCCATGGGCGGCGATCCTGGGTGGAGGGGGGATATATCCCCCCATGAAAATGGGTGGAGGGGATGTAATGCACCATATCCCCCCCCCCCCACCAAATGCCAGGGATAAGAATATTTTCATGCCTACATTTATGCATCTTCGTTAATGTACGGCTCTTTTTTAGCTTCATTTCTCGCCTACCATAAACGCAGTGCGATCTTTCAAATAAAGCGTCTTTATAAAGCAAAAATAGTTGACTGTAGGCTTCATTGGCCCTATAACAACAAAATGTATTATTGCGCCCACGGTATTGATATAGTACATATATGCACCCTCATAGTATTCATATAGGCCCTATAGTAGGCCTACACACGTACATGTTCCCTCGAACAGCTGAGAATCTCATGTAACCAGGGTAATGCTTAATACACGTTTCACCTGGATGCCCTAGCAATCGGTACCTAGGAATGTAACTATGTGTAATTGTGTATTGCATGTGTATAACCTATAATAGCCTGCATGAGGCCATTTTCTTCATCGAATAATATAACAGAGCTCTCGAACATTCTAACGTTGCGCCTGAAACAAGATTGACAGGGGCAATTTTCCCAAAATAACACCCGAAATTAAAAAAAAAAAGTATTTTGGATCCTGATTATGAGATATTTCGGACATGACATCCCTATGTTAAAGTTGGGTATATGCCGCTTGGAAACATCGGGAAGTGCCGTTTCCGGCCATCTAGAGGGTTTGTTAATCCCAAAATTTCCTTGTACGCTTCGCGCCAACCAATGGTGGCGCTACGCTTAGATAGTCAACAAGGTCATATCCCCCCCCCCCCCCACTCGGAAGTACGGATCGCCGCCCATGCATATGACACCATTTTGCATTTCAGCCCTTCTTTGAAAGCAAAAATTGTACACCCCTCCCCTTAGACCCATCCCCTAGGACGGCGATCATTCATGCCTGGCGCCCCCCCTATTGGAAAATCCTGGATACGCCCCTGACTGATGGACAATATAAACTTTCATATTTTTTAAGACAGCCAGATGTGCAGCACTCCATGGAGTGTCACGAACCGCATGCACAACGACGACGACAACGTGCGTTCTCATCCTTTCTATGATTCTTCATAAGTTGTTGCACGAACAGCATGTTATGAAGCTAAGCTAGCAATCGTACGTGATACGGCCTAAAAACAAATATCGTTATCGCAGAGTATTAGCAGTGTAATAATTATTTATGAGAAGCGCACTGCTCCCCCCCCCCCCTGGCTACGTCCAAGGGTGCTACTACCCTAAACTCGAGGTGCTACTACTCTAAACTCAGGTGCTACTACCCTTAACAGTGGTGCTACTACTCTAAACTCGAGGTGCTATAGCATTTTTTCGGTAAAACATTAATATAACATTAATATCTCATAAAAACGTTATGCCGAAGTTTTTATAACACCACATTTAACGTTATAAAAACATATTTTAAAGGCTCTTTTTCAGGAATTTAGAAAATATCCCACATTATTAGTCAAATAATTGTAAAGACAAAACTTAGTCGAGTGTGCAGTCGCAGAACGGAACTAACCAGTATTTCAGGTGGGCCAGTGTAAAGTGGAAACACGTACTCTTAAAATATATTTCAGATCGATCTAGCCTATTACTCTTTCGTAAAGTAAGTAAATTTCATCTAAGAAAAAGCTATACATTTTTGAAAATAAAATTGATTTAAAAAGTGCTTCTAAGTATCACCATTTTACATCTAAGCACCTTAGGCACTTGACAAATTTCCAAAGGGGAGGGGACACCCTTAGACCCCTCCCCCATATCAGTCACGCAATAAATGTCCCTGATTCCAGTCAGGAAAATATGGTCACCTTAGAGTAGTATCAACCCCTGTTTAGGATAGTAACATCTCCTGTTTAGAGTAGTAGTACCGCCTTTTGAAAGGGTAGTAGCACCTCTTGTTTAGGGTAGTAGCACCTCCTGTTTAGGGTAGTAGCACGTCCTGTTTAGTAGTAGCACCTCCTGTTTAGGGTAGCAACGCCAATTGAAGTCCTTTGGCGTTCCATACTGCGGTTTTCAATTCAATGAAAAGGCTCTCGTTATTTGTTTCCGACTCCGAGCCACAGCTCCGAGCGCGACTACCTCAAAGCATTACCGAGTAAAATGGGAGTTACATGGTAAAACCTACTTAAATCTTGCTATTTCTTTGACAATGGATTTGAAGGAACTGAAGGTTGTGTAAATTACGTGAACCGCTAGCTCAATGTAGCTTTTAAGTTATGTATTCTACAGTAGTACAAAATGAACAACCCAAATATAACTAATGGCGCTATGGTGTCCCGTAACTATTACCGGTTTTGCGATAATACAGTAGTTACATACAACACCACTTAGTTTTAAAGTATTGTGTTGTGAAACGCACTGGATGGGTTATGAACTAACAAAACACCAAAAAGCCGCACAAAGAATGGAACCGTTAGGTTTTCATGTATGTGGGAGGTGCAGTCATGTTATTCAATGACTACCTGACAGATCAGGTCAGCCTTAACTTTAACTGGATATTCAACTGATAATGATAAACCTTATTGATTGATCATCCTGTTTTATCCAAATCAGTTGGCAGTCTATTGGCTTATTAGGCCTACTTGGCCAATAATCCTGCTATTCCTTTAGAGCATCTGTCCAGGGGTAATCCTGGTTTATTAATTGATGAATTAAGATTTCTGTTTGAGAAAGTATATTGAGAAAGTATATTGACCTAAAAATCTGACTGAAAATTGGCTACATATATGTACACATATGAAGCATCACGATTCACGAATGAAAATGAAGGTTTTGTAGCAAGAACATTCATTTGCTTAATAGTAGCAATAAGCAAAAGTCATTGAATACAACGTGAAGTTGACGGAAGCTTTGTG
Source organism: Apostichopus japonicus (assembly GCF_037975245.1). Taxonomy (NCBI): domain Eukaryota; kingdom Metazoa; phylum Echinodermata; class Holothuroidea; order Aspidochirotida; family Stichopodidae; genus Apostichopus; species Apostichopus japonicus. The sequence goes on from NC_092580.1 coordinate 22,839,546, forward strand.
AATGATATAAATCATTTGCTTGTTTCATCAACAGAACAATTTTCAAACACATTTCCAAATTTTTCTTATTGCAGTCTTACACAATGGCCTGTTGCAGACGGGAAGAGTATGCAACAAACTGTCGACTTCTTGACGAAGAAAGCTGAATTTATGGGAGCGGTAAAAACGGGAACGTTCACAGTTGACTGCGATACATTCTATGCTGCAGGTAATCGAACATGAAATGCTGTCATGAATGATATGACAAGAACCATTTAATTTGAAATTCTGAAAAATACAGAACTTTGAGAGCAATGTCCTATGTTCTGAAAAAGGTGTGGTACCTGTACTATCTGATAAGGTTCAAGAATGGGGAACATGCAAGGAAGACACAAGAGATGTCTTTAGTTGACAAAAGTCAGGGCTCATCTGCTGATTAGTTTCTATTCACTCTCAGGAAATTATTCCCAGTGGAATGCATGGTATATTGAACTTTATGTGCAGCACAAACTTTATGTACTAGGTTACTTTTAATTGTGAATATATTACATCTTGTAACTAACAACAGATAGCACGGTTTAGTATTTCTGTAAGAAATTTTTTTTCGAAGATTTTTACTAAGGTATGATTTTTTTTCTCATTGTAGACTCTCAGAAATGTATCAATGTCTTACACAACAGTGAATATCCAACGTCAAGTTTCTCGATAACAGATACAAATATCAGCCTAGTTAGCGATACTGGATTTGATGCCATACTTCAGAAGCTAAAAGGGTTTTACTCCACCAAAATGTCCAGTAGAATCGAATCGAAAGGCAAGAAATATCAGCTGGCAGATTTTATAGTCAAAGTAGGCATTGTGTCCATTGGATCATCGAACAGAGGTATTCTCGTTGAGGTGAGTGTCATTAATGTGGCCTGATTGCCAGGCAAAACATGGCTGTAATGAAAAAATCCTTTATTAATGCTTAAAGATCAATGTTGTGTCTTTCAACAGCACTGATGCAAAGCAATGTCACTGTAATTTTATGACAGCCTTTTCTCTGTCCTAATTGTATGCAAAACAGGCCAATTAACACTTACTATAATAATAATAATAGACATTTATAATGCGCCGGTATCCGTCAAAAAAGACGCTCATGGCGCAGTGACACAAACAGTGCGACAGCAAAACAAATAACAGTAAACATAGTACAAGACAAAAATGCAAGCAAAAATAGGCAACAATGAACAATTAATTAAACATTTTTCATCAGATGAGTCTTGAGAGATCGTTTAAAAGAAGCAAGAGATGGACTGTGTTTTACATGATCTGGAAGGCTGTTTTCCACAGACAAGGGACAGCAGCAGCAAAAGCTCTTAAGCCCCATGATCGATTTGACATTTATTGTGTGATCTCATGAAACTACGATTTGCGTGATATAGTTGCAGAAGTTCTGAAAAATAGAATGGCGAAGTCCCAACAAAATAGCGATATGTGAAAATCAATATTTTAAAAATAATTCGGTCTTTGATCGGGAGCCAGTGTAATTCTCTCAGAATATGTGCAACATATTCCCTTGGCTTGGAACGGGTGACCATTCGTGCAGCAATGTTCTGTAGTCTTGCAAGACGGTTGATTTGTATTTCTGGTAGACCGTAAAGGAATGAATTTCCCATGTCAACGCGTGATGTGACGTATGCATGCACTAGTTGTTCTGTAGCATTCTGTGTAAGGTATTCCTAATAAGACCAAGGTTGCGAAGATGAAATGCAGCATTTCGAGACATTAAGGTAATGTGATCATTTAATGACATATTGGCATCAAATATTGTACCCAGATTCCGCACTTTTGTTGATGTAGTTATGTTTGTGGTACCAATGCGAGAGAGAGAGTACTTGGCAGACCAATCGTGGAAATTATTTATACCAAATTGTATGTTGCAATAACTTAATCTTCCATTTCTTGTAATATATGTCTCCAAGAATAAGGCAAGACAAACTAAGGAAGTATTGTCATTTTGTGTATTTTTTTGGTCCCTAAATGTTTCAGATTTTGTTGCTTTAATTATAAAATTTTATGGGAATTCTCTATATTGCTGTTCGACTAATTAAGCATGTAGTATTTGGGCAGTGTTTATTAAAACATGTAGTATTAAACTCATTTTCAAATTGAACTCACTTTCAACTGTTATTCTCTTTTCTTCAATGAAATGTCACAATGGTTATCCCTCGGTGATTTTGTCTAGCCTTTACTATTCGTCTTTCTATGATCGATTTCCGTTACAATTTACCAGATTTGTTTCATTTTCATGACTGACGATCTCACATTTATTTTATCTTAAAGGTGGAGTATACGCCATGTGTAATCATTCAAGATTGCTGGGTACTCCTCACAGAATTCATGCAGGGTTTTCTTGGAAATGTCTTTGTACTGAAAGTTCCCAGCACTTTTACCAACAAACCGGACAATTACCAACCATTGGATACAATACATCAGTATCTTGACCAGTTCAATCAATTCAGGAAGCAAGTAACCCCAAGGTGATGGTAGCGGTACCTTCCTTTAGAAAACATTTAACAAATCCACACATCTAATTGTGGGTTAAAGAGGAGGACAGCCGAGAGTTGGCAAAATGTCATGAAAGTGGAAATCACAAACAAGCAGACTTCTAGTAACCCGAGTCTGTACTCATACTGAAGCACCGTTTTTTCTGTTTGGCATTTTTAGGTTTGTAGTCGTACTTGCACTCAGCAAAAGTGACAATTATGTACTTTTTACCTATGGGTTTAAACTTGGTACCTTTTACTCATAACATTTGCCCTCATACTACAAGTGTGGGAACAAGTCACAACAGAGAGTAGACAGAGTGACACTTTCATGGATCTATACGCAAACTGCTGGAGATGGAGAATATTCAGAGTAGAGATACACAGGACACTTCTTAAAAGCTTGGTAACTGACAGATTACCAGAGTGTGATGCCACTTATTCAGGGTCCTTTTTCATGTGTAATCAATTTTTAAGTATGCAGCTGTTGATAGCTGTAGAGGAACCCTGACTGGGTATAATAACACATCATGAATGGCTGTCAGTTTCAAAGATTCTACCTTGATTTAAAACCAGTGACTGCAGTAGAAGGTTGATCACAATTCAAAAGTCACATGCACCATAGAGGGACGTACAGACTCTGGACAATTTCATTTTCTCATTTAATTTAAAGAACATTGAAAGTTGGTTATATATCTTGTGAAAAATATAGTCCATTTGGATGATGAATTTCTTATCCACGGTGTCAATGTACTATGTATATTAATACTATGTGTTCTTTTGTAGTATGTTCTTACAATTTCAATCAAATATCTGCTAGAACTAGGTTACCAATTGCCAAATCTTGATTTAATTATATCAATAACCAGAGCAGTAGAAGAATCATAGACAGTTCCCTAGACATGTTCAGTGTGGTCTGACAGGTTAAATGCTCGTATCCTGCATTTCAAATCATACTTAGACTTTCTTTGCAAGAACTAATTTTGTTATTCCAAGCCAGCATGTGTTTTCTCCCACTAGTTCTGGTCTAGTGACTTCACCAAGATTCAGCTGTATGCATGGTAGGGTGCTCAAGGACTTGCAGGTCTGCAAACCCAATTAGAGCCAGATTGTTTTTCCTTTTCTTGGCTGACAGAGTTTTGCCTGCAAGCTGCCTATTAAGAACCTGTTTCATAGGGGATGTAACCTTTGGTTTCTTATGTCTCTTTAGATATAACTGTAGAATTTGCAGGACAGAAGAATATCCAACTTCATTTTATCAAATATGTGTCTTACCCCAAATTACTCTGCTTTCGCTTTGAAGTTATTTGGATGACTCAATTTACACCAGTTGAGCCGATACATGGAATAATTCATCACATTTTCTTAGCTAATGTTTGACAAGAAAATAAAATCTGAAGACTATTTCTAATTTGTTCTTGGTATCAATTTATTTATTTCTGGTAAACAATTAGCTGATTTATCTGTTCAACCATTACAGCAAAATCTACTGCTTTCCACCATGATTGCAAATACAGTTTTACTTATAAAGAAATATCTGCACAACAGTGAAAACTGTTATCCTAGGTACGTAAAGCCAAAGTACATCAATGGATCATAAGTAATGGAAGAAACTTATTATTTCAATATGAAAGTCATCTGCTTTCAAGAGATTGTGTTCTTAACATCTTCCCCTCCAACATCACCCACATGATTCCCCCCCCCCTCCCCAACCCACCAACATTAACTCAGGCAAACAGAAATGTTCATCCTTCTAACATTACACGATCATTAATGGGAATGTTGAAGTTCTTAAAGTAGAGACCCCAACTTTTCTTCATTTCCTGCAAAACAGTTCACAAGGAGAGAGTGTCGTTCTTGAATTCATTTAAGTCGCTAGATCATGTGGAGATGGGTCTTCCTCATAATTTCTTCAGTTACTCATTGTCTATAACCACAAAGATGAGCACCTTCAGAGCAAAGCTGTGTTGGTCTCAGTTACACTCTAGAGTGAACTCAAAGCTACACGTCCATCTTCAGTTCCAATCACCTTCAATTCTCATGGATGCAACTTCCAGTAATACGCCCAGGCCTGAGGAATAACGGAACAACTCAAAATTTTAGAACAACATAAATCTTCCAATGACGACATGTGAAATCTTGTAGAGTTACGGGGGGAAATAGAACTTGTAGAGCAAAAGAGAAATGTCAGAAAAAACATGGAAAAACTAAAAGGGGATCAAACAAAGCAGGTCTCTATGCTAGAACAAAAAACCTTGAGTAAATGGGTGAGTATCCAGCATTATAGTAACACTCGGGGGTACAACACAAAACATTTTTTCTCTAGGAATATTTGGCTGTCATTATAAGTTATGTTTCATGGAACTGTGGAGGCAGGGGTGGGGGGGGGGGGGGGTGTTAATAACAGGCATCAGATTCAAACTGACTCTGAGGATACAGTAAACCAACAAAGGGACACCCGACTGAAAAAGCATGATAATAGGGAAGACATTTTCGGCTAGAATGGGATCTGAACCAATTATCTTGCCCTGTACTACCGACTGACCTATCCATGATTCTTATTAACACAACTTCTGTGGGTGACATTCAGAAGCCACTGTACATTGCAAGTCATGTAATCAAGTATCACAAAACCAGATTCATTCAATACAACCTAGAAAGCTTTCTCAAACTTGGTTTTTAAATGAAGTAATCACCTTTTGATTTCCCCCTGTGATACTGGCAGCTGCCTCAACTTGGAGCTACCGCCGGAGCAATGAGTTCGATGGTGGAAAACTCTCGAGCAAACCAAACCCCTACTCCAAATAGAACCAGGTTTTTCAGAGTATTCCTGTTGGCAGAGAAAAGTAATAAATATCTTGTTATTTACCATTTTGAAGTAGCCCTCATGATTTAATGAATATCAAATTGAATCTGATGTCAGACTATTAAGAAATATAGTCAGGATGCTTCTGGTTGTGTGCCTGTATAGCACTCCTGTTACACACCAATCTGATTTTAGTTTTTCTTCAAATTTTGGATAAGTCTGTTATTTCCAGAGTTGGATTGTTCCATTTATTTGTGGGGGTATTTAACAGCAGCAAAGAGTTTTTGTCCTTTGACAAAACACCTGACTGGCATTATTGAGTAAAATTCTTTCACTAACATTATTTAAAATTAATTAAAATACATAAGGGATGTAGAGTGTCCTTCTCAAATGATTTTGGGAAACATGAAACAACTCTTTTGCAGTACAATACCCCTAATATATAAATGGAACAATCAAAACCAGGGGAACTAGAGACATGAGTGTTCATTTTTCTTAGACCTCAAACAATGATCTGAGCTACCCAACAGATGTACTGTATTTGCCTGATCTGTTATCTCCAACTTTGCTGTAATGTAAATTGCCAAATCAGCACAGAAAATTTTTGCTTTTTTCTATTAAGCTTAAAGATTCGTACTGTAGTACATGCAAACTGTTGTAAGTGCTGTTGCTAGTTTCATATGAATGCACTTTCAACTGAACATAACACAAGACCATTTCTGTGTAATACTGCCCAGTGCTATTAAAATAAGTAACACAGCATTGTGGCTTTGCTAGTACCCCCATCTAAGGGTGAAAGCCACAATGAAAGCTATCCTATGCACATTTCATAATAGAAGAAACACCTGTTTCACTTAATAAATTCACTACTTCATAAACAAACTGAAATTTCTATATATTTTAAGGATATTCGTTGCTAGGACTGGAGTAGGACTGAGAAGAAGAAAAACTCATATGCAGGACATTTTTCAATGCAGATATGTTCAATTGTCTAAATAAGTATTTCAAGTCTCCGAAAATAAATATCTGAAATTGCAAAAGTTTAATTTAGGAAAGTACATGGAATTTCCTGTGAACCAAAAATATTTCCGAATGCCATGGGTAACCACATTGAATTTGTATGACAAATGGTCGTACTGTCAGGTATATCGATGTGAATCATATTAGTATTACCTACTGAACGCATTCTTGGCAGATGCCAAGGCCTTATCCAGGTTAGCCTATTATTCATAGTTACTATACCAATGATACTGGGTAGATAGAAAGTCAATATGTAAGTAATCCTAAGAATAGCAAAGCCTAGGTAATCCTAAGTAATACTAAGTATATATATTGTATTCTATATATGTTAAATGTACACTAAGGAATGTCATCTGTCTCTGTGACAGATGAGAAGATGAGAGTAATAGATCAGTAGAGCATACACTACCACCGTGTGCAGTTGTGTATTCCCTGAGTTGTCTCTACAGTACGACCGGAGTACAACTACAAGTTTGAGGAAATGTGTACAATGCCATGGTGTTATGAAGGCCTAACCTAGGCCAACGCCATCTAATTCTAAGTCTAAGTATTACTAGGCTTAGCATATTGTAGCGTATATATGTATTGTAAGCCTATACTAGTCTATAGCCTAGGCGACTGTTTGCCTAAATGAGGTTGACAAATATCTCGTTATGCTCTGTTTGGGTTGGCATAATGTTAAAGTTAAGTTAGTTCAAAAGGAACAGTCGAAGACCTTTTAAATTCGTCTTTGTAAAATGATTTTATAACGCTCCATGCAGATGGTCTCGCTGTTTTGGGCCTTTCTGCCTCCATTTCTGCACTGAGTGGAATTAAATTAACGTTGGCAACATTACACGATAGTAGCACATGTCTAGATATGTGCGCTATATACAGTGCATGATCTACATTTATGGAGCGCGATTGAAGCAAAAGAAAAGATAAAGCAATAACATTGAAGGTGGTTGCATATACGGTATGGCTAGAAGATAATAAATAGGTCGGAGGTCCACAAGCTCATTTTCTAGACGAGAACACTTAAAAGTTAATACAAAAGTCAACAATTATAGCAAGTCACTTTATGAAAAGTAACAGGTCGGTCCCAAATCGATGCCCAAGTCCACTGGCGGAGAAACAGGGGGGGTTGGGGGGGTTTTAACCCCCCCACTTTTTGAAGAGGGGGGGTTGGCCCACACAATCAACCCCCCCTAGTTTTTGCCAGTAATGTTCTGTTATAGCCTATGTTATGTGCTCCAAATGGCATAATAAATCAAATTATTATATTTGAAATTGTTAAAGTCATTTCAACCTTTTACCGGTAGGCTACATCAACAATTAACGACCGAAAACCGAGTTAGAATTGACCCATACATTATTTCTAGCCCCTTTCCCCCACCTTGCGCATTGGAACTTGTAGCTCATAGCGCTAACTTCACCCCACAACAGACATACACAAAATAACGTTTTGTTGCTGTTGAATAGCTTTGGATCTGTATACACTTGCCAACTTCAACTAGGTGAAGGAAGGAAAAGAAAAAGAAGAAAGAGAAAAGGAGAAAAGGATGGAGTAGAAAATACGGCAAGAAAACGGGAAGAGAAAGAGGAACAGTGACAAAATTATTCGAATTTGTGAGGCAAACAGCAGATATCACATCATATCAGTGAGCATGAAAATGGCGTTCCACGATAAACAGCCTCCAAACCATGGGCGCAGATCCTGGTGAGGACTGCGGGACGCGTCCCCACCAACTTTTTCAATAGCGGGGACATGATATACCGTGTCCCCACCAATTTGTCTTGACCATAGCTGCATTTCAAGTTCCCCTGTATTGAACTTTGGCGCAGTTTGATCCAGCATTGTGCAAATGACATGCAGCAGTTCTCATTTTATTGTATTTTATCCACAGTTGTTAAATATAGGACGGAAATCGCATTTGCGGCAGTCTATATTTGTTTTCTGGGAGAGGACCCCAGACCCATCGTATATACAAAAGTCTACTTGGATTATTTGTCCCCTGATTTTCCTTCTGTAGACGCCCATGTATTTCTCCAAACTAAATTTCTAAGCCATGAGATCTAAAACTTAAGGAGGTTTAGGAGCATCATTAGGTCTGGGAAGTGTTATTTCCGGCGATCTGGGAGGTATATTTGCCCAAAAAAATCGTACGCTACGCGCGAACCCATGGTCGCGCTCCGCTTAGATAGTGTCATAGAACAGACACGCGTCCCCACCATTATCCAAGACTGATCTGCGCCCATGCTCAAAACTGTCGATGTGTGTAGTGTTCGGTTTCGGAAATATGTGGTGTATTTTTATTTCCTTCAACGAAATTTTTTAGTAGCCGTCTGAATTTTCGAAAATTCCCTAACCAACATTCTTCATCATACTTCATCATACTCGTGCAATTTTGACCCGTCTGTTAGGGTTTGAAGGAGGTTTTTCTATATCGGTTGTCCATAGATGATATTTTGTGCAACATTATGGGTATGTTTTGAAGTGAATTTATTCACGAGAATTGTGAATTTTCAAATTCTGAACAGTGGGGCTGACGGATATTGTGGGCCGCGATGAAGAATCACCTACAAAAGCAATGATCCACAGGATATGTGATGAAGTCGAACATGATGTGTGACTGGTGACAATCTTCAAAAAGGTTATAGATGAGAAAAAAAGTATTTGGAAAAAACTTGGTTCTCAGGCAAAAGTGTACATATGGTTGGTCAGTTTCAAGCCCGAGAAGTGCCATTTCCGGTGATCTGGGGGTACCAAAACCAGAAATTTGCTTGTACGCTGCGCGCTAACCTATGGTGGCGCTCCGCTTAGATAGTAATACGCGCCCCCGGGTTAGAAAATCCTGCATACGCCCCTGGTTAAATGCAGCTTTTCAAGGCCTGGGCAGTGCCATTTACTGCAATCTGGGAGGCAATATTTGCCAAAAAATTCTTGTGCACTTCGCGCCAACTTATGGTGGCGCTCCACGTAGATAGTGAGCCAGCAGTTATGACTTTTTATTTCATCAATGGCCTGCAACCCAGGCGCGTAGCCAAGGGGGGGGGGCGAAGGGGGCAGCCGCCCCCCCCCCCCTTGAGCATATTTTTTACAAAAGTTTTTAAGGTGTTTATGATATCGCTAGTATTTTCAAAAGAGAAAATGCTAAGATACAACTAACAAGGCATGGGAAGTGCCATTTCCGGCGATCTGGGAGGCATTTACAGCCAAAATTTTCTTGTACGCTTCGCGCCAACTCTTGGTGGCGCTACGCTTAGATAGTTTGCAATGCCGAATCTACAGTTTCGCCCCTCCCTTGGCAAATTCCTGGCTACGCGCCTGCTGCAACCCCCCCACTTCTGACAAGAAATCTCCGCCACTGCCCAAGTCGGTCCCAAAAGTCTAGCCTCAAATTGGTCTTATATACTAAACAAAAATGAAGAAAGCGTTCTGTCTGTTTCTCCCTAACGTTACATATCCAAGATGAACTGGTAATTTTGTCTTACGAAAATTATAGAAATTCGCCAATCCATTGAAAATGAATTCCTCTTTTTTTTTCTGTGTCTTAAAATGGCTTCAAGAAAGCAACAAATATCTGCAAACGCCGCAGCTGAAGTCCCCATGATCACACAGGGCTGAGAACACATTCAGTCCTATTTCTGAGATGTGTTTTGTCCTTTTAAGTCGCTACGAGAGAGCACGCAATATCTGCAAATGATAATGCTTTCGGGTGCTTTAAAGTAAGGTGACCATATTTGCCTGAATGGAATCAGGGACATTTATTGCGTGACTGATATGGGGGAGGGGTCTAAGGGGGGGTGTCCCCCTCCCCTTTGGAAAATTTTCAAGTGCCTAATGTGCTTAGATGTAAAATGGTGATACTTAGAAGCACTTTTTAAATCAATTTTATTTTCAAAAATGTAGCTTTTTCTTAGATGAAATTTACTTACTTTACGAAAGAGTGCTAGGCTAGATCGATCTAGCATATTCCACTTTACACTGGCCCACCTGAAATACTGGTTAGTTCCGTTCTGCGACTGCACACTTGACTAAATTTTGTTTTTACAATTATTTTACTAATAATGTGGGATACACTGAACACTTTGACGAATCAGGGACATTTTCGGGGACACTTGTTCATCGGGGACAGCACAATGTAATCGGGGACTGTCCCCGAAGATCGGGGACGTCTGGTCACCTTACTTTAAAGTAGCTACTAGAGAACATCAAATAACTCAAATTTGGACAGCTTCTGGGGGTTCTCCTAATCCCACGACAGGGACTGCCCCCCCCCCCCAGGGATTTGAATAAGAAACTCAATTCTCGCTCACATGTTTTTGATGTGTGTGTGTGTTTATATGTGTGATTTACTATATATCGCTATGAGAGAATAAGAAGTATCTAAAAACGCTGCAGCTTCCGAGGGCTTCGCCTCTGGATCCCCACTAGGAGCGTAATCCATTCCAGATTGATTTCTTTTTATGACATGTGGTTTTGTGGTTTTAAGTCGTTATACGAGAGAACAACATATTGCTCAAGTCTTCAGGGGGCTTCGTTCCCTGGACCCTACCATGGAAATTAAAATCCACTCTCTCACTTGTATGTATTTGCTTTGATAATTTCTCCAACTTCTAAAGCCCTTCCAGTGCTCCCCCCTTGAACACACAAGGGCTTGAGACACACCCTTCATGACATGTACTTTTCTTCTCTCAAAATATGCTGCTTCCGGATGACTTACCCCCACCCTCTTTACTCCTTAGCCATGTGACAGTGTACAGTTGTAATTAAAAAATTGCCGCTTTTGTTGGCTTAAATTTTGCAACGTCGGTGCTTGGCCAGTACCCCCGGTAAAGCTAGCCCGTCTCGAAAACGATATACACCGTCACCCTCCTCCCCATACCCATCCCATCCCCCAGCCCTACCCCCATGAAAAATGGTTAATGTACCCCCTTGTTATGCTGTTATCTGCTTATTGCGGTGATGATTGATATTGCATGGTACCTCACGAAATCATGGTACGTAGTGTTATATACAGCAGAGATCATATATGTTGCGAAGTTAATGATGACTCCACTTGATCAATTAACACAACACACCAGCAAACAGATCTCCGATGTTCACCGTGTAAATATTTCATGGCAGACGTTGAAAGCTCTCTAGCTCTGAACAGATGAAACATCTCACACCTCCCCCACCCTCATAGAAGTGCACAAATAACATAAATTATATCCATTAATTAAAGTCGTTTCGATTTAACCAACATTTTACCATCAATTTAACAACATAGGATGACGACAAAACAGCAACATTGCTATTACTTTTCTTTAAGATTGAAAGGATTATATAACCTTGGAAAATAACTCCACCGAGAAACGGGATGTTATTGCATATTGGCAAGATGTCATAAAATGACTTCATCAAAAAAATAAACAAGTGATTTAAACTGTGGAGAGGTCATAATTGTATCAGTGAAAAAACAATATTAGTATAATCTGACTTGTCTATCTATAACGTCACAAATTATTGCGCAATGCTGTTATCCGAATAAAATGAAATAATTCTAAAACGTTGCAACTTTCTAGCATATGAAAAAAACCAAACGATGAAGGTAGATAACATAATCTTTTTTGATCCCTTTTTCTTTCTTTCTTCTTTTTTTTTTGGAAAGAGGGGGGGAGGACCAATGTGTTCTTTTGTATTTGTTACGTGGCATAAAGTTCTATTTTTTTAATCCTATTTTCCTTTAACTTTTTTTTTTTTTTTTTTTGGTGCTTTCATACACTAAACACAAGACCAGATTTATGATGTATTAGATCGTTTTCTTAAGGCGTAATGTCAAATATATTGGTACCGTAATAATTAATTTCCCTTCCCACCTACTTTGCTTAGTAGACTACGTGATATAACGTTTAACTTTTTTTTTTCGACGCCTCATGCAGTTAACCTTTGGACCACTACCAAATCTCATAAAGCCTCCTTGTATAGTTTTCCGTATGTCTGTTTGTTATAGAAACTCCGCATGAGCGTGCAGAGATCCAAGTTGTTATACGCTTACACGAAGATTTTAATAATTTCTTAGAAACTAATTTTGAATTTCACTTCGTTATCACGTATCTGAATAAATGTTGCATGTTGTCATAGGAACGTATTCAATAATAAAACATACATGGAATAATCACATTTTATCGTTTTCTTAAAAACAAAATGGACTGGATTCAATTATAACAGTCAAGTGATCAGAATTCAGAAGAAGCGAGAATTGGGTTTTTTTTTGTCATTCGAGAGGAAGATCATCTTCAGTGCTAAAGATGGCGAAAATTATATGGATATTTATAATTCTTCTTGCTATATTTGGTAAGTATAAAATCTCTAATTTGTTTTTCAAATTTGCACATGTTCAGAGCATGACATATCGGATATTATCGTGCAATAGAACCTGCAATAATTAACTGAAAAGAAAAAGAACAAATACGAAAATGATAGTAAGATTATGCTACATCGCTTTGACAAATTAAATATGGCATGAAACAGAGTGAATGAAATAATGTAGGTTGAACACGATGGAAGATTAACGGATCTGGGGTCCTGGGGGAGGTGGAGGGGAGGGGGTTAGAGGAAAAGGAGTAGCGATTATAACCATTTCGTTCCTGATTAATTTTTGTAGAAGGCTTCTCAAATATCTTTCAATTATAATTAGCTCAACACTACGAAAACATAGACACATGCTGCAACAACAAATAAGGCACGCATATGGAGCGTACATATAGGTACCATGAATTCTGAATTAGACAGATGACCCCAGTAAAGCTACGCATTTCATTAAAAATCAGTAGTTGGTTTTTGCAAGTGTATATATGATTGTTCAAGGTGTCCTATTTCTACACCACTCACAACCACCCACCCCAACCCCCCCCCCACCACACTCCACCCCTGAAACATCATATAGGAATATATGCAGACGGTATTGTGCTTATCGTGTCTCGTCTGCGCGGACAAAATACTGCGAAACCATGAACGAATATATTGGGCAATAAGGAAATGAAAGTTAGTATGCATGGCATATTTGATTACATGAAATAAACTTGTCATTAAAGAAAAATGTACAACCCTTAAAACAAAGAGACCGAGCCGGGATGTTATTGACATTTCTTCTGAGTCAAACTTAATTAACTATACACTTAGCTTATGAAGTTCCTTTGTTTGGTTAAACTGAAAGCAGCTGTGTCAATTAAGTACCTGGGCAAAAAAACACACATGTCAAGTCATCAAGTCTGAGAGAGCCTCGCAAGAGTCAGTACAGGGACGTAGGGACGAATCTATATACCCCTCCCATTTTTAGGGGTCCCAAAATAATTTCCATTGAAGGGACAGGCAGAACCTATTTTCTAAACTTAATATCTGAACAAATTTGTAGGAGGCCAGACAAATATTTGGGGGCATATACCCCCGGCCCTCCCTGTGACTACGCCACTGAAGCAGTGTCGAAGCTGCTACCGATACGTGCACTTATAGGACTATACACATTACCCCTCCCCGACCTTCAGCCTGCCACACCCCTGAACCCACCATATTCCTTATATTCCTTAGTGTGTAAGTTATCATGTGCTTGAATGAGCCTTTCGAACTTTGGTGACGACATGCATCTTTGCATTATTTTAATAAATCATCTATTACTTAATTGCATGATGTATTATCTGGTTATTGTTGTTTCAATGTACCTATTTGTTCATTACCAATTATTACCAATTCATTACCAATCATTACCAATATTCAATGTACCAATGTACATTACTATCACAGTATACGGGTAGAAGGAAAGGTCGATTTGGGTGAGAGTGGTGGGATGGATAAATGGTAGGGGAAGTTGATCTGTTCAAGTCGATAAATTATATATCAGGTTCTTGTTTTCAAGTGTTTATTTTACAATCGTTATGTGTGAATCATTACAGACAAACATATACTTGAAACAACCATTCAAAATAAGTTAAAATTCACACATTTCCCGTGAACAAAATGGAAAGAAAATTCATGGTTACTTATGTACTTATGTATACTTATTAAACATTATTGAGGAATGCTTCATATTACAAATTCTGCTTACATAGGGCCTAAATATACATGTTACCATATACCCTGGCCAATCATATTTGTGGTACATGTCTATTGCGATAGTTAACAGGTTTATTCACTCGTATTATATTTACTTTATGGTAAAGAGTAAAACATCACTGCTGATGACTATGTAGTGACATTTTGGTGGTTTTCATTTGTAGAGATGAGAAACCTTCAAACATGAATGATGTGTTTAATCAATGCTGCGTTCAGTTACACTGATAAATGCCAAATACGGCGTGTATTTGGTTATATTGTCTTACAAGCTTAAGATGTGTAAACGTGAATTAGAATTAGTTCAAAGCTTGCCAAACAAGTTAACATTATATTGTACTGCTAAAATGAGCAAAAAGTATCTAGTACGCAGATCGAAATCATATGGAAAATACATTTTGCAATTTGACAATGAATGTAGTTATACTTTTACATGCGATAAACAATTTTAAATATTTTATTGAATATTCATATGCATGAGGAAAATGTATACGACTGCTTCGTTTGGGCAAAGTTGACTTAATAACATCGCAATATTTACACGTGAAAAGCAAACATCCGTCTAATAATCATTCCCGCCAACTCAATTAACTAGAAACCAATGCCGGTAGTAATTGTGACGTCATCGAAACCTTTTCATAAAGTTGTATAGATCCATGCATCTATGAGCGACTATAATTTAGAGACAATTCTCAAGCGTATTATAATTGAGAAAATTCCCCTACAACAAATTTATTCTGTTTGATAAGGGGAATTGTCTCTTTCATATTATTTCCTGTTTCTTATATCTTTCGCCGTGTATTTTTTATTTTCTTTCTGGCACAATGGTGCAAAGTTGAACTTCGGGCCCACACTAGCATAAAGTGTTCTAGAACAAAAAAACTTGTCATCTTTCAACGTTTGTGTAAATATTTGATATTTAGTCAGTCGTAGGAATATAACGCTTACCCAATGCCCGGATGTACAGAAGACGGCGGGAAATTGCCATGCGTCATGCACTTGTAACCATGATCATTAACTAAAATTATCTATCAAGACAATATTTCGGTCAATTTTGCGTTGCTTGATCTGTAACCTTTTTTTTTATTTACAATTTTTCTTCAAATTCTCGGGCTGATATACACCTGGTTAATTATTTCATATAATTCGTGATTAATTTTGTTAATAGCGTTTATTGCGCCCAATTTTCAAGTTTTACCAAATTGTTTCTTTGTCGGTGCTATATGCATTTTAAACATGTTTCGTTATGCACAGCTAATTTGGTAGTAATTCCGGTCTCCATCGATACTGCCACGGTGTCCCGAACCCCTCTTCCGAAAATCCTACATCCCCCTTCTCCGTGATTTCCAACTAGTAAAGTCTATATCGACATTAACTTTGTATTATCTTGAGTAAAATCCGGTTTGGGTTGTGCAATGTATTAACGAATCGGTAGTAGAATGTCAATATGCCAATACCTCTCTTATCATGTGCATACAAGAGGTCACGAGTTTCAACTAAACCTATGACGTATCCTACACCGGATGTAACTTAACTTATTGATCTTTCATTAATCACCTTAAATATGTGAATATAGTCATCGATGGTATACATAGTGATACTAGAACAGGTATAAGTAAACTTCAACCATGCAGTCGTATGTGCACGTGTGCAAACGTAAACACTTTATTGGAATGCAAAAGACCAATCTACTTTAATCTGGAGGATGATCCAACTATTCGGTGCGCAATCTTTACACCGGAAGATGGGTGGCGTCACTAATAGTCCATGTTAGTCCATAAAATGAAAACAGTTATCACAAAAATATTGTACTTTGATGTTGCAAAGCTTGACCCAAACCTGTGAGTGATATGTTAAATTTCATCATATCAGGCACGAATGCAGGGCTTGTGGGGCGTACACCCCCCCCCCAAAAAGACCTCATACAAATATTCAACAGTATAGCAGTTATTATCACAACCTTGTCTTAAGACCTATAATTATCTACTTTATAGTCTAAACAAGGGCGTAGGAACCGGGGGGGCTGGGGGCGCCAGCCCCCCCCCCCAGTGAAAAATGTGGAGGGGCGGAAGTATCATTCCGCCCCCCCGGTTCGCAAGTCAGAAAACCCCTTTTTCATTTCCAAATGAGCAAAAAATCTCATTTGGAGCACCACTGAATTGCATCTAAGGCTAGGTGAAAATACAAAATTAAGTTTGCAAAATGGAGTGGGTGTTGAAGTGTGCTATATTGCACCAAATTGCATCTGAGGCCACCTGGAAATGCAAAAAAAAATCCAAAGGAGAGGGGGACACCCCCTCCCCTTAAACCCCTCCCCCAGGCCGGCCGTCAGTCTTCAGCCCCCCCACTCAAAAGTACCTTCCTACGCCACTGAGTCTAAATATGCACGAGGATGCCATTTTACGTATAAATTTCGAGAAAAATCCCGGATCCGTTCCTGTGAATATGTGTGCACGTATCTTTGAGCAATGCTTGAAAAGCTAAGTGATAACAATCTTCATAATCTCGTACCCGTTTATCTCGTTCCCGACACAGCTTTATACATAAGACGGAACTGAATCATTGTGCGTCGTTTGTCCCGTTGTACTCATTGCATAAACTGGCACCTACATTTGCGTAAAAAGACCCTAAAATTAATACATGATTAGGGGATAGATAGAGTTCTGCATGTAAGGCCAACCGAGGCCCCTCCGACGCCCCATCCACCCCTCCTGGGACGTTAAATTTAGCACACCAGACCAATCGTTATTCCTAAAGTTCATAAAAATCCGACATCGTGACTATGTTGTTGAAAGTGGATGCAAGAGCGCCAGAAGAGCAGTTCTAACAGACGCCAAATAGGTCAAAATAGAGGAGATGGAGGAAGAAGAGGGGTCACGTGTCCTATATTGTTGAACTTTGAATCCGTCTTTCTCATCCCTATACTATAGTCTATTAGATTAATATTCTAGTCTCTATCTTGCACATGTTCCATGTCAAAATTATTACGACATATTGCTTTAAATATACAGGCCGTCCGATTATATTCCATGGTTGGCAAGATCTCTTTGAGTTAAGGAAACCAATCCATCTAACGCACGTTCGTAATGTATTCGTTTAATTATAGAAATGAGTAAATGACAGATGTCACTTATACTTTGGACTGTGTCTATCCATCGTTTGTTTTTGCTACCACCAGATACATCGGCAATAACAACAGAAGGATACACATCTATCGAGGGCGCTACCACAGCGGTTCCTACGGCAACCAACATAGCCACCACAAATCCAACGTCACAAATGATATTAACGAGAAATAATTCACCATCACTATCGTCAATATTATCAGGTTTAACGACGACAGAGATTGCAACAGGAGCAGATAATCGTACAACTGTTTCAGACCAAAATACAACCGAGAGTACCAGCACTGTTGACATGGTTACTACGGGAATAAATCACGTGACAACAAACACATATACTGAGAGAGAAGACGGAACTACAATTATGAATTCACCTGGATCTACATCAGTAACAACGTCTAGACCTAGTCCAACAACAACAACAATACTGACAACTGAAACGTCCCAAACAACAAATGATTGGACCAGTGCAAATATCTCCCAAATAGAGACGGAAACACCAAGAGCTACTACAACAACGGGAATATCAATAACTACTGGACAGACGACATCAACTCAAACGGTCGGGTTTACTCACACGACAGATACGATGACAACAGAACAGAAGCTGACGACAGAGCCAACACCGACGACAGATAGTAGAACTACCAGACCCAGCTCAGTAATAGCAACGGGTACAACCGAATCTGTTCTAACTACTGACGAGATGACATCAAAATCCTTGACAACAGACTATGTAACAGCAACACCTCTGTTAACCACAGAGAATGGCACCCATCAAGCTACTGACGGAACTGACACAACAAACATTGCATCAACTCATCTAACGACATCACAATTACAAACGACTGAACCTACTCTAACCGCAGAGAAAAGAACTGACTTAACAACCGATAGAGCAACTCAAACCTCAGATATTGGAACACCTCAGCCTACAGTAACGACATATTCATACCACAATGATATTACAACAAGGATAGAATCCACGTTAACCGGTGAAATAACTCGTGAAACTGGACAGACAAGCTCTGGACCATCAGCAGCCACAGATATAACGTCAGACGTAACCAGTGATATCACCCGGACTCCGGAGACCAGAAGCGACAACAGTACACTTAGCACCCTATCATCAGTAACGTCTGTGTTCGAAAGTACGTCACAAAGTACATCGGAAATGACGTCAGAATACACTACGGAAGTGACGTCTACCGATTTATTAGACTCGTCTGATACGGTGGTTACATACATCATTACTGAAATATTAACAGAAATTGAAAACCTCACCACAGAAACTAAAATGCCAGAATCTAGTAGGAAGAGTACCATGTCATCATCGAGTACCAGCAGTACTCCAGGGTACTCGTCCAGTACATCCACGACATCCACCACATCCACCACAGAACAAGGGAGCGAGGACTCGGTTAGAGTTGGTCTGATCGTAGGTCTTTCCCTGTTGGGTTTTCTCATTTTAGTGATTATTGTGGTAGTTATAGCTTTGTATTTCACTAAAAGGAGGAAATCTTATAACATTAAAACATATTCAGATGATGACTTTTCATTGTATTATATAAGTGACGTTCAACCGAAAAGATATTCTCAACAAGTAGACAATAGCGGCTTTTTGAACGAAGAGGCGGAATCGACATTCATAAATATACCCGCACCAGACGGTACAACAGGGACGGAACCGGAGCAAAATGGAAATGTGTATGAATCTGAAAATTAACCAAAAATTTTAAGAATTGTTGGATTTAAAGGGTTTGTGCAAGTTTTTTTCTGAATTACTAATACTTTGTACAGTTGTAGTAACCGCCAAAAAAAATATGTTTATACCGCCCATATCAGTTGGGTGACATAATCAATTTTCATATTACATTCCG
This sequence comes from Apostichopus japonicus, assembly GCF_037975245.1. Lineage (NCBI taxonomy): Eukaryota > Metazoa > Echinodermata > Holothuroidea > Aspidochirotida > Stichopodidae > Apostichopus > Apostichopus japonicus. Next base: position 22,858,955 of record NC_092580.1, read on the forward strand.
TTTCTGAAATAGAAAGTTGCAAACGTGTGTCTTCGATAGGGCATCAGATTGACCATAACATTTTTTGCTAGAAAGATAAAATATGGTCACTCATTTTCTGTCACTCCTATATCGGCATTTGACTCTTTAAAACATCTTGCGAAATATCGTCATCCCTGCACGTGAGCATTTTGGCGTTTATACCTTGCCCACCAAATGGTTCCCCAAATGAGATGATATATATTCTGAAGTTTATCAATATTTTAGACTGATACCTTTTCATGAACATCATTTTGTTAACATCGTTTTACAGCAGCGAATATATGCTATATTTGCATCAGTCACATAACAGAATGTTCAATATCATCCATATGAAACATAGACATACAATGTAGACAATGAGAAATTAATCATATCCGGTGAACATTTTGGCGCTCCATGCACATGACGACCCTTTAAGTATAAGAACACACAGTACTGCGTAATCTCAGTGTCTCATTTCCTATACATTATTCAATATATTACTCCTATTCATTTTGTTAAGTCGTTATTTTAAACTTCATTTAATTAGGATATGTGTACAATGAGAATACACAAATTAGAATATGCAAATTAAAGTTTACAGAAGCGTAACTAATATGTATTATCTCGAACGAAAATTAATATGTACGAATTTTGTATGCTTTATAATTACAGTTTATATTTAGGACATACACATGCTTATGTATATGAGAAAAATTCGACACCGTCCAAATGAAAAGCACTCAATAAATGTTTATATGTCAATTTTTCCGTCACAAAGGGTTTAATAAATCAAAAGTGAGTAAAAAAATATATATATGCAATGTAAGACTGTCACGTCATGTCAAGGGCGACATGTAATTTTCGTAACGATGAGAAAAAAGCCTAGAGAGAGGTAAGGGTCTCTAACTGCATTCTGGTACTTTCCTAGTCATGGTGTACGAACAGCCTTGCTGTGAGACACTCCTGAGCTAAAAATGTGTTTGCATGGGATAACGTGTTCGTCATAAGATCACGAGAAGCACACTTAGTCAACTCACCCGTGACCAGACCTCGAAGAACCAAAGATAACCTTGTGGGATTTTTTTCATATTTTTATAACGAGCGCGTTATCCTATGTAAACACACGGAGTGTAAGTCGTGAATTTTATATTAATCTTCCTTATTTTCAAAATAGTGCATGTGGTAATATGAGTTTTAAGGTCCACCCATTATTCTACAGGGTTAAATTTCATGCACGTGGTTGTTGTTTTTTTGTCGATATCATTAAGGTCTTTATGTTATACTAATATGGCAAGAAAAATGTCCAGTATCATATGATTATATGAGATATAGGTTGGAAACTGTTCTCGATCTAAGATATATTCAATGTTTCTACATGATTCAACGATATATGCACCCATTTTATATTGCAGTGGCATATCACAGAATTTCAAAGTTAAATAACAGTATCACACTGCTACTATATATCAGACTATCAAAATCAACCTACTGATTTAGTGAAGAAAAGGAACATTGTAAATGATATAGAACATTCTAAAAAGAAGAATCGGCGGGGTTCACTTGAAAATGGGGATGGGGAAAGGGAAGGGAGGCTGAGGCCAATATTTCTCCGGCATATCTTTACTGCGGTACCGATGTGCGATTTTGAAAATGATCCGTTTGCTATACCGTATCCGTTTTCAACGTAACATTGTCAAATTATGAGAGAAATGTTATTGGTCATCATATGGTGGGTAGGATATTACCATTTAGAAATTCTACATACTCTGTCAGAGCAAGATCTTGAATAATGTTTAGTGTGAGTCTTTGGAGTAATTAGTAATTACGGAATATACAGCGTGCTCTCAAAATTAATATTGCTGCAAAATGCAAACTTAAATTCTTCTTAAAATTTCTGAAAGATTTTTTTTTTTTGTTATGATTCTCCCAGTTACAATATTCGTCAACAATATATGGCAATTTCTGTATTTGGAACGATCATGACTAAATTACAAAAAAAAAAAAAAAATACTCAGTTAAATACGGTATGCTATGCCCGTGAAAAGGTTGTGAACCCAATGCTTAGCAGAAATAAAGGAAACTATTTACGAATTGAATCCAGCAACAACAACAAAATGCTTTTGCAAAAAGCATCTTCACAAACATTGAATTTAATCAACTTTGTAGAGATTTCTTATGACACTGTTCCGTTCTAGTACATGAAATATCAGCCTGGGTGGCCTTAACCTTCATTTTGATATTGCAATCGAATATCATTATAGATTATTGAAGGGGGAATATGATTTCACAACAAGCATAAAGTTAATTTAAAAAAAATTGAGGTTTTCTTGACGGGCTTATTGATGAGTAAACTTTCATCCACGTTTAGATTAAAATAAAAATGACTTAAGGTCGCAGAAACGGCAATGCTGGGCGTATAATTATCCAAGCGCGAACACAGTATTCGACTGTAAATAGTGGCTAAATTTATTACTGAAAATGCCGTATAATCAACTCTTTGTGTAAACAAAGGTATCAATCTTTATCTTTTCTTTTATACTTCAAGTATAGAAATATACTCGTCTGTAAATTCATATACTTCTATAACGGGCTGGATATTCTGGACAGGGCGCAACCAAGTATTATACCCACCTCCCCCCCCAGAAAAATAATGGGGGGGGGGGGTCTGAGCCCCCACTGGTATAGACAGAACATTACAGAATCGCAGTACATAAATGGTGGTTGGGCCTAACTTGGTTCTTGAATTCGGGTGTTTGTGTTGCAATGTGGTCGATCTTGTTCAACCTAATAATACTCAAGCAGAGGTTCTGATACTTATACATGTGTAGTATAGTTATATAATCACCGTAACGTGAAAACATGTTTTGTTTATATATATATGAACCATAGTTCAGGAAATTTATCTTTCTACTATAAATTTTAAATAGGCCTAACTTCCATTATTGCATCTCGTGTTTTTAAGGGCAGGGGGACATTGCCGTCACTTTGGGGGAGGTTGAGGGAATTCAATTTACTTCTCATATTTCTCTTGTTATGTATGTAGGCTACTTTCTATATTGACTTGCCGGTTCCACAAGTGCACTTGTGTTAATAAAGCGACATTAATATGCAGGAACAGTTTTTCTCGCTCTTCTCTGATATTTCTTGTTCCCATTTTCAGCTGAGTCATCATCCTATTTCATAGGATCAAGATTCATTAGAAGTCCAGGAGAGGGGAAAGTCGCGAGCCTAGTTCATGGCTTTCGTGTATAACCCTGTTGGCTTTCAAACTACATTCAGGGCCTTCTGGTAGCATACGCCCATTAAAAAGCCCAATTGACTTACACAATAAATCACAAAAGTAATGTGGTATTTAAGTCTAGATAGAAGTTCTTACTAGCTAAACGCTACCCACCACTGTATAGCTGACAAGTTGGCCTTTTATGGCACAATTTTCCATACCGTGTCCGTGAAGATTTTTTGCTATCAGAGTCTGAATTTTTCGTCACTTGTAAGCAAACCTCTTCACTCAGTAGTAAACAATTTTCGTACGCTGGTCCTGGGAGGCAATTGACCCAAGTTTTGTATAACATGTACTTCCTTTCATGCTCTTCAACATGCAAGCCACACAAAAAAAACAGATCCTGATTGAAAACATATCCATGCATGTTCTCCTACTGCATTTTGGCACTTTTCCTGAGCTTGGGGAACATCCGGGCGGATTGATATAAACTCTGACTGGAGTATGCCACCTTCTCGAGTGTTCATTGACGTATCAATTCTACCAACAATGATTACCCGCAGTGATATCGGCGCTGTTCCGAAACTAGTCATGAATATTTGGTTAAAGTTTGGTAATAGCTTGCAGTTAGGCCTCCAACAATAAATTACCCGATGTATATATAATGGCGCTGTTTTCAAACTCTTCGTACGTTTTGTAAGCGCTGTTGCAAAGCTTGGTTATTCCACTATTGAAATCAGCAATAATATGTTATACGTATTTTGAATTATATTAGTAATTATTGCAATGCTTCGTTATGGCAAAATACTCTTCTTGATATCGTTTCCCACCACACAAAATAATTTTGAATATAAGTATAGTATATTTGTAGGTTTTTTATTTCATTTCTTCTGAATTTGTTATATGTTATCCTCTTTGGATTAAATGACGATGTTTCGTTATAAGATCAGTACCAGTATGGACAAGATGTTTTACTACATTAACTAAATTATAAAGTTTAAAAAAAAAGTCCCTATCAGTTTTAATTTTATTTTGTCAATCATTTACGATGCATGTTGCCGTACACAAGGCTTTGTTTAAACAAGATAATCAACAGTGTGACGTCACATTTGAGTCATACTTTGCTCATTATATATGTAGTTTTCAAAACTGCCTTTCTGAGGGTTCCGCCCCCCCCCCCCCCCCATCTGCCCCTCACAAGTATTCAATACATAGTATCAAAGAGTATTCGGTCTGTATTATACGGACAACAGAAAATATATCTCAAAATGCTTTCACATTACAGGCACTGAGATGTTTCCTGAAGTTCGAACCGTGGGTAACCATTTCTTGAATTGCTAGCATATTTGGGGTAATACTAATGACATTTAAACGTGGACGGGGTATTTCACAGAGCTCTTTGTTTCCATTATCAGTGACTTCCATCCGAAGCATACTTGATGCTATTCCATGCAATCTCGCATCAAATCACAAATGATTTGCGTATAGGACCTACAAGACGAGTGTATCCCGGAACTTGCAGTAACTAACGAGAACCGACACTTGAATGAATAAGGAAAAATATCTTTCAGACTTGAAGATCCTTCCGTTTCTATTTCTGCGAATCTCTGCTTCAATTGTTAACGTAGCCTGTTTGACTTGTTGTGAATGGATAACTGATTTCCTTTTCCTCATTTTACCTCAGGTAAAACTTTACGACAGAGAAGGAGAGAAGTTGTCTAACAAACAAAACGATAAAAAGACACCGCCGTTTATAACTCCGTCTATTTCTGGTTGAGATAATCAGATTAAATCACGCTTTGAGTTAAGTGTTTTATTCACGAAATCATTGTTTATCTGTCCGTCTGTATTACTCGAGAGTTCCTTGATCAGGACAACCTCATTAATACTGGTTCAATCAGACCCGATCAAACCACAAGCGTAGGCTTATATTACTAGTGACCATAATCTCCTTCAAAGAAAATGCTACGGAATTATCGACATCGGTCATGTTTATGAGAGATAGGAGATTCAGTGTTTTATTCAAAATACAGTAAACCTAGTATCTATGATATTTATTGACGGTATATCTTTGGTGCAAAAGAAAATAGAAAATAATATCCGCGTCTTGAAATCATAGCCACCCAACAAACAAAATTTTATACATATATCTCGGCTGAATATGCTCATATTTTCACATACTTCGCAAAGTGTCTCTCCTGTTTTCTTCTTGGTCATATGATACTGGCATGCGCTTGCGCATGTGCTTAGCGTGTCATGATATAACAAGCTAATGTCAAAGCCTTATACAACGCATACAAAGGATACGCAGTGTTGTGCTCAGGATTTCAACGGTAGGAGGGTGGGGGGTTCTAAATTCCCCCGACTGGATTAGGTGTAGGGGATCGATGAACCTTTATGAAGACCCAGAGGCGAATCAAGGATTTTGTATAGGAGGAGTGTCGCCTAGAGGGAACTTATAGCAGACTCCCGCGTAGGGGGTTATGTGAGTCCCCCCCCCCCCCAGGGAAAACTGAAAAGTTAAATGGTACATTTTGAGGCATATTTGACTATAAATAAGGTCTACAACTAGCTGTTAACGTAAGGTTTTTTGTTAAACCCGTAGCGGAGGTCTAATTTATCACAATTAGTTCTTTGTTCATCCCCGACTGAATGTACACAATCCCCAGACTGAACTATTTTCCCCCGACTGACAATGGGAAGTGGGGGGTGCCCCCATATTCCCTCAGCCCATAGCGCACGCCACTGATGGAACAAGTAAGATGGAATAAAAACCATCTTCATAATATTCACATTACAAACAAAGCAGACGTTCCGCAATCGAACAAAACAAATACTTCCCTCTCGTATAAAATCATATTTGACCATTACAAGGACAACCATTAATTATAGCATAAATGATAAATAACGGGAAAAAATGTACAGAAGGAACTGTCGTCGTTTTTGTCTCGGAACAGAAACATTATTGTTCTGAAAGTGAAATTAGCTCAAAATAAAATATGGAAGATCATTACCATGACCAAGCAGTGGTGCGAGAGAGGGACACTAATGTCCGAATGGGGCAGGGCGGGGGGGGGGCGTCGGTTTACTGTAATATAATCCCACAGTTTAAAATAGTAAGAGACATATAACCAAAATAGAAGAACATTCCTGACAACACACTTGTTGCATTTTAATTATAAATGAACTAGGCTACATGAAGTTGAGGGGCTACAATAATAAAAAAAACTATAAAAAAAACTTGTCTTTATTAAGAGCTACTTTCCATTTCATCCGGACTCCTTTGGTAAAGACAAGGCTTCTACATAAAATTGGTATGGATTGCTTTGTATTTAAAGTATTGTCAATTTGAACAAACTGACGTCATGATAAGTCGGAAGTGAAGAATCTGGGGAATTTGTTTTTCATACTTTTGAAATGTAAGGAAATAACTTCTTTTTTTAAGAGAAATATACTCTTCCCCTAAGCATGTTGGATATTGCCGTCACCCCTCCCCCAGCACACACATTCACACAAACATAGATCAAGGTCAAAGCGTTGTCTGTGAATGTGTGTGTATGTGTGGGATGGGAGAGGAAGGGTGTTGGGACGGGAAGGGGTTGTGAACGGTTATTGTCAAAAGCGTTAGTAAGTCTGCAGCATCAAGCCGATTTTCGTTAAATGGCCATCTCAATTGGGTCGTTGGTGTAATGTAACAGGGTGGAGGGGTGGGGGGGGCGAGGGCCAGGATCCGGGGGAAATTATGACACCGGTTCCCCTTTTGATTTAACTGTCATACATAAATTTTTGCCCCCCCCCCATTGCCAAGCCTCATGACAGGTGCTGTGATGTTGCCAGAGGGGGGAACTTGTCTTGAGATACGAAGTTCGTAAATCGAATCCTGGGGTGTTATAGTCACCCAATGATGCTCTTACCTTCATGGAATAATTTGAACTTTCCAGTGATGTTATATATTATATGTAAATACGCGCATTGGAATTGTACCAAAATTTTAAAGAGGGGTATATTGATAGCAACAAGTTCACCTTGGTTTCTGGCATGGAAGAAAGGAAAAGCTGGCAGGCGGGGTGACCTGTTGCGGCTCAAACGTGACGAAGGTGTACTAGGAGAGTATGGTCACTCGATCTTCTGTTGGACAAAGTATTAGTTCTTTGTAGATAGTCTTTGTATAGATAGGCATAAATAGATGAAGTTCCGGTTACTGAATTGCACTGTATCATCCTAGCCTACGTATAGTATTTTGCAGCAGATAAACAGTTTGTTGAGAGTTCTTTTCTCTCTTAGAGTACAATAAAGCTGTCCCATAAGATTATATACCAGTCAGGGGTAATCGACCGCTGTTATCCAATCGGCTAAGCTGGTCACTCAGTTAAAGCGGTTTTAATGCAAAGAAAGAATGAATGAAAGATACCAAGATACACAAACACGCTTATTTATTGAATCACTGCTTCGAAGTGATGTGGTCAACATATATTGGAGAAGAGTCAATTCGTGGCCAACCATTTCAAAGAGATGCGAATGGAAGGAGACGAACGAAATTTAGTCGGAAATACCATGAAATATCCGTTTTGTTTTATACTTTACACACGTTTCGGTGGTCAAAGTATATTCCAGTCTTTGGCATCGGAAGTAAGGAGTTCATATCCCCTTCCTTCCTCTCAACTCATCTTAATCCTTATTAATATCAGAAAAGAGAAAAAAGTCGTCGGTGGAAACTTGTAACATTAATAAACCATTAGTATTAATTTATTGTTTGCTCGTTTAGGAAAAGTGCTCAGTGTGTTAAGTTTTGACATCAAGATTCACTATGAAACGAAGGCATCAAGTTGAAACAAAGAAATAAGCGTTTAATTCATATATTTTTGAAAGCATGTAGAAACTCAGGCCAAAGAATAAGCATATATACAACCGTTAACGGTATCAATGGTTTCTCCTTTTAAAATAAAATTACAACGGGTGTATGAGAGATACAGGGGAGAGGGCGTATGAAAGATATCATATAACGTACCATTTCACTCAACCAAATAAGCGGTTAGTCTCACTCCCTCCGGGCATTGTCTTCTCCGATGACCTATAAATTCCATCATATTAATCGACTTTGAACTAATGATGTTCCTTATATATACTATGCTTCTTGTAATTTAAGTAATTTTACTGAATACCTGTAGAATATGGTATGTAATAAGCACGTGGTATGAAATATAGTCCAAGCATAATATCTTGAGTGCTTACATAAAATGTGATCAATGTGTCCATTTTAAGCAAAATATGATTTAGAGTTTTAAACGATTGTTTCTTTTATTCGCTAGGAAAATAATTTTTAACAAAGATATGCAGTGTATATGAACAAGGTAGGATAAACAGCGGGGTTGGGGTTTAACTGTGATGTAAGCTTTTGGTATGGGGAGGGGTGGGGTCGTGGGCCAGTGTGGCCCCTGGGTAAAATATGTAACAGGGCTTCCTTCTTAAAGTCTAAATTTTATATTAAGTGTACTATATGAAGATAAGAATAAATCATTATTTATGCAATATTTCCCAGAGCCCCCTAATAGACTCCGGGTTGTGACCACCTTACCCCCCCCCCCTCGTCTGGTCTGGCGAGAGCAGCTATGTCACTATCATCATTATCATTATGATTGATCATTATGTTTTCAGTTGATTTTGTGTTTTCCTCTATCCTTCAAAAATATGGGTAATATATATGGAGAAGAATTGAAAAAGAAAAACATAGTTAAAGACTTAAGTGGAATACAGCTATTTGAAAGGAATATTTATACTCATGCAAACCTAATGTGCATCTGTATATGACTGTGTCCCCTTACACTACACTCAACAGTGACACCCCCCCCCCCCCCGCGTACCCAATTAAAGTGAAAAACTTCAAAATTGATTAGGCTTTTCATAAATTCAAGAAGTTTTCATGTTGGTAATAAAATGTGCCTTCGAACTTAAAAGTGCAATCAAAAAGTGTTATTTATGACCAAACACAAATTCAAAACAAAAACATGAAATTAAAGAATGAAAGAAATACAAATAATATAATTTATGGTACCCGCGGAATTCACAGGTCATCCCTATTGTTATGTAATTTTGGGATAATTGTCTGGTTTTTCCCTTGAAACCAAAATCACATGTCCCCCTGAGGCTCAAAGTTCGTGTCCCTCAGATTTCACCCTCTTCTTTTTTTTCATTCCTTCTCCGTATCCATTTATACACACACATATATATATCGGTAAAATTATGTGTAGGAAGAGTGACACGCAGTAACTACACATTCATAACGCCAATTATAGAAGTTATTACAATACTCTCCATGCCCTTATTAAAATAACTATGTTTTTAATATAAAAGCTCAATGGCTTGTTGTCTGTTATATTTTTCTTACCGCTATAGTGTGATTCTCAAACCCTCCCCCCTCCCATTCCCCAACCCCCGCCCGGAATCCCGTCTCCTATTATGGTGTTCAAATTATGTTGACATCCTGTTTAAGTTCACCTATAAAATGACTTGCTTATCTCTCTAAACAGGTTTGTGCAAGAAAACAAGCTTGAAGTTCAAAGTTGGCCGCTGTTTATAAACGAATCATATAGTATGGTCTAAGATTGATTAAACCCAATTAAAATCCCACAGTCAAATAAACTCTGCGACATAAACGCTACGTCAGTTACGATAACATTGTTAGAGACCCAACTCCTGCAAATAAACAGTCAGCCACTAAACTCATTACGTATGCAAATAGCTGCTTGAATACCGTCTTCCTATTGGTCGATAGTATCGCGTATTGTTGAATTGATATATACGACTCTCTATAGTGGCCCAACTTGTGATAGGCGTCAATAGCCTAATCCCTTAAGCTCAACACCACCAACAACATGATTGTACACAACTTGAAAGGCGGAAACTTCAAAGAATGATTTGGAGAAATTCGCTACACTTCGCATCGTCAGTTTTCTATGACCAGGGTCAGTCTGACTTCAGAGTTGTTTCACTGAGGATAAGTAGCAACTGTGATTTTAAATATTACATACTAAATGTACTGTATTATCAATTTCTTAAAGTGGAAAACATCACAGTACGTACGCTTCTAGCAAAACTTTTGAACTTTGGAGTGAAGCCGCTTTACGATTTCTCTATCTTTTCTCTCGAAAGATCGTATTTTTTGAACATTTGAAATAAAACACAATTTTTTAAGATGCCAGCAAGTTGCGTGACATTATCCTCTTCACCTGGGATCTTCAGGCCCATCTGTTCCGCGGGATCAAAGCCCTCTGATCTCTCACCCACCAGCTCACTTTCTTCGATAGATGAAAGATCCAATGCAGAGGCTAACCGTAAGTACATAATTTAATTTTGATTTTGATTTACATAGATTGTCAAGTCTATTTTATGTACCGTATATTACGCATTCAATGACAAGTGCATGGAAATTAACGTATTAATAATTTTTTCTGCTAACGAAGTCGGTTAGCTTCAGAAAACAAATTTACTGTCTCAGGTGAACTGTAAAAGTCTAAAACGCCAATGCGTTACGTGTTACATTGTTATGGAAACTATGGTGGATTGTTCTTAGTACAATCTCAATAATTTTGGGGGGAGGGAGGGGGGGGGGGTGAATTTACGTTGATATGAATTTTTCAAGCATTCTTTTGATAACTAATATTTACGTGAACAATATCACATATGTATAGAGGGACAGGACGGACAAACGTTATTTTCTTGTTTTAATAACCCCCGACCCCTACCCCAACGTGATCCTTAAAAAAGGAGGGCTGATGTACATATTACAGTAGTCTAGTTACGACACGTAATTCTAACCAGTGTTTGTTACCGCTAGTGATAAGCTTTCTATTATTTTTTTTGCGGGGGAAGGGAGGGGGGGGTAGAAGGATTGGATGGACTTTCCTTTGGGTCTCATTGAGTAGACCATTCTCTCAGATGGGAAGGAAAATTAAATGGGTAGAAATAATGAGGAGTAAGGAAAACTGTATTTTGAGTTCACTGTGGAACTTCTTTGACGATCAATTTCACCTCCTCATGTGAACATTCCATAGAGACATGCGTGGGTGCATGATAAGCATGGTGAACACTGTATTATTTCAATACCTTCCTGACCTCAACTGTTAGTAATTATTACAATAAATGGCCATATTTGCTGGAGTATCTTTCTACAGGGAAGTAATAGTCAGTACATGTATCTATAACTGCTAAGAGATATCATTTACACTTGTTGTGAAATGTTAAAGTCGAAATGATATGTTAAAATATCCAGAAAATAATATTTAAAATTGATATAGTTGCAGGGTAGGATCAGTGCTTGTGTCTATTTCGACCTTTAAACACAAAATAAGAAACTTTCGAAAAGCTACATTTCCTGAACAAAAAAATATTATTATTTTCGGTCTTTTATTTTCTCACGTCAGTTGCCACGTACAACCAGCAGTCACCGAGGCAATGTTCCAGCCAGTTACCACCAGTTGAGCCAGCGGTTGGTCTGACTCCCTCTTCGGCGATGTTCCCCTCCGGAGGACTGTCTCCTTATAAACCACCTCACCCGACGCCACAAGATTCGCTAAACGCATCAGTTCGACCAATAGAAACCTGCCCACCGAGAAACCGGCGGAGACGAAGCCGAACCATCTACAACGGTATGCAAATTAACGGTTTGGAAGCGTGTTTCAAGGTTAACCGGTACCCAGACATCGAGACCAGAGAAAACCTTGCCATGTATATTGGGATGAGCGAGGCTAGAGTACAGGTCAGTTTACATTTTTTTTTGGGTGGTTATGCCAACAAATATGCTAGATGGTCACTTAATGATCACGTATTGTCAAGCTAGAACAAGCATTTGACTAATTCCCTCAAAATCAATTCATGTTCACAAATATTTCCTTTCCTTGAACAGATCCTAAATCTAAACAAAGATATGTCAGTGGCTACAACCCATAATAAGTGATTTATTAATCATTTTAATGTAGCACAGAAAAGTTTGTTTGCGTCCACACATTTAAATGTGAATCATTTATTGTTTGTTTATATAATTTCACTATTTTTTTGGTGGATTTCAAATGTAAAATTAATGTTTTCATGGACCTTTTCATTTCTAAAAGGGTTGAGTTTGGGGCACTCCAGAGTACGTTCTACATGTATAACATGCGGATCCACTATTCTTATTTCTTTTACCTGTTTAGAGTTTCAATAACCGGAAGGGTTAAAACTTGTCCATTATTTAATTAACTATAGCTTGGCGGAAGAGATACCCTCTGTAGTTTCCTTTTGCTTGAAATGAATATAAAAGCGTCATCGAGTTGTCCATTGAACCCTTATCTAGAGGCGTGAAACATTCAAAGCTCCTTTCTCTATTATCTTATGTCGCCTGTTTCCGGCTTTTCTTTTCAGCCAAGAATTGGCTGTAAATATTTAACAACAATTGCGCAATAATAAATCTCCATTATACCCACCGCCCTTTAAAGGTCTTGCCTTCCAAATTTAAATATGCCAACGGTTGAACGTGTTTGCCGAGACTTATAGAATAATCCGGTTTTTGGCGAAATTATTCACAAATTTTGAGGAAATTCAAATTAGACAATAAAATATCCCACTGAGTAAAACCTGTTCTACTGGTAAACTAAAGTACTGACCATTTGGTGACCACTTACAGTACTATTTCTAGCATATGATGACGTAATATTCAGCCTCCTTTTACAATTGTCACATTGCTTATATATGCTTCAAAGCTAACGTATCCAAGTTTTTAAAACCATATTATTTTATTTACACATATCCATGCATACATGAATTAGTTCGCAGACATGGGCTCCTTCTACGACAGCATTTTCTACCTCCTATAGTCGATAGTGTCATTTCAAGTTTCAATCAATCAATCAATAAACTTTTATCGTGAAATCGATGAGGATGACTAAAGTGTACAAGTAGTTAATAAGATTTCAGGCTTCTTCTTTTACATTTGTTAGTGAATGCACTTGTGTCCGTCGCTTTGCTCCTATTGTTAATGGTGATACTTTGAGCTGCTGAAGACAGTTTAAGGTGTTAAGTTGCTCTCATAGAGGTACTTCTCTAACTTGCCAGTCCTTTTATATCATTACCTCCGGGTTATTTGTACAACTTAAGTACTTATTAAAATCGAAACATTGAAGGTTTCTGTCAAATGTGGAGGTTGCTCCAAAACTTTCAAGAAGTTCGAACTCAAACGGACTTCAAAGTGAACACAATTAGTCTAAGCAACAGCACAGAGAAGTATTTGTCACAACTTTGAAATGAGAATGTATGGTCGAAGATTGTAGTATTCCATTATGTGTCTATCTTAATGGACAATGTGCAACAATCTGTTGTTTATCTGCACTGTACTTGTAAAGCCACTAAACTATTAATTGAGTTTTTTTTTGTATTTATTAAAATGTTCGAAAAAGAAAAAAAGTTCTTGTAGCATCCGACTGACATAGTAAATAATCATGAAAAGATTCAATGAAGTAGAAAAATATTCAATGCTTAGCAAGATGTGTTTTTACCTTTGATCCTTCGTAAATACTAATAGAAAGTGTAGAAACTATTTATATGGTAATAATATCAAAGGGAAATCCGTAACACGGAGAAAACGCCCTCTCATTGAAGGTTTCTTGAGAACATTTTCAAAGCGTATGTATTGATAAGTTACAGGCTTCTGCCAAAATCCACCCTACGCTAACGTCGACGCCAGGCGTTTTAATAATTCATGGCCAAAGCTTGTGAAACTGGACCGCGTCGACGTAGACCTATGTACGATCTTTTTACCAGGGAACCCCGCTCCCCCTACCCTCCTCTCCGGCCTAACGCTCTCTTCGAATTATCATTCGTCTATCTCTGTTTCAATGCAAATGTTTGGTATTTATTTCCTCTTCAGGTCTGGTTTCAGAATCGAAGAGCACGCATGCGCCGTCAAGAGCGCAACACTCTGAGTATTGAAGAGGAACACGTTTCTCCTGTAGCCAAGGATGCGACAAATGCCGACAGATCCCGAGACGATGAGTGTCAGTCGGATGACGTCACAGGCTCAGATGACGTCAGCAGTGCTAGCAACGACGAATCAATGAGCCGTGAGGAGGTGACGTCAGAGATGGGTGGAGACGAGCATGAAGAGATTGATGTTGTGGGAATATCCGAAGAGGACGGTGAGTGATTGAATATTTATGAAAGGATTTCGAAATACATTACTTGTATATATAGATGGATTCTTCAATGTAAGATATAAATATATGGATTGACTGATCAATCGATTCTGAAGTATCGCACCAATTTTGTCAGAAGGGAAGGTGTGGAAGTGGAAACGGATTGACCGCTGAACACAAAACGGAAAACTGTTTGTGTCTTTTGTATAAAAACAATCTTTAAAAACATTGACTAAACTTAAAACTTCATTTGTCACAAGAAACAAAAGAAACGAAAAGGGAAAATAATGAAACCCCATGTACATAGAAAAGAATTAACAGGCCTGCAGTTAATCGAATATATACATAGCAGTGTTGATGACTTGCGCTGAGTGCAACGAAGGTTGGCCCTGTAACAAGCCGAATGGGTCATTAATAACGTTTCCACCCCTTTATACGTAACTTGTTGATCCAAACTTCGACCAAGGTTACATTATGAAGGTAGGGGATTCCCGTGATGCAATACGTCAATGCTACGTCAGCAAACTACCAGATTCATACCGAAACGTCCACTTGTATTTATTTGTTTCTGATTCTTCCCTTTTTTATCACAGATTCGTGCAAGAGGAGTTCCTCATCTCTCGTTAGGCCTACTGTGACGTCAACACCCTCTGTAGCGTCCTTGGTAGGAAAACCTCTAGTCTCCATCCCACCGCCGCAAGTTTGCACCAAGCCGTGTTGCTGCCCTCCTCTGGTTCTCCCCCAGTACCCATTCTTACAGCACCGGATACCGTCATCATCCATCCAGGTACCATACCATCCAGGGTTTTATACCTCACAAACAGCCGGAGTCCCACCCGTGTCATTATGGAATGCGCCACCACTTTTCTACAGCTTTCGTCCTTCGTTGGCCCTCCAGGTTCCCCGATCAAGTCGTCATGGTGCCCCGATGCCCTTCCGTTGAGTAGCTTAGTCTCATTTGATGACTTTCCTTGATGCCTTCTCCAGGGAGACCCGGTACTCACCAACTCCCAGTATTCATAATCCGATGACAACGAGAGCCGTAAGCCTGGCTCTGAAATAGTGACTTTCCAACTGTCCACGATACAACAGGATATGGACTTATCTTCATGCTGTGCACCCTTTTAATGGTGAAATGATATATTTTAAACCGCCTCTCTGAGGCACTCCCATTCGTGCTTGAGCTTTTCTAGAAGAAATGTCTTAGAAATATATAGAGAGAAAATTGGGAAAATGGAACTTACTGGTTTATTTTAGTACCGGTAATCCAACGACAATTATATTTTAATAAAAAGAAAATATGTATTGTGGTATTCTGCACGGTAATACGTTGTTCCACATTGTGATGTTTTAGTATGATTTCAACAGATTTCATTGAAGGAGGTGAAGTGGGCGGGGTGGGGTGGGGGGGGGGGGGGGGGCTAGGTCCGATACTTACTTATTTCACTAGCTAATGATTAGTTTTATGTATTAATATGTGATTAGTACTAGTGATTTATTAGTCTTACACATAGCTTGCCTGATTCTTCCTTTTTTTTGACGACAAATGAGTTCTTTCAAAACCATTTGCAGCTGTGCACTATATTTGCCAAAACGATCATTTTTTTTTTTTTAATTTCTTTCAATCATTCAATCACTTTCCGCTACATTTGCACGGACTTGCCTTGTATTTAGCTTTTCTGATTTTATTCTGACATATCGTATGATTTTTTTTTATCATTTTGCAATTTCTTAATATTTCTGCACGCTTTCGAATCTTTAAATATAGAGAATAGAAGAGGGAAATTTTGCTGGTTAAGTAACAGCCAGATTCTAATATAGCGAAATGACAACTAATGACTCTAATTTCAAAACAACGGAAGCTGTAAAAGTACTCACAAAATTTTGAACTATATGGAAAGTCATAAGGTAGCATACGCCTATTTAATTCCCCATAGACTTACACATATATCAAGGTGGGTCTGTAAGTCTAGATAGTTCTCACGTTACCCATCACTGGATAGCAGCTGACAAGTTGCCCATTCATTGCTGCCTCAGTTTTCCGTATTATAACCAGGTAGGTTTTTTGATATATGAGAGCCTAAAGTTTTCATCTCTTGTATAGTATTACCAGGTCTGTGGAGATGGAGGGGTGGGGCTGAAGAGTCAGGAAGGTTACAGGCTCGGGGTCCATAGTCAATTAGGGCGCACAGGGGAATATTGGATAAAGAAAAACGTATTTTTAATTTTTATATTTAGGCGAAAACGGAAACTAAATCAAAGTGGACATTGTCCGAGGTTGTCGTAGGCCACTTACTGTGTCATTGAGTGCATGGGTCTCTTTTCCTAAGTCTTATAAACTTCTGTACGTTCAGACCTCTTACCGTTTGTAATATTTATTTTCTATTTTCAAAATGTAAATGTCACTACGTACGTTAATGATTTTGTATAACAGCACTTTCCTTGTATATATTGTAAATAAATAACAACATTTCCATGCCTTTCACACAAATGTGTCATTGTAACAGTTTTCTGTGAAAAATTCATTAAATACAGTAAGAAGTGCATAAATTTTCAATTTTGTTTTGTTTTTGTTTCCTATGCAAAGTAATTGATAACTGAAGCCAAGTCGAGCCGTTTCAAATCCAATGGTTTGGGATATACAAACGGGTTTTGTAATAAAATATAAAACACTTTCTCCACTTATTCCAAAATGTTTACAACTTTTGTAATGCAAAGTCACTTGGCCAATTTTATGAAAAAAAAGCACATTCACTAATTTTTTTTATAAATCAAGCTAAGAATTTTGTAACCATAACATAACAATTTTCGTACAAAATGATTAAGCTATGACTAAAGTTGGTCAGTGAAATAGTTTTTCTTTCTTATTGACTTTTCCATGTGATTCTCAAAGTAAAAACCCTCACCACTGTCATAGAACACAAAGGTAACCATTAGTAAAACAGTAGTTACTGAGAGATATTGTCAAGCACCGATCTCTTTCAGTTGAAGATCAAACAATTTTTGATGTTGAAAAAAGAAAAGATAAACTTTTGACTGTTGCATGACGATAGAGTTATTTTTCATAATTCCTATGTACCAATTTGTATGTATTAACAAATACAAAAGATCCAACAAATTAAGGGTACAAGACTGAGAAAGCAAAACAACAGGATGAATTTGGTAAACAATGTTTCATGATTTAATTCTGAACAAAAAACATTAAAAATAGAAATATAGACATATAATACAAATAAACTTTGTAATAAATATATAAACTTTTAAGGTAAAAATGTAGTTTATTGGAAGCACACACTTTAAAGAAAACATTACACTGCACACACTATATACAAAAAATAAACAAGAAATTATTCTTTTCTGCACACACGTCCATATATGGAGAAACAGGTTCACAAATTATGTATAGAAATTTTAAGAAATGCATAATTCAAATATTGTTAAAAAGTCTATAAACTCCCCTGGCTTGGCTTGCATTCAAATCTGCTAATAACTAATTGACCTAATGGTAAATATTCAAATTAGTGTTGAATTTGCCTATAACCAGTGATACTGTAATGGACTAAAATTGGAAACATCAGACATTTGAAAAATAATTTGTCTTTTCTGAAAAGATTAGTGGTATTGGCATTAGGTTTGCAAATGAAGTAAAACACCAAATTTTATCGGCTTTATAATGTTAAGAAAACTCGCTAATTATAAGAAACCAAATGATTGCATAACGTCATAGATCTTTTAGCTGAATGTATGAAGTTATATGTAAATATGCACAAGTAATTAATAATGCTCACCTTCATTGTGGCTATTGGTGAGACTGCGTATGATTTCAATAAGAAAATGTACAGTCAGCATATAATGAAGAATTATGGCTCTTCATATCTGACAGACAGTGAACCCCTCACCACTCAAACAGCTTCCCATTTGATTAGTTGATCTGCAGAACTTTCAAACACTTTTGTTTCCCTGGTAGTCGGGTAGGTAACCCTACACACCCACTGATCCTTCCATGTTGATGAGCTATGCATGTTATCTTTGAAAGGTCACCATGACCAGCACCAGCTCTTCATAGACACTGGAAAGCCATTGGTGGTCACTTGTCTTCATACTCCAACAATTGCATCATACCACCCTCATGGATAGTTAAATGTCTTCTTTAGTCTCCTCAGTTTTGAAGAATTTACTTGGAGAATTTAATCGAGCCCTCTTGAAATGACTTCTTTGCAAACCCCTCACCAATCAATAACATCACAAACCATAGGTGGGAGGGCCCCTATCCTAGTATTGGTAACAAGTCTCAGCACATCATCTAACAAGACTCCGATAAAACCTTGTCATAAATGAAGAGATGATTTTGGTCTTTGTCGTCTGATACTCGCAGCCATCTCTGATCCTCTTTGGAATCCTCCCGATGAGTAAGGTCTCCTGTTTATTGTCAATAGTTTACCCTCCTCCTCAGGTTGGTGGGACCGGCACCCCTGCCTCCTTGGCAGGAAGCTGGAAGTCTCCTCCACGATAAATCCTGAAGATCTGCTACGATTCCTTGACGTCCCATATTGATTCGATTCCGCTGAAGGGATTTGAAAGACAAGAAATGATCAAACATTGTAGTATTACTCCCATAGTGTCCAGGAAGTGTGTGATACACTCCCATTACCACTGAGGGGATTGGCAAGGGGGGTGGAGAGGGGTACAAACAATTGGAGCTATGTTGTTGTTGACACTGACAATTATAAGTCATTTGAGGTTAACTGAATGTATGAATTTTGTTTTTTGATCATACTAATCAAGACAATAATCATAATAATACACCATTCTAATATAGTGCAGCACACACTTCCATCTTACTTGGCTAAGAAAATGAAGACAGAGTATTAAACAGAGAGAAAAACTATAACATTGAGAATAGCTGAGTCTGAAGTAATACTTCATAGCTAGGTACCTATTCAGCATCTTTAACTTGGAGAGGCAGACATTACCACAGAAGGCAGAAGAAGACTAAACAGCAGGATATAGACCTAGACTTTGTGGCTACAGCGATATTTAAAAGATATTCAAAAAACTATCAGTTTCTCCATTCTTTCAAAATTAATTCATTAAGTAATTGAAATTAATTCATTAAGTACTAAGACAGCCAACAGATCATCCAAACCAAGATTGCTTCCACTGTTCAATTTGTAGGCAAATCTATTACTTCTTAGAAATTTTAATTTTCAAAACATTGATCATTTTAATAATTTTCATTTTTAAACACATGACAAAGTCAGTTCACACTGATACTTCCTCAATGCATGAATTAATTTTTCCACATATTTCATGTAACGTGTGATGAAGGGGTATCACATGTAGTAAGGCAATTCATATTCAACTAAATTGGACATTCCTCATGTCACTAAATATCGACATAACGAAATTACCAAACGAGCCTACTTCTTTTGAATTTCTCTATTATTGCTAATAGTCCCATTATCAAAGCTGTTTTACACAGCACCTGATGGTGATTTTGATTCCATAAATTAGTCACACTTTGCTCTCACCAGGTCTTGATTGCTTCTTTAAGCTTGTTCGGCAACATTCATGTATCTTCTCATCTAATAAAATGTTGAAATCCTCCAGTTGTGTAGCTGGAAGAAGACCTCTCCACACCAGGTAACCTAACCAAAAAAAAAAGAAAAGAAAAATGCAACCAAGAAATACCAAAATTATATAAGTTAATGACTAAGGTAACTTTGGAAAAAAATACATCACAGTATTAACCAAGAGCAAAAGTATAAAAATGATGATATTCTGTAAAGTAATTACTAGAAATAAAAAAAATAAAAATAATGAAATGTTTTGATGGTATCAAGATTCAGCGAACACGCACGCACTTCATTCAGTTTTAATATAACCATGTTAACTTGTGAACACAAATACCGTCACTATGTGTTTTTCACATCACTATGTGTACCGTCACTACACACAGTCCTACTATAGCAAGTTTTTTACAGTAGTCTTGTTACAAATTGTGACTATCTGATAACAAAAACCCCACAGAAATGCAATATTTTAGCTTTAATAGTCCACTGATAATGCAAATATTAAAGACAAAGTCATAAAGGAACGTGGCAAATTATCTCTCTTTACTATACGTGTATATATCTTCAAACACTTTGCTATGGCTTTCCTCTCTCTTTCCCGAGGAAACTTTTCAAAAGACTAGACTAATCAAAATGACCATAATTTAGATTAATTGTGATAACATTTGTTCCAAACAAAGCCCATTGAGGTGTGTCTTACAGTAACTATTCCAACAATCAATCTCTTGATATGTTTTCATTTCCATGAAGTAGTTAATCGTGTTACCTGTCCAAAAGGATAAAATGTGTGCAAGTATTCCTGCTCCATTAGTAATTACACATCAAATTTACGGACACAAAAAGTCTATGGTGAGCAACTTTAGACCCGCCATGCGATTCAAATGCTTTGATAAGGAAGAGAGCATAACCTGTACTTTAGCGATAGAAAGGAATATCAAAGGTATTAAATACAAATACAAAAAGGTAATCAGGTGGATTAAAGCAGCTACCTTTATGGGAATTACAGATTATATAAATAACTGATTGTACTCAGATGAATAGCCCTACCTTGTGGGTGTACTAAGACAAGTGTTGGAACAGAGGTGATACCAAACATGTCAGGCACTGCTGGAGAATAGACAGTTCTTTCCTCATCTTTGAAAAATAAATAGAAACTAGCTGTTAAATGTTACTTTATGAAGCCCTCACTGCATGTAAATATCATACCCTAGATATAACATATAACAAGCAATATCAACTGGTTATTAAGGTATTTGTATATATTGCAGATATACATCAGACATATCAGAAACAAGGAGTACTTCAAAGTGAGTTTTAAAATCAATTTCAATTTCAGGTATAACAGTAGTACCTACAACCATGCTCATGAAGTAGCTAAATAGTCTTCTTAAATTATAAAAGAATTGTTTACAGGCGGTTGCTTCCAAATTGGAGGTGGATTCAGCTTTGCTACACATGTCTCTCATCTAAACTATTTCATAATATTTAACACATATATTCTCCATGTGTAGTTCATCAGAAAAATGTGACATAAAATAATGATAAAAAGAACATTATATACAGCACACGAATAACACCATCTGGGGCTCTAAGCTACCCTATGCATGACCCTTCCTCAACACCCCCTTCCCCAAAAAATTGAGTTTCGGAGGCACAACCCCAAAATAGAAACTTTGTATCATGTCTTCACTAGAAGTGTTTTCTAATTATTATATGGCATGGAAACTAAGACGAGCATGACAAGGCAAAGTGCTAAGGGTGACTACAAGTGATATCAAAGGGGCTGTCATGTGGTATATGTAAAGGTCATGCCATGATACACACATCCCAAGCCATGGAATTTCAGAGCTGGTATCACACAGCAAGGGTCGCTATGGGCCAGGCATGATAGAAATTAAGAGTGAATGGGAATGACAAGGGTGGGGAAGGTACGGTAATGTATATATCATCACTAGATCTTTTACAAAAGGAGCAAATTTCTTAGGTGAAAACTTTACCTCCACCAGAGACTTCTTGGCAACAACAGGTATGTCTGACTGCATCGCTTGTCTTCCACCCTCTTGATAGAATCATCTTAGCAAGATCAGAGTAATGCGGCTCTAGGGGTACCCGGCCGCAGCAACAAGCAGCTGAACAGGTCAACCAAGAGGTACGACCCTTGGCATATTGAACGAAGAACGACATGGCATTCTGAGAGGCAAGGCACCTGCATGGCAGAGGGGCAAAATAATAAAGCAAATTGTCACTTCAAGTTATACTGTCCCTTACATATAAAATTGGCAATAGGGAGAAAGGGGTTATTTATTCATTCAAGGTGCAAACGCAGTGCTAGAATTTGCTGTGGTCTATCTATTTTGGTAAAACATTGACATAAAGTGCATGCAGAAGCATAAATTATCATTGACTGAGTTTCGGTATCATTTTAGTTCTCAGAATATGTAACACAACATTGATATTGCACTAAACATCTGATGAAAGGTGGCTGTCAAAAGAATGAATAGGTTTGACTCAACCAAAATGTACAGTGTTTTAGACTGCAACACAAACATTGCCCTGGTTCCTGTAGTGGTGTTTTCATAGTAAATGAGATATGTTTAGCATTCACTCTGCAATTGTCATTATCTGACATATATAGCTTCAGATGCCTTGAGAGTTACAATGACTGACGCTTTGTTGCAGTCTACAATTGTTAGTGTGAAAATTAATCTCTCGTACTTGAAAGTCCCAAACGTAAATTCCTGAAGTTTTCAAACCCTCTACATTGTTGCCAACCCATGTCAGAGGGTCCATTGGACACGACACAGAAATAAAAGACCAAAATGGCCAAAAACCTTTGCATATGATAGGGAGAAATCTCACCAGTGATTCCAAAACAAGATCAGAGTGGGTCTCTTGTTTGAAAGTTTTGTAGGAACTAGAAGGGAAGTAGTCTTATGATAAAGATCGTAGACCATGACAGATGGTGGAGGGATGCGACGAGATGACTTTGTGCTCCTGCCGAATCCAACCAGCATCCTCTGGGTTGCAATCTCCTCCTTGTAGGTCTCCAGGTAGCTACAACATCCAGCCGTAGGGAATCTGTAAATTGCATTGTAGAATGTGATGCGATATTTATAAAATAGATAGATGCTTAAAGAGAACAAATAGTTAGAGAGAGAAAACATTTGATGTTGAAACACAAAGAATCTCTCACAGGTGTTGGTTGTTATAATAATAACTAGAAGACAATTATACGATACATCACTATAGTGTTACCAAATCCAGAGGGTAATCATTTTATGGAGAAGCAGTTTTTGTTGTTGTTGAAATCTCAGCGAATTGGAAAAGAAGTACATGAATCGTCACCACGAAATAAAAACATGAAAGTGATATTATTAGTTCTTAAATATTCTGATAAAAATCTGACAAGAGGTACACAAAACTATTAAATTCTTCTAAAAGTTCAATTTTAGAGGATTCAAAAGGAAAAAACTGCTATCTGATGATCATTTCACCAAAATGTACAGCAAAATATTATCAGGTAAGAACACTTATGTGGTACGACAAAACATACCTGCTTCCAGCACTATGAACATTATGCAGACAGCGATGTGTAAATGGAAGAAATGGAGTGGTGTCTACCAACACCATATCTGAAGGGTCACTGTCACCCACTGGGTGGTCGGTAACTGCTACAAGGATTATCCGATGTTTACCATTATATGCACTGAGCTGTAAATGAGGAGTATTAATTATTCAATATTATTTATACCAAAAAAGAGAGCTAGAGCTACATGGTTAATGAGGAATAATAATTAGTATATAGTATTTATACCATAAAAAAGAGCTAGAGATACACCGTTAAATGAGAAACATTAATTTGTAACAGTATTGATCCAAGAGGTATAGCAGGATGTATACAATTTAATTTTTTACATTTTATGTTTTGGGAAATTTTGTGGAAGTATTTGAAAACAAAACAGAATGAATGACATTATAACTAAATGATTTCTACAGACATGTAGTGAAAACAGGGAAGAAAAATATACAATCACACTTTCCTTCCCTTAGGGATAACATTTGACAGTAGTACCTTCAAATATATTTTACAATCTCTTACTAAACTATTTACAACCATCATAGTTTTATCCTTACTTTTATCATGATTGTTATTATTCTCTTAAAATCATCTTGAGAGATAAATAACTGATTTAACTTCTGATTCAACTCATGTGAATTTCTTGGTTTGTAGTCATACATGGGATAATGATTGTATCTAATGAAGATTTTATTATTTTGATAAGTCTGACAGAAACAGTAAATTCCTCTCCAATGTTCACCTCATGCATATTAGTTTTCATGCACCAGTGCACACACAAGCCCTTTCAGTCTAGTTTTATGAGACCACACAAAAATGTGGTAACATCACAACTCACACTAAAGTCCTGACAGCAACTATAATCTCATATTAAGTGTAAGTCAACCCATCTTACTATCGATACTTGTGTCTAACATTTCTGCCTGTGTTTTAAAAAAGTTAAGTTTTAAAAGGAAAAGCATTCCATACTTGTATGGTTGTATCAGTAACATGAGAATGTAGAACAAGCCCGTGAGGTTTGTCGTTGACCAGGATTCTATAACCAGAGATGGTTGCATCCCCATCATCTTTGGTAAGATCCCAGGAGAGATGGACAGAGACTGTCCCTGAATAAAGAGAAACATGTAGAAGATTACTAGTAGTATTAACACTTCAAATATCTGCCTCTGAAAGGATTGGCAAAAGATCATGATGATATACTCAGTTAGAGGTAAATGACTAGGTAAATAATGGAAGGTGACATGTACCTGCCTGTCTATCTGTCTTTCTGTCTATCTATCTGTCTATCTATATATCTGTCTGTCTGTCTGTCTGTAGATCTGTCTATCTATCTATCAATCAGGATGACTGTAGGCATAAAGTTAAGTTTGTTATGTTATAGATTGTTAGAAGCCACTTCAATCGGTCCAAGCAGGTTGTATTGTTATGGAACTTTTATCTTTCGACAAATGACAGTTGAAACATTTGATGCTCATCAATCAAAGTGGCTGGACAATAAAGACTAGTACAAAGACTATTTCAGTCAGTTCCCTCAAAAGCAACACAAAATTCTCTGGGGGAAAAAAAGAGACTGTTATTGCCTCAACAACACGTTTACAATGTATACAACTTTGTCATTGGCAAATGAGTTTGGATGTTATCCTTCGGTACTCAACTGTAGGTATGAAGTTTAAGAAA